>NC_136998.1:3213184-3395684 GCF_032717465.1 Coenobita brevimanus
AGAAAAATAATTGCAGCAAAATTTATATCAATGGAATTATTGCATTCACTAACATAAAATTTACACAAGTAAGCTTCTATAAGAGATGATTAGCTGTTAAAATAATTGTTTTCAAATTTGAAAGTACTAATTCAACAACCAAGGAGCATTCAGAAAGTGTAATACTTGCCACCTACAGCTGCACAGCTGGACTGAGAGCTGAAAAATTGACTTTACCCTGTGACCATGATGTTTGACCAATTATATCCAACATTCAAATATCATACTTACCTGATGCAAAACCCTTCAGAAGTATTTGGCCCAGTTTGAAACAAAATGGCTTGAGTCGACCTAGCTCTGAGACATTCACCTATGACCTATTGTTATCAAAACTGAATATCTTCATCCATGCCTAACCTTTAATCCTTCCACCAAGTTTGGTATAATTTGAGAGAAAAGTGTTTGAGTTCTTGGGTCGAACATATGTCTTTGCCCTGTAATCTGGGAATTTGAGTAACTGTTCTGAGTCAGATTACTCAGCACTGACGTTGCATTATCCAAGCAACCATTTATACCCTCACCAGGTACTATTGTACTCTAGAGATTTTTGGTGTGTTTCTCAGAGGCAAATTTTTACCCTTAACTGATGCTATGTGTAGTGTATTATTCTGAGGTGGTAGTAAAATATATGACATTTATGTTAATGGTATAGATGTAAGAATTTATGTGAAGCACCTGCCTAACAGAGAGAAGAACATAATAATTGTTGTTACGTGACTTCGGCAGAGCACTTCAAGCTTTTATTGGTGCACCAAGTTTACTTTAGTACTCATTTTCTTTTGTCTTTTATATCGCTTACTGTTTGGTTTTCGCACCCTTGTATCTGCAACATAGCTGGAAGAAAATGTTCCGTGCATAACTGTGTTGTCAGTGGAAACTGACTGGTAGTCATTATTATGTAAACTTGTCTGGCGGCGAGGGTAGCTCTGTCTTCCTGCTGGGAAAATTAGGCAGAAGTCAGTGTTGCTGAATAGTAATTTTGTAGGTTAAACAAAAGATCATGTGATTCCTTCCCTCCCACCCCCGTCCCACCCTGTGTGACGTAAGATACCCTCAAGAGTCAATCCTCGTTACCTCTTCAAGTTAACATCTTTGTTAATGATATAACTGTAGACGTACAGGTAGATTACACAAGGTATGCTTTAAGACTGATACATTACCGTATCTATATGCCCGAAACTTGCACTGTTTTTGTGGAAATGTTCAGATATAAGTGACATTTAACTGTCTGGTTAATATTAGTAAATTCGAAGTTTGTGACAAATTATTTGATGCTGTATTTTCAGTTTATGACAATGTTGCCTGAATTCTTATTCAGTATTTTTTTTTAAAGAGTTTTGTGCATATTTTCTTCATATACTGAGATATGAACTTATTATGCTTTGCAGTTTATAATCGTGAGGTACCAAATAAATGTACTCTCTTTATGTTACCCATACTTTTTTTAAAGACGATTTTGAAAGAAGTTCGTCCATTTTTTCGGGTTCCATATTAGGGCTCTGGAATATTAGATTTCCAGTTTGGGCAATGGAAGACCAGATTTTTATGTGAGGGCTTTATCCAAAACGTTTGGCGATGCCAGGATTTCCAGCAGATCCGAGTCAGAAGAAATTCCTGTAGTTCTGTGGCAGTCATCATGTAGACAGATAGGATGTGCGATACCAGCGATTAACAATATCATGTTATGTCCTGTGTGAACAAGTGGATACACTAACTACAGTAGAAAATTACCGTATTGGACCAAGTATGTTTAACCTTGGCTTTCATTCTGCCTGAAAAGAATTATTTTTCTGGCGTTGCAATGGTGGCTGCATGGAGATGGTTCATTCATCAAAGTAGTGGCACTGTCGTTAAGTTTAATCTCAGTTATTACATTGGTGGCGATGGAGCAAATGGTATTTTGTTTTTTCTCAGGTTACAATACCCTATGTAGCCTACTCAATTTACCTAATAAAGTACATAGGGAAAGTGGAAAACTGAGTTAATCGGGCACGCACCATGAATCAAACCCTGCCACATTCAGGCTGGTGGCTTTGTAATTAGCAGTATCAACCACTCGGCGACAAAAAAAATATCAAGTTGTGGTTGCATAAAATCTGATAAAATCATGCTGCAAGACTGAGTCTGAATCGTCGATTGTTCTTACAATCGGCCGTCGAATCTGTATACACTTGCCCATAAACTGAGCTGAAAGGAGATAGGAAGCTTTGTTAGATCATCATAATCTCACTGTAATTATAACGGAAACTCTGTCTTACCTCATAATTAAGGTTGAGTTATTTCTTGTTTCCACAAAATGTATCAAGTTGTTGGAGTGACTATGTTTCACCAGGAAAAATAATCCGACCTTAGTTATTTGTACCTGTTTCAGGACTGTCAGTTCATATCATACGTATAGCACAGGAATGGGTGAAGAATCATATGTGAAAGATGGTGAGGCACAGCTGCAACAAAATGACTGTGAAGCCTAATGATGTATATGTGGATGACATTCACCTCTGCATGAGTTTGTTTCTTCCACTGTTGTTCTCTGTTTCCTTTTTTCTCTCTTTTCAATTGCGTCCTTATTCTTGTAGTTTTGGGAGATGATCTGAAGTCAGTAGATGGAATGACTTATACTGCTAGCTGTCAACGTACTGCTTTCCCATATTGTTATACGTATTTGGATAAACTAACTTTCCAAAGGTAAAAGCTGGCTACATATCTGAGACTTGTGAAAATGTGCCTGACATATTTAAGAAATTCTCTCTGTTGCTTCATAATCAGTCATGTCTATTGCTGACCGCCTGGTTTAAATGTACTTTGTTGTGTCATTACTTATTCCTGTAAGCTCTTGTTACTTCTCAGCTGGGCTGTGTGACCGCCAGCCAGCGTTACTTAGGAATTTTGTCTAACTGCAAGATTCAGGTACATTTGGGCAGTGCAAACTCCGTCCCTTGATTCCAGGAAGTATTCCACAAAAGAGTGTGTAAAGTGTTCCTTTATTTGCTATTGCCATCAGTGACATAAGTGACTCTGTGCTGATTGGATTTTCTTCCTCCCTTTACGTAAATTATTTAGCAACGTGGTTCGCTGGCCCTCAGTTATCTGTTGTTCAGTGAAGAATGCAGCTAACAATGGATGGGTCTCCAGCCAGGCAGGATGACCAGAGAGGATCGGTATATAACCATAGCTACCCCATACTGTAGCTACAAACTGCATCTGGCAAGGGATAACCGAAGGTCCCCTTTAGCTCTAGTACAAAAGGTACCTCGTAGTTGGGTTAACATTCTTACTAAACTAGGGCTAACGTAGGTCTAAGGTTCTTGGTGAACGTTAAAATGTTTGGGATTGCTGTAGTCATAGCAATATAAATAAAATTAACCTTTAGCAATCAACCAGAATCTATTTTAGAGTCTACGTAGTAAAAACCAAAAATAAATTATCAAAATTACATCACTTGGACCACAAACCGCATCATGTTCCCGGTATTGTGTTCTTTTATAAGGACTCTATGCAGCGTGCTATGAGAGATGACATATTGAATATTCGGGTGATTCTGAGTGATGATGGTAAAAGTTGCATCACCATTCACATGCCAAACTTTGAACGGAGGCCGTACATACTAGTGCTTGTAACAGATGCACGCCTTGCAGAACCATGTAATAGTATATTTACTTCTTCTTTTTTTTTTTTTCCAAAGTAAAGCCAAAAAACAATACTTCTACCTTTACTGATTTATATACACATTTCCATTTATACCCTCAGTCAGTTACAAATTAATGGTAACTATTCTCAGTGGCTAGAATAAGTAATAGTTTTACTGGGGAGTTGACTGGATCCCATTCAACACACACACACACACACACACACACACACACACACACACACACACACACACAAAGGAAAAGAAAAAGAAAAGGTGTGCCCTTATTGGAGGAACCAAAATATAAAAACCAGAACTAAGAAACAGGCATTGTACATAATTTACATCTATGTACTGGGGTATTATCTAGAGTTTACAACAAAAGGTATTCCAATGTTGCCCAGGGCCACAAATTTCTATTCTCGATATACTGTTGTTGAAATAACTACACATAATCAAATCACACCAAATCATAGACTGACCACCATCCAACCGTCAGCTTTAGGTTTGTTGATATGTTTTGGTATGCACTTTTGTAGAATCATGGAAGTTCGCCCAAATGCTGACTTATATCTGAGTCGGCACTTACTTCAGAGCATGGAGTTCATCAAGTTTGCTGGTTTAATGTTCAACTGCCGGAAGAACTAGGATTCATATCTGGAACTTCTATAAGGCAATGAAATATGTTGAGGGTACTGTCTCACCTCATGGGTTGCTGACTAGAAGACACTCCTAAACCTGTATCAAGCCTTAGTGGGATCTAAACTTGCCTATGGTTGTGAGAGGTAGTCGTCTGGTACTATATCACGGTTTAGTTTTTGATCTTGTTCATCTTGCTCGATTGTGAATAGCAGTTGGTGCTTTTAGTTCCCCCTTCACTCTTGGTTTGTTATTGAAGGCCGACGTGCCTCCCTCAGTTCCGACTGCAAGTAATAAATCATTCATTGCTGGAAATGTGTGGGCCCCTTTCACAGGAGCATGATTAACGCACGACATTTGTCACGCGTCCGAGAAATACAAGCAGTTACATGAGAGCGTTCACACGAGGCATGAGCAACAAAACTGTCACCATGAAAGCCAGCACCGCACGCCCACCCTGCCAGGCCGTCTTGACACAGGGGGGTCTCAGTGGCTACATGGGGCTATGGGTTCGTCCACACGACATGCTTTCTTCCGCAAAAGTTGTGTTTCAACTCTTGGATGGGCAGTAGCTACAGCAAGTCTTAAATGTGCATTCGTACATATATGTATTCAATTTTCAGAATTATACAATAATTGTGCAATATTGTACAAGTGTGTTTGTATATACAGTATATATATATATATATATAGCCCGACGCCCTAATCCCGCAAAGGGTGGCCACAGACAAAACGCCTCCAAGTCGCTCTGTCACCCACCATTTGACTACCCTCCCCCCAACTCACCCCCCCCTCCCTCATATACCTCTCAACTCCATCCCTCCACCTCATCCTCGGTCTACCTCTCCCTCTCCCTCCCTCCACCTCACCTGCATACACCCTCTTAGTCAGTCTTTCATTCTCCATTCTCTTCACATGTCCAAACCACCTCAGTGTATTTCTCCTAATCTTCACAACCACATCCACATCCACCCCACAGCGTTCCTTCACTTCTTCAGTCGTCAACCTGTCCCTCCACGTCACTCCACATGCTCCTCTCAAGTAACTCATTTCCACTGCTCTCACTCTTGACTTGTTCCCCTCTTGCAAGGTCCATGCCTCGCTTCCATACGTCAGGATAGGGATCACAATACTATCATGCAGTGACTTCTTAACTTCCATACTTACCTCCCTATTTCTCAACACTGCTTTCAGTGTACCAACAACCTTCCTTCCCTGCTGTACCCTTTCACGCACTTCATCCCCCAAAGTTCCATCCCTACTCATCACACTACCCAAGTACTTGAATGCACTCACATTCTCCATATCCTCACCATCCAACCTCACTGCACACTCTGTGACTTCATTCCTCTCAAACACCATAACTTTACTTTTGTTTACATTAACTTTCAGATTCCTCCTCCCACACACTGTCCCAAATTCATTCACCAAACCTTGCAACTCCCATTCATCTTCACTCAACAGAACTGCATCATCAGCAAACACCAACACCGGATTCTTCCAAATCTCACCCTCATTCATTAGAGCCACCCCCATATCAACTGCCCTACCCTGCACCTCCTTTACAACCCCATCCATGTATATATTAAACAGCCATGGAGACATCACACAACCCTGTTTCAGTCCCACATTGAGATCAAAGAACTCACTCAGCTCACCATCCACTCGCACCGCAGCCCTAGCTCCCTCGTACATACTCTTCACAGCACTCAACAATTTCCCCTCCACTCCATATATTCTTAATACCTTCCACATACCTTGCCTATCTATTCTGTCATAAGTTTTCTCCAAGTCCATGAAGGCAGCATACACTTTCCTTCCCTTCTCTAGATACTTCTCCACTAAACATCTTAGAACAAATATCTGATCTACACACCCTTTTCCCTTCCTAAATCCCCCTTGTTCTTCTCCAACTAGCTCCTCTGTCATATGCCTAACCCTATCAATGAGTATTCTACCATATATTTTACCAGTCACACTAAGTAGGCAAATACCCCTATGGTTACCACATACTTCTCTCTCCCCTTTCCCTTTGTATAAAGGAAAAATTATACCTGATTTCCAGTCCTCTGGAACCCTTCCCTCTTCCCAAGCCAATCTACACAACTTCCATATCCACTCCACAACAATCTCACCCCCATACCTAAGCATTTCACCACACACTCCATCAATTCCTGGGGCCTTTCCCAACTTAATCTTCTTCATCGCTTCCACTACTTCCGCCCTACTGATCTCTTCCTCCCTCCTCTCATCTCTTCTTCTCCCAGCCATTCCCCAACCACTTATACTCGCACTGCTCTCACTCTCTACATTCAACAAATCCTCAAAGTGCTCCTTCCATCTCCTCAGTTTCTCTCTCTTCTCCACCAACAATCTATTATTCCTATCTTTCACTCCCCTGCTATTTCCCCTTTCACACTGCCTTACTTTCTTTACCTCCTTCCAAAACAATTTCTTACTCTCCCTCCATTTCACACTCAGATTCCTCCCAAACTCTTCATCCACTTTCTTTTTACTCTCCTTCACCAGTCTCTTAACCTCCCTTCTCCTGCTCACGTATACCTCTCTCTTCTCTCTCTCTCATCTTCTCCCCTACCTCTACTCGCTAACCATTCACTATATGCCTTCTTCTTTTATTTCACAGCTCGTTTCACCTCATCATTCCACCATGCTGTCCCTTGCACACCCTTGCATCTCCTTCTCACTCCACAAACCGCCTCACACGCTGCGCCTATCTCTTCTGTGAATATCGTACATACGTCTTCCATCCCTTCCATCTGCTCTAGCTCATACCTTCCCAGTCTTTCTTGCACTATGCTCTTATACTCCGTCATTTTCTCACTATCTTGCTTTTTCTCCACTCTTCTCACAGGAGTCGCTTCCTCCTGTCTTCCCCTTCGTCTCCTCAACCACTTTCTTTGCAGCTCTACCTTGGCCATCACTAAGTGATGGTCCGAGACTCCATTCCCCCACCCTCTCCACACTCTTGCATCCAACACTTGTCTTCTCATTCGCTCATCCACACACACTTAGTCTATCATTGCCTTTCGTTCAACAAGTTCACCATCCATCCTCCTCATTACTCTCCATGTGTACCGGTGGATCATCTTATGCCGAAAGTAGGTGTTGGCTATTGCCAACCCCTTTCCAGCACAGATGTCCACCAAAGCACTTCCATTCCCATCTACGTCAGCTGGCACACCCCACTGACCAACCACTTCATCCACTCGTACATTCCCAACTTTGCCATTCATGTCTCCAATCAACAGCACTCTCTCGCTCCTCTCAAACTTGTCCATACACGCTTCTACACTCGCCCAAAACTCATCTTTCACTCTTGCCACTCGATCCTCTGTCGGGGCATACACACATACAATCGCCCACGCTTGTATACCTACTTTCATCCTCACCCATACAATCCTTGCACCCACTGTTCCATACTCTCTTATATTCTCCTTCCACTTCTTGCATATCGTCAGACATACTCCCTCTCTTGCCCTCTCATTTTCATTGACTCCCGCACATATACCTAAAACATATTCCCATTCTCTCACCCTTATATATATATATATATATATATATATATATATATATATATATATATATATATATATATATATATATATCCTATCTATCTATCAATATACCTAGGCTGCTTCCCCCAAGGAAAGGGAGGTAACCGAGACAGGATGACACGCTCCCCATTTACTCATCCATTCAAACACATTCATTCGCATCTTAGCCCCAATGGGGAGAACGGACAGATCCTCTCATCTGCTGCCACTTTAGTATCACGCACAGCCCTTCTCGCCCTATTCCTCTTTTCCTTATACCTCTCACATGACACCTCATCCTTCCTCTGCAGCCACACTTCATATGCACGTCTCTTCTCAGCCACAGCCATACTTACTTCCTCGCACCACCATTCACTTTCTTTTCTTACACCACCACCCACACGTCTCACACCACACACCTCTTCTGCATGCCCCGCCACAGGTCTCTTAATGGGGGTGCAGAAGCCGAGACTAAGTGGAGGTGGAGGTGAAACTCGATCAAATGAAGTTCTGATGACACTAGAATAATGAGCGGCAAGATGGGGAGAATGAAGGCATTTAACGCTCAAGGAAGAGACGGCGTATTCTCCCACAACAAAGGAGGGTGGGGGGAATTGAGTTCATTTGCACGTTGACCATTCTGGTGGAAATAGGACAGCTCAAAATGTATCTCATTACTTTGTTCTGAAAATTTTCAGTGGGCTCTAAGGATGTCTTCAGGGGTTGAGTGAGAGCAGGGGAGAAGTAAGAGACACCCGACCGTATGAATACAGTGTAGATAGTTCTGGCCACAGGGATAGAGATTCCGGCAGCAATGTCGGTAAGCCACTGGAAGGGAACTAAGCACTATTGCAGCCGATCTAGGAGATCTCAGACGATGGGATGAACATGTTGTCTTATGGGTATGGTTGAAGTAATCCGTACAGGTGCACCCAGGTAAAGGTACAGCCTGCACAGGCGGATGACACTGTTTCTTACAGTGAATTCTGGAAACGTTCCTAGATTCCAAGGAGAGAAGATTCTACTTTTTTCTGGGGAGAGGATTAGGCCACAAGAGAAAACGACTCACAGAATGACTTAAGGAAGCGCTGAAGTTCTTCTGGAGAGGAGGAGTGAATGCACATGACATCAGCATAATAGGTAACAGTGTTCCGGGAATGTTGGGAAGATGATAGGGTAACCAGTGCATAAGGGCATTAAAAAGAAACATTCATTAGCCCCAACAAACAAGATATATCATGGTGCGATATACCGTCAGAAACCATAACGCCTAGGCCACCTCGGTCGCCCCTGATGGGAGGACCAAATTTCCTTCTGGACGGAGTTATGAAACATTGGAGGCCTTCAGTACCATTCAGTCAAATTATTATATCTTGCTTTAAACATACATCGCAATTCTTCTGTGGTTACAAAATGATAATATTACATTTAATAGTCTACAGCAGCTTCCAAGAACTTTGAAACCGACATCCATTGTTTCATCAGAAAGCTTCAAAGCACCTCAGTACCATCAGTCGCTCATGTAGTGTGTGTGTGTGTGTGTGTGCGTGTGTGTGTGTGTGTGTGTGTGTGTGTGTGTGAACTGGAGCACACATTCTCGAATATTAGTACTTGAGCACGAATATCAAACCGCCTGAATTGAATTATCAAAAACTAACTCATGTGACACTGTTGTAACAGTACTGGATATAAAAACATGTGGGTGGATGTTATTGCAACTGCGCTGAACACATTATTATCGAAATCATCATCATCAACAGCACCAGCAGCACCAGCCTGAGTCAACTCACTTCAGGACAAATGCCTCTCCCATCTGTCTTCACCCAGTTCCAGCGAATCTCCATATCCCCAAATTGTTGCATATCTCAGCCGGGAGCAAACAATATGGCAGTGTCTCAAAACCACAAAACTCAGGCAACCAGCGTCATTCCCTTTGCTACGAGAGCTCGATCCAAACTTGCATATAATCGTTTCTGCATAGAAATAATAAAACAGAAATACACATCGCAGTACAGTAAGGAACACTGTGACAGAAGAAGCTCTCTCAGTGCGAGAGGCCTTTCCCAAGCAGAGCATTAAATGGAAGATGTATGCAAATTCTATTATCCCATCGCACTGACAGGGTTAACTCCTAAAACACATCGAGTGACGATTTATCATTTACGATCTGCCTAACCCAGGCCATCTAAACTCGCCTTTGGTAAACCTCACAAGGCCTTGATTAAAGTAAATATGGTGTTGTGTCTGTCTTCATTACGACAAGGCCACTGATCCCGAATAGCTTACCTAACAGCAGGTGGTCTCATAAAGCAAGATTAGTGTGATGCGTGTTGTGCATATGCCTAGGCTGAAGGGGAACTCTGTCTTAATTCAGTTGAGGTGGATGTGGGTGAGGAATCTAGCGGAGATAATTTATTGAAAATGATGAAGTGGCTTATTATCCATCATCGTCGTCATTAATATCATCATCACTATCAGCTTCATTATTGCACTGTATCACTATTATAAATAGAGTGCATAGGATCTATGAAACAAAAATAGCCAGGATTGGACAGAAAAGAGGGGAAATACCTCTCACATACTCTTCAAAGGTATCAAAATTCTCAATTCCACCCAGAAATGAAACCAGCCACACTAACGAGAATGACCTGAATCAGTCACTGCCCAAAACCTGAGGAATACAATCCGTCTTATTAAGAAATGGAAGCAGCTCTTGTCATATGCATCGCTAGACATGTTTCGTCTATTCAGCTCAATGTATTTTAAGTTCCCCCGCTTCCCTGATGTCCTTTCAGGATTTCCTCATATATTTACTTACGGTATCAATCCTTCTTCATAACAAACTGTCTTTTAAAACTGAATTAAGTTTGTCATTAAAATATAATTGGAATACCAGCGAAGCAAAGAAACAAATAAACACAAAAAAGATTCAGAGGCAGGCATAAGACTGACGAAAGGAATCAAAGAATATCTTGCAACTGGGTAGCAAAATAAATTTAATGTGTGAGATTTGGAAAGTGATTAAATCAGAGAAGCGAGCGTAACAATTGGAGTAAAGAGGAAGACTTAAAAAAGAAATGGGAAAAAACCTGAGATAGGTTACAGAGTTAAAGCATATTCAATGGGAGGGTATAGGAAGAACTCAATTGAAGATGAACAGCGAGAGTAGGAAATGAAAGAAAGAGATGTGTAAAGGACCTGAATGGAAATGGAATAGGCGTGGAGGAAAAGGAGGTGTTGAGGAAGAGAAGGTGAGGAGGAAGTAGAAGTGTTGAAGGAGAGAGGGTGTGGAAGGAGAAAATGGCTGGAGGAACGAGGAAGTGGAGCTGTAGAGGGAAAGTGTGAGTTGGTGAGAAGGGGTAGATGTGGATAATGGGAAAGTATGTAGTCTGACCATCTTTGTCCACATTTTCTCTTTGGTGTGGAGGAGGTAGGAGGTGTGAAAAATGAAAAAGCATGGAAGAGAAAGGATAGGGAATATCGATTGTGAGAACACGTCAAGTTATTTAATATCCCATTGATGTCTTCTTCAGTTCAAATGCAATGGATATTCTAAAATAGAGAATATTACTGCAATAGTCTATATTTTATAAGTATGTAGTTTGAAATTAATATGTTCCTATTTACGGCTTTATTCTCATTTTTCCTGGACTCCAAAGCAGCAAATTTTTCAAATTAAGCAAGGTGACTTTGCGGGA
Source organism: Coenobita brevimanus (assembly GCF_032717465.1). NCBI lineage: Eukaryota > Metazoa > Arthropoda > Malacostraca > Decapoda > Coenobitidae > Coenobita > Coenobita brevimanus. The sequence goes on from NC_136998.1 coordinate 3,224,740, forward strand.
AGGATAAGGAAGAAAGGGATGAAATGTGGAACGCACATCTAATGAAACATCAAGAAAAGACGAGGTGGAAATCAATATGTAATCAAATACAACTGAGGACAAACAGGCGGATTTCGTGGGATGACATGAAAGATGAGAAATAAATCGATAAGAAATGCAAGCTGAGAAAGTAAGTGGGGTAAGTGTACTGTGAATACACAAGCGTGAAAAGAAATGAGCAAAGAAAATTAAGATTAAATCTTTAATGAACAGGTTGTGTGAGATATATGTGATGTGAAGAAAATAGAAAAATTTGTCAAGAAAGTTCAGGAAGAGACAGAGGCATATTAATGTTCACCTACTTAAGAGCGACATACTTCCTTTCGATTGACTACACTTGTCTGTTGGCAGGGCATCAAATACAATTAGTGAAGGTCTTCTTTTTACCCAAGTGGATTGGACATTCTCTAAAAGCATTACATTATGAGAGGTCCCCTATGCTGAGTACAATCGTCTAAACGTGATATATCAATGGCAGCGGTGAGATTCAGCCGCATATCCAAAAAGAAGCATGAGTTGCATGGAGAAGTGCTGATTACTGATAGGTACCAGGAGTCACGAAGTCGCCTTGGAGGCTGTCTAAAGTGATAAACTCGAGGGTAACTTGACTGGCATATATGTGATGTTTTGGTGTTACCATACCTATAATCCAGACTGCCAAAGCTTTTGAGGTTTGCCACAGCAGTTAAACACTACTAGTCTGTGGTAAGAAATACACAGTGTTCTTCCATTCCATTTTCACTACCAAACACGAGAGAGAGAGAGAGAGAGAGAGAGAGAGAGAGAGAGAGAGAGAGAGAGAGAGAGAGATGGCTGGGAGTACGACAGTGTGGCTGACGTAAAAGATATATGAAAGCACAAAAGTATATGGAGTGGCATATGTATCGTACCGTGTGCTTAAGAAGAGGTAATGGAAGTTTTATAGTCGAAAAAGTATTGTATATATATATATATATATATATATATATATATATATATATATATATATATATTATACCGTTTCCTCAGATGGAGGGTTGATAACCAAAATTAACCATTTTAATACGACGTGCTAAAGTGAAGGCTTTTATGGCTTGATTGCATTACTCTTCGCAATCCTCAAGAAGCCATGTGATAATCATCTAGAAAAGAAATTTTCCAGGACACATCTAATCTTGTGATGTGTATCAACATTGGTTTGGCAGTTGCACTTGACATGACAGCAGTGTATGCAAGTCTCTCTTGAAAGATAAAAAGAATAAAGCTTGTTCAGCTCCAGTAAGTTCTACTTCTCTGCATGTTCATCTCCTCCTACGTATCCTTCTCTCCCCTTCCTCCTCCAGCCCTCCTATGTTTCCTGATTGGGTGGGAAGAGGTGGGGATTGTGTTCTTGAAGGTGTGGGTGGCTAGTCGTCTTGCCTCTCCTCCATTCCTCCCTCCCTCCCTTCCTTCCACTGGGCAAGGTGTACCGAGCGACTTTCTAGCTTGCCTTTGAATGATGCATTTTGTGTTTTATTTAATTGTGCTTACATGTTTCCTTCTCTTATCCTCTCTACCTTCACTAGACCCTTGGACCCAACCACCCTCTTTCCTTTTCCCCCTCTCCTGGTTGTCCTGCCAGAGATGTCGGAAAGACTCCGCTGTGAGTTCCCCCGGTGTCCTGCCAGAGTGCCAAGTGGTAGTCACTCCCTCTGCCTATCCCACGCCGACTGTTCACAGGGTCGGCTCTTCGATTCTGCCTGTTGCCCCAGCTGCTCCTCCTGGCTCCCCTGTCCTCCTCCTGCGGACAAAGATGAGCCACCCTCACTGCAGTTTTATCTCCTTCGAACCAGATGTGAGCAGCAGGGCTTCTCCCTTAAATGGAACGCGTTCGGTAACATACATTAAGGTGATTTGACCATGTGAAGAAGATGGAAAGTGTGACACTAACTAGGAGAGTGCATGTGAGTAAGGTGGAGGGGGAGAGAGAGGACAGAGAAGGAGGGTGGGACGAAGGATCAGGTGAAGGGATAGTGTGGGGAGACATAAGAGAAATGGAGGTGTAAGCTCAGGGGAAAGCAGCAACGTGGCAGAAGACAGGGCGACATGGAGGCAATTTGTTTGTGGCCATCCCATAGGGGATTAAGGCGTCTGGCTGTAGATAAATAAAGAAATAATTACTTTAACTACAGAATGAAGAACCTTTCCAAAATAGACAACAAACTAGCATATATATATATATATATATATATATATATATATATATATATATATATATATATATGTAGATAGACAGATAGATAGATAGATGTGTGTGTGTGTGTGTGTGTGTGTTTTAAGCAAATATATAGTTTTCGAGTGGAGTAGACTGTAGCACCAGTCGAGCAGGGCAGTACTCCCGAGGTGGATGGAAAGCTGATGACAGGGAGTGCTTGAGCTCCCGTTTCATCAGCCCTCAGGACTAGTTCCTGACCATCCCCCTTTGCTGAACTTTTTCAGTGTCTCAGTTACACAGAGAGTAGGCCAGCATGCTCTCCAGTACAAATTTCTCTAACTATCTTCACCAAACTACATGCACAGTACACACTACACTTCCTATTCAAAATTCAACAAAAATGGCGTCGATTAATCAAGCCTCGGAGTCCCCAGGGAGGGGGTACCATAAATGCCCCCACCATCCGCCCCTCTCCCGGTGACGACTCGAGGTGCCTGGAACCACTGTCTGATTCTCTTCTTCTTCATTTCTGCAACATTCGCTGCCTTTCATCTAACTTTCGCTCTGTTGAGCACCACCTCTCCTCCTCTAAACCTCACCTTCTTTTTCTGACGGAGACTCAGCTGTCTGAGGCAACCGACAGCAAACCCTTTTCTGTATCCTCCTACTTTCTCTATACTCATTTCAAAGCCAAAGGTGGCTGTTGTGTATACATACGCAACGACTTATCTTGCTCCCGTGTTCCTGAACTTGATTCTTCTGAATTCTCCACACTCTGGCTTCGGCTTTCCTGTCATTCTCTGACTAAATATATCTGTGCTGTTTACTTATCCCCTAATTCTACTGACTCAAAAATTCTTCGACTATCTTACTTCTACGATGGAACACATTCTGTCCATTTCTCCTTTCTCTGAAATCTCTATTCTTGGAGATTTCAATGTTCACCACCACCTTTGGCTCTCCTCTCCTTTCACGGATCCACCTGGTGAACAAGCCTACATCTTTTCTATCCTTAATGACCTACAGCAGCTTGTACAGCACCCTACCCGTATCCCTGACCGCCTTGGAGAGAGCTCCAACATACTTGACCTCTTCCTCACAACTAATCCTTCTGCTTACTCTGTTAATCTTTTCTCTCCGTTAGGCTCCTCCGATCACAACCTTATTACCTTAACCTGTCCTATCACTCCGGTACGGCCTGTGGACCCTCCAGGGAAACGTTGTCTGTGGCATTTTGGAGCTGCGAACTGGGAGGCCCTCAGGCAGTACTTCTTTAATTTTCCCTGGAATGATTATTGCTTCCATGGCCGTGAGCCATCTGAGTGTGCCTTGCGCATTACAGAGGTTATTCTCTCGGGCATGGAAGCATACATTCCTTTCTCATATCCTTTGACTAACGCAAGAAAGCCTTGGTTTAATCACGCTTGCTCTAATGCTGTCCGCCAACAAGGAGAAGGCCTACAAAATTGGTACCGGAGCCAACCCACCCCTGAATCACATCATCTTTACGTTTCTGCCCGGAATCGTGCTAAGTCTCTTCTTCGCTCTACTAAAAATAATTTCATCCATACTAAATGCTCTCAACTCTCCAACTCGAATTCTTCCTGCTCCTTCTGGCACCTTGCCAAAAATCTTTCTAACAACTTTACCTCATCATCCTTCCCTCCTCTTTTCTACTCTGATGGTTCTGTAGCTATTTCTTCTACTGATAAAGCAGATCTCTTCGCACAGACTTTCTCCTCCAATTCCACCTTAGACGATTCCGGTGCTGTTCCTCCATCTCTTCCCCCCTCTGACTTCCTCATGGCTGACATTAAAATTTCTTTAGTTGATGTATTTTCTGCCATCACTGGCCTCAGTACTAACAAGGCATATGGGCCTGATGGGGTCCCTCCTGTTGTTCTCAAGAACTGTGCTTCTGTGCTTACACCCTGCCAAGGCAAACTCTTTCACCTTTGTCTGTCAACTTGTACCTTTCCTTCTTGCTGGAAGTTTGCTCTCATTCAGCCAGTCCCAAAGAAGGGTGACCACTCCCAACCCTCCAACTATCGTCCAATTGCTTTAACGTCCTGTATTTCAAAAGTTTTCGAGTCAATTCTTAATAGAAAAATTTTAAGGCATCTTTCCTATCACAACCTTCTTTCCGATCGTCAGTATGGGTTCCGTCAGGGACGCTCCACTGGCGATCTTCTCACCTACCTTTCAGACTCCTGGTCATCCTCCTTTCGGGACTTTGGCGAAAGCTTTCCCATTGTACTTTTCATCTCAAAGGCTTTCGATCGAGTCTGGCATAAATCTTTAATTTCCAAACTGCCCTCCTACGGTTTCTATCCTTCTATCTGTGCCTTCATCGCTAGCTTCCTTTCTGGTCGTTATATAGCCGCTGTTGTAGACGGCCATCGTTCTTCTCCTAGATCTATCAACAGTGGTGTTCCTCAGGGCTCTGTCCTATCACCAACTCTCTTCCTTTTATTCATCAATGATCTTCTAAGCTGTACATCTAACCCTATCCACTCATACGCTGATGACTCCACCCTTCACCTTTCCATTCGGTTCCCACAACGCCCATCTCAACAGTTACTTCAAGAAACAAGGGATGAGGCTATGGCACACCTAATGTCTGACTTGGCTCGTATCTCTGACTGGGGTAAAAATAATATGGTTGTCTTTAATGCATCTAAGACTCAGTTCTTACACCTATCAACCCGACAAAATCTTCCACAGGTATACCCACTAATGTTTAATAATATTCAGCTTAATTCTGCATCATCCTTGAACATGCTTGGGGTTTCATTTACTCGGGACTTATCTTGGAAAGATCATATTACATCTCTTGTAAAATCTGCTTCCAAGAGATTGGGTGTGCTAAGCCGACTCCGCTCTTTCTTTACCCCTGCACAATTGTTGACTCTATACAGGGGTTTTATCCGCCCCTGTGTGGAGTACAACTCTCATGTGTGGGGAGGCTCCCCACATACAGCTCTTCTCAATAGGGTGGAGTCAAAGGCTTTTCGTCTCATTAACTCTCCTCCTCTTACTGACTCCCTTCAACCTCTGTCTCTTCGCCGCACTGTTGCATCTTTATCTCTTTTCTATCGCTACTTTAATGGTCACTGCTCCTCTGAACTGTCTGCTTGCATTCCTCCACCTCTACGACGGGCGCGTAGCACCCGTCTGGCAGCAAACTCTCATCCCTTTTCTGTCCAACTCTCTAATGCAAGAGTTAACCGTTACTCCCAGTCTTTCATTTATGCAACAGGTCAGCTCTGGAACTGTCTCCCTCTATCTGTATTTCCTGCTGCCTATGATCTCCAGTCTTTCAAACGCAGTGTGTCCAGGCATCTCAAAATGATGGGATCTAGAATTTGGCTCTCTATTGTATTTTGTTTTTCTCTTGGAGGGAACTGTTACTGCGGGCTCATGGCCTTTGGTTCCTTCTTCCTCGCATAAAAAAAAAAAAAAATGTAAATCAGTAAACCTTTCGATCAGTTGGATTTCGTAATTAGATCAGTTTTTCAAAGAGGAACAAAAACATTTGAATCATCTGCAGTATCGTTTCCTTGTCCTTTCTGGAGATGTAAACGGTGCTGCAAAACGAGTGTCAATGTAACTTTGTGAATCTCACTCTAGGACAGCGCTTCTTAACCTGCGGTGCTAGCACCCCCAGGGGTGCTGAAATCAATTTTAGGGGGTGCTGGAAAATATTGCATTATATTTTTTCTTACTGGATTTGCTTAGTATTGGCATCCTTGATTTTTTTTTTTTTAACACTGTATAAAACAAACTGTCAGGCAGTACTTCACTTTACTTTAACCCTGCAGTAGTGTAGCAACTGAAGTTCCAGTAACCAGATGTAGAGGGATGCTGGACTGAGACCTTATTACAAGGTGGGTGCTGATGTCGGAAAAAGTTAAGAAACGCTGCTCTAGGATGAAAGACGGATAAGCCACTGAAGGATACATGAGTAACATGTCTTACATAACGTCCTTCTCATCATCATCCTCATCATTATCATCATCCGGACCTCCTTTCCCACCTAAGGCCAGGGTGAGGAGTAGCAATGTCCAGACAGCACAAACTTGCCCAATCCAAATAGGCCACACTTCCATTCACTCATCATTCAAGCCCCCGGAATCCTGGCTCCACCGGATACGCCAAAAAACATTCACCACACTCTGCAGCTTCACACAACGTATCCGGTTGAGTCAATCCGGACGCTGCCATGCTCACAAGTGGTGCCAAAATCCCTGATCATGCATTTCTCCTCACAACATTCATCCAGCCAGCTCGATCTCTTGTCAGTTCCCTAGCCTCACCGACTTCCAAACCTCTCCTCCCCAAACACTCATCCACCATATCTCTCCACCTTCTCTTTGGCCTACCTCGCCTCCTCCCTTCTTCAAATTCGCTCAGGTATACCTTTTTCACCACTCTATTGTTATCCATTCTTTCCACATGACCATACCATCTCAGGACACTCTCTTCGATTCTGATGTCCACCGACTTCCTTACTCCATACCTTTCACGAATCACACTATTTCGTATCCTATCCACCCTCTGTACTCCACGTACATTCCTCAAGAGTCCAATCTCCACTGCTCTTACTCTTGACTTTTTAATTTTCATGCCACACCATATTCTCACACCCATATGTTAGAGTTGGCACTAACACTCCCTCATGTAAGCCTCGTGCAGCTGCAACACTCAAGCCTCTGTTTCTTATCAAGGCCCTCACTGCACCAGCTACTTTTCTTCCTTGTGTCACTCTACTTTCAACTTCGTTTGCACATTTTCCTTTCTTTTCTATCATTATACTCAAGTATTTGAACTCTCTCACCAATTCTAGTCTCTCTCCATTCACTGTGACATGACACTGGGAGTCACCTTCTCTCTCAATAACGATCACTTTACTCTTCTCTACATTTATTCTCAAGGCACGACGCTCACAGACATCAGCAAAACTCTGCACTAGCCTACCAAGTTCCTGTCCAGTACTTGCAAGCAGTACTGCATCATCAGCATACAATAAATTTGAGATATTCCATCCATCACCATTCATTACCAATGCCATCCCTCTCTCCATTACTCGTGTTTTTACTTCTCTCATCACCCCATCCATAGATACATTGAACAACCATGGGGACATCACACAACCTTGTCGCACACCAACACCGATCGTGAACCATTCACTTAGATGCCCATTAACCCTTACACATGCTTAGCTACCATAAAAAAAAAACTCTTGACAGCACCTAGTAGCTTACCATCTACACCATACATGCGCAAACCTTTCCACAATCCTTCTCTGTCTAGTTTGCCATATGCTTTTTCCAGAGCCATGAATGCCATAAACACCTTATGGTCCTTCTCACAAGCTTTCTCTGCTATCTGTCTCACTGCAAATACTTGATCCACAGATCCTTTGCCACTCCTAAAGCCGCCTTGTTCATCACTCACTAGGACTTCTGATATCTCTCTTACTTTCTCTATAATAATTCTTCCATCTACATTCCCTATCACACTCAATAAACTTATGCCACAATAATTCTTGCACTCACTTAGCTTACCTTTATTTTTGTACAGGGGTACAATCACAGCCTTTTTCCACTCAGCAGGCACAGTCTCACTCATCCATGCCTTCTTACATATATCTAACAAGTACTTCATTCCACTCTCTCCACTACACTTAAGCATCTCTGCATACACCTCATCAACCCCAGCTGCTTTCCCATTTTTCAGCCGTTTCACAGCGCTCTTCACCTGTGCGAGTGTCACGTCTCCTGGCACTGCATTCCTTTTCTACATACTCCCCAAACCAATCATGTTTTCAGCTGCTCTGTTCTCTCTCTTCCCATTCAACAGGCTTTCAAAATATTCTTTCCATCTGGTCCTTACTTCATCTCCATGGGTTAGTAACCTACAACCTGCATCCGTCACACTATCACATTTCTTCCCGCTTTCACTTCTACATTTCCGCACCTCTTTCCAGAATAACTTCCTATTTTCAGAGTAGTTCACATTCATTTTTTCTTCCCAGGACATCATTTATCTTCTTCTTTTTCCTCTTCACTGCTCTCTTTATGTGCTTCTTGCTCTCGATATACGCAGTTCTTACGAGTATTTCAACTGAACCCCTATCCTGTAACCACTTTAGCCACTTCTTCCTCTATCCCTCCACTGCTTTCTTAACCTCCTCATCCCACCATGCCATATCCTTCTTTTTTGTTGATACTCTTGTCACACCACACTACTCTTTAGCATTCCTAACTAAGCAATCCCTATATGCATTCCACAGGCTGTCCAGATCCAATTCATTCCATTTCACTGAATCTAACTCCTCCTCTACTTTGGTCCTGTAATCATCTGCCACTTCTTTGATCCTCAGCTTCTCAACTTTCAGTCTTTCACCCTGACTGCTCTTCTCACTCTTGATCCACCTCACTCCTCTCAGCTTGATCCTGCATACCACAATCATATGATCTGACAGACCTCCACATCGTCCTTTCACAGCCCTCGTATCAGCAACCATTCCCATCACCGACCTCTCTACGAACACGTAATCAATCAGGCTTTTTTCAACACAATCCCCGTTTCCTTTATACCATGTATATTTCTGTGCATCTTTGTGATTGAAATACAAATTACAAATGCACAACCTCCTCTCCTGACACATATCCTTTAGTCGATTCCCATTATCATTTTCTCCTGGTACTCCATAACAACCCATTATATCATCATCTGGACCAGTGCCTACTCTTCTGTTCATATCCCTCATCACGTTCACTTTATAGCTCCTGGGCATTTCTCCCACTACTTCATCCATCTCATCCCAAAACCTTTCTCTCTCTCACTCCTGTCTTCACACGGTGCATACGCTACAATCACTGCCACTTTCACCTTCTCAACTTGAACTTGACATACACACACCCGTGTAAAACCTTATTGTTTATCATTTGGCTACATTCATACGATTTTATTCAAAGAGGCTTTTCTATATGGGAGCAGACTATAAAGCCTTAATATCTTTCTCAGCTACTTGGGATCCATCTCGATGGAACTGAATAGCCTGAGAATATCCCCCCACACATGCAAGCTATATTCCACACCTGGCCTGAGTGGTTAAGGAAGGGTATGACAAAATTCAGCACACTTACCCTTTGTGAAACAGTTTACGAGAAAATGAGGCACTACTGATACTGAGAGATGGGTGTGAAATGAACTGTTCATTATTGAAGGTAGAATGATAATCATGTGTAGGATCTGGCCAGAATGTAGATGTTGGTATTGATATTCAGAGGCATTAAGGACAGTGGTTCATTTGCCTAGATCAGAAATAAGACAAAAGTGGTGTGTGTGGATAAAAATGTCGAAAGCGAAATGCCAAAATGGAAATGTGGAGCATGGTCTCTCTAATTATAGTTATTGCATTTATTACCTTTCTTTCCCAAGTTTCTACGAATAGCACCTACCAGCTACCAGTACAGTTCTTTAACAATGTCCGGGTGATTTAATCTAACCTCACAATATCTGGATGATATGGTGTGGTTGGTTACTGACTAGCTCTTCCTTCCTGGAGAATTCCTTTCCTGATAATGGATCACAACAGTACTTACCATGGTGACATAATTATACTTTATCAAAATATTCACATACGCCTAATCTCATTATTAACCGCAGTGCTTGGAAAAAAAAAAAAGGTCCCTACTCAGTTGCATATCATTGTGTTGGCACCCTCCACTGCGGTGGTTTTCATGAATGTATAGTGGATCAAGATTCTATTGAAGATAACTGGAACATCTATTTACGAAGGTGCTGAACTGTGATGTGCAAAAAGGCACAAAGGCATCCGGGAGTCTCAGAAATTTCGTCAGCCTCCTGGGGATGTTCAAATCATGTATTGAAAATAGCTTCGCACCTTGTGTCAGGTACAGAGATCAGCGTGTATTCACCTTTGTTCATTACCTTAAATTTTCATTTAGCTAAGACTGACTTTGAGTAATACCCGGAATCTAAGATTATGAAAGTACGATAATATGAGAAGTATCATAAGCATTCCTACTAAACGGGATACAGGGGAGACGGTGACCGAGTTAGTAGAAAAATGTTCTGCTGTTCCAACGGACGCGGATTCTAATCGCGGTTGGAGAAGGGAACAGATTAAGGATATGAATTTCGTTAAAATAAACCTTAGGCTACTGATCTACCGTAAGACCCGTCGACATGTAAAAACATTCCCACTAAACCCAATCGACCACTCCTGTATGAAACGTATTCAGTAATTTATGGACGGTGGATGTTAACATCGCAGTAATGGCGGATGGATGTGTATGGATTGTATGAAGACTGCTGACCATCACGGAAGAGGATATAAAGCCTGTGGCCAGTCAGACACAGTGGAAGAATATCTCATTACCATTCAAGTCTCCAGAATCATGCTTTCTTTTCATAGGACTAATCTTTTTTTTTTTTTTAATGGATGCATTTTAAATATCAATGCCGGATAAAGTAAATTCGCCAAGTGTCGCGTTACATAAGCTGGATACCAAGATCCTTTATTATTAGTGCATTATACAGTACTCGTACTCTATACTGTCCACTCCCTTATAAGTACCCTGTTTTCTACTCCATTGTCAAGATCTCTCCACTCCACATTTCTCGCTAATCACATTTTCCGTGATATCCCCAGTGTACACTCCACAAACATACCTCAGTCATTTCATTTTCACTGGTCATACTCTTGATTTTTTGTTGTCATGTCATATCAGACTCTCACACACATACGTTAATGTAGGCACTGACTCACCTCCACCCAATCCTTTTGGAGCCTTAACTCAGACCTATAGGTGAGTCATAAGGCCTTAGCACCAGCCGCCTTCCTCCACTGTCCAGCTATGTCTTCCACTTCCTTATCTCTCTCTCTCTCTCTCTCTCTCTCTCTCTCTCTGCTGTTACTGAACCGATGTACAGTAATTCACTCACTAGCTCCTGTTTATCTCTGTGCTTTTGCTCATTACACTGCGGGTCACCCTTTCTCTCGACAGCCAACCCTACATTCATACAACGCTGAATTAGTCGGCGAAGCACCAGTTCACATGCAACAAGCTATATATAGCTATATAACCTACGTCAGCATCAGTAAAGATGTCCGAATAACTGCCGGGAAAATGGTTTTAAAATGTCCAGTGTTACTGGGGAAATAGCCACCAATACAAGTGGTTAACAGGCTGGAACAGAGCGCTGACAATAAACATTAAGGCAAATTGCTGAGCTATGACTACGCACATCAACAGCAAAAATTTAAAGTGTGTTTGTATTAATGAATTTACATAGAGAAAAAAGTATGGCTTAAAATAATGAGAGAGAGAGAGAGAGAGAGAGAGAGAGAGAGAAGGGGAATGTCATCCATGATAATAAAAGAGAAAAAAGGTAATACGAGTGGCAGGACTGTTTGTGCGTACGAAAACACGTATGTGACTTCCGGAAGCACAGGACCAATGCATCTAGTATTAAATTTTGTACTACTTATTTATTTTTTCATCAAGCGGACACAGTAACTTTGTACGTGAACAACTGACTTGGCCATGGTAAGCGGGGAAGCATGAAAATTTCACAACACTTCGTTCAATCTTTGCCATTCCCTTAGTCCAGACCCCTACCTACAGCACCTCAAGAGCCATTACGAAAGTGGTTTGAGTGTATATATATATATATATATCATCATCAGCTGTTTGAGTATCCACTGCAGAACCAGCTTATCCCGACCGAAGTCGGGACGATATAGCCAATGTATCTCCACCGAGTGGCTTAGGGTGTCTGGTAGAGACTGCATGTAGGGTGAGAAGTGCTTGTAAGTGTATTTGTAGTGTTGGAGTAACTTTGGATGTGTATGTAGTCTGTGAACCAAGTGCTTTTATGGAATTCTTAAACTGTTCCCTGCCCCAGCCAGGATTCGAACCTGGCTCCATCAGGACTGCAGGCCGCCTCTCTACCGATTCAGCCACCGCCTCCCCCATCTATATATATAGCTATATATATATATATATCTATATATATATATATATTCAGCCACCGCCTCCCCCATATATATATATATATATATATATATATATATATATATATATATATATATATATATATATTTTTACGGAACAGAGAAAGATAATGTACACTTTAAGTGAGAATACTAAAAATCACTACTGTCCCGTAAAGTTCCAGGTTCAAAACAAAAGAGTTAGGTAAAATTACAAGTTAAAGTTTAATGCTCAAACTAACAACAAAACATTCAGGACTCATAAGGATAATGTAATGGCAAAAAAACAGGTTAAATATATGGTTAACTGCAATAGCCACTATTAACACGAAATTAGCATGAGTAAATTTATCTAAGTCAGCCCTGATAAAATGAAAATACACTGGGTAATGCTCAGTTAATGCAAGATAAATTATTACAGATACAAAATATTATTAATGATGGCTGACAATAAGAACCTTACATAAATTACAAAAACCCTACTAGGCCTAAGAACTAACCTTATGCTACACAGTACAAGAAAAAATGCAACAACAGTTATACTCAAATTACATACAGCTGCTAGATGGTTGGAGACTTCCAGAGCACTCACAATAATAACAACTGTACAGAGGAGGACAGAGATGTGAACAAAATGAGGAGTAGATCTAAGTGGCAATAATGCAGAGACTGAGCTCATTATATAGGGGCCAGCAGAGCTTGATACAACTTGTAAGAAGGACGCGCAAATGAAGCCATAGGGGACAAAGAGCTGACAATCCTACTCTGAACAACAGAAAGGACGACTTACTCTACTATAACGGTAGAAGGGGGGACTGAGGCAGAACACGCTCGTGATCAAACATGCAGCATACTGTGCGTTAAAATTACACAAAGGATGATGAAATCATAGGCTATGTAACACCTTCCCACAAAGAAAAAGAAATTTACAAAGGAAATTTCTTATTACTCTAAAACAATCTGTCTAAAGTCTAGATAAGCAATCTGCAATAACATTTTCTTTCCCCTTGACATGTTGTATGTCTAATGAATACTCCTGAAGAAGTAGACTCCATCTTGTCAATCTCTGATTTTTATCTTTAAACTTACTAAGGAATTCCAGTGGGTTATGATCGGTATAAATGACTATGGGGTCAAAACCAGAACACAAATAAAATGAAAAATGCTGTAAACCCAAAATCAAGGCCAAAAGCTCTTTTTCAATAGTTGAGTAGTTCTTTTGAGGTGGAGTGAACTTCTTACTGTAATAAGATACAGGGTGTTCAATACCCTGATCATCCTCTTGCAGCAAAACACAACAAATGGAAGACCTTTATCCCAGTCTTTCTGATGTTCCAAACAGTATTTCTTGAGCATCGATTTGAGTGTTTGATGATATCTCTCCAACGCTCCTTGGGTCTGGGGATGGTAAGCTGAAGACGTGATCTGGGTGATGCCCAACTCTTTCAGAGACTGCTTGAAAACGTTTCACATGAAATTACTTCCCCGGTCTGACTGTACCTCCTTGGGCAGACCAAACTTTGTGAAGAACCCTAGCATTTCCTTAACCACGTTCTTTGCTGAGATATTTCTAAGTGGAATGGATTCAGGATAACGAGTAGCCATATCAATCAGGGTCAACACATAAGAAAATCCTGAAGAAGTCTTAGGAAGAGGGCCCACAATATCCACCAACACACGGGTGAAAGGCGCCTCAAAAGGAGGAATGGGAACTAGAGGTGCAACCTTTTCGGTCTGATTACACTTCCCCACAACTTGACAGGTGTGACAAGACTTACAATACCAGGAAACATCCCTGAAGATACCTGGCCAGTAGAAGTGTTTCAAAATGCATGCCTCAGTCTTCCTCACTCCAAGGTGTCCTGCCAAACTGGAATCATGAGCCACTCTAATGATATCCTGCCTACAAACACGAGGGATGACAACTTGATGTACAACCTCCCATTCACAGTCGGCTGATGCTGTTGGGGGTCTCCACTTCCTCATAAGTACTCCTGACTTTACATAATAACAAGTAGAAGCACCGGCTGACTCTTCTTCACTGTAAGCAGAGTTAGCTAGACCTTTCAACTCAGGGTCAGCAACCTGCAACTCAACCAACTCTTGACGAGACAAATTATCAACACTACGGGGTACTGCCCCATCTGGTGAGTGGTCCAAATTAGCAAGAAAAGTGTCAGCTAGGATAACATCATCATCATCATTATCCTCTAAATCACCAGTAACTTTAGACTTAGCCCTAGTGACAGCACATGCAGGGAACACATCAGGGACATCACAATCCTGGGTCGCAGCCACTGGCTCACTAGACAACTGAGGAGCTGGACACACTTGACTTCCACCAATATCATTTCCAAGTAAGAAAGTTACACCTGACATTGGGAGTGTCTCAACCAACCCAACCATAACGGAACCATTAACAAAACCAGACTCTAAATTCACTCTGCACAGAGGGTCAGAGAAGTAATTATTCCCTACACCTTGTAAGATTACAGTTTCATCAGAGGAATTAACATTAGAGCCTAGAACACTGGTCAGCATAAGTGATTGGCAAGCACCTGTATCACGATATATTTTAACTGATTTCCTGTCATTACTGTCCAGAGGACTGACAAAATCATCAGACAGGAAATTAGCACATGAACTCTTGAGAGTGTCACCCACGTTACTGCTCAAAAGAGGAGCTCCATCATGAGAATTTAAGTTACCCCTCAAAGCAGGTTCAGTTAACTCAGTTAAAGAATTCTGGGAACTCTCAAGGGTGGACACTAGACCAATTGACTGAATATTTAAAGACTCCTTTTTGTTCACATCACACTGTCTCCTGAAACATTTCTCCATAGTATGACCAAGCTTACTACAATAATTACATTTACTTTTCTGAAATCTAGAGGTGAAGCTGGTATTTACTTCCTAAGAAACATCATCTTTATTCTCGTTCCTGTTACCTGTACTCTGAGTAGAGGCAACGTACTTACTCTCAGCTTTCCCTTTTTCTTTAGAATATCTCTTGTGAGTGAGAACATATTCATCAGCTAAAACTGCAGCATCAGACAAATTATCTATTTTTCTCTCATCAAGATATAGGCTTACATCTTTATAAATACACCTTTTGAAGTCCTCCAGCAAAATCATGTGCTTAAATTTGTCAAAATTAGAATCCACATTCTTAGAATTTAACCACTGCTCTAACAGATCTTCTTTGATTTTTGCATACTCAACATGGGATTGCTTATCTTGCTTATAAGTTGTCCTAAATTTTACTCTATAGGCTTCAGGAACAAGCTCATAGGCCTTAAGAATAAAGCTCTTAACTACATCATAATTATCAGATTGATCCTGAGGCAAAGATGCATAAGTTACTTGAGCTTTACCGGTGAGAACAGTTTGAAGGAGTACTGGCCAATACTTTTTGGGCCAATTAAAACCTGTAGCTACCCTCTCAAACAACTGAAAATACTTTGTTAAATCAGATTCATTAAAAGGAGGGACAAGTTTAACATTTTTAGCCACATCAAAATCATCAGAGCTAGATGATCCAGTTCCACCTTGTTTCATGCGATACTTATGGTCTGCCTGAATCCTAGCTAGTTCAATTTGTGCCTGAGCCTGTATCTGTGCCTCCTGAATCCGAGCCTGAGATTCAGCCTCCTTAGCATTTGCTTGAAATTCAGCCTCCTTAACACGAGCCTCCTGCACGGCTGGCTGTAACTTAGCTATTTCAAAATGCGTTTGCTCATTTGGAGGAGTTACATTAAACAAGCTCTTATTAATCATGCCAACAATTTGATCTTTAGAATGATGAGAGTGAACTGCAATGCCCAATTGTTGAGCAACAAGCTTAAGTTCATTCTTTGTTCTGTTCTCTACATCACACACTGTTTGCACATTTGACAAAAAATCTTTGGCATCATCAAGTGTAGCAATAGTAGACATCATGAATAAATCACAGTCACAAAATATCAAGCAATATCCTTATGATAATATCCTGAATATCCTGATGAGAGGTCGCCAAATTTATGTTACGGAACAGAGAAAGATAATGTACACTTTAAGTGAGAATACTAAAAATCACTACTGTCCCGTAAAGTTCCAGGTTCAAAACAAAAGAGTTAGGTAAAATTACAAGTTAAAGTTTAATGCTCAAACTAACAACAAAACATTCAGGACTCATAAGGATAATGTAATGGCAAAAAACAGGTTAAATATATGGTTAACTGCAATAGCCTCTATTAACACGAAATTAGCATGAGTAAATTTATCTAAGTCAGCCCTGATAAAATGAAAATACACCGGGTAATGCTCAGTTAATGCAAGATAAATTATTACAGATACAAAATATTATTAATGATGTCTGACAATAAGAACCTTACATAAATTACAAAAACCCTACTAGGCCTAAGAACTAACCTTATGCTACACAGTACAAGAAAAAATGCAACAACAGTTATACTCAAATTACATACAGCGGCTAGATGGTTGGAGACTTCCTGAGCACTCACAATAATAACAACTGTACAGAGGAGGACAGAGATGTGAACAAAATGAGGAGTAGATCTAAGTGGCAATAATGCAGAGACTGAGCTCATTCTATAGGGGCCAGCAGAGCTTGATACAACTTGTAAGAAGGACGCGCAAATGAAGCCATAGGGGACAAAGAGCTGACAATCCTACTCTGAACAACAGAAAGGACGACTTACTCTACTATAACGGTAGAAGGGGGGACTGAAGCAGAACACACTCGTGATCAAACATGCAGCATACTGTGCGTTAAAATTACACAAAGGATGATGAAATCATAGGCAATGTAACAATATATATATATATATATATATATATATATATATATATATATATTTATATATATATATATATTGTTACATAGCCTATGATTTCATCATCCTTTGTATAATTCTAACATACAGTATGCTGCATGTTTGATCACGATTCGCCTCGTGGCTTCCATAGTGACCAAGCTTCCGTGTTCTACCTCACTCCCCCCTTCTCCTCCCTTATAGTAGAGTAAGTCGTTCTTTCTGTTGTTCAGAGCAGGATTGTCAACTCTTTGTCCCCTATGGCTTCATTTGCGCGTCCTTCTTACAAGTTGTATCAAGCTCTGCCGGCCCCTATATAATGAGCTCAGTCTCTGCATTAATTGCCACTTAGATCTACTCCTCATTTTGTTCACATCTCTGTCCTTCCCTGTACAGTTGATATTATTTTTGTGAGTGCTCAGGAAGTCTCCAACCATCTAGCTGCTGAGTAATTTGAGTATAAGTGTTGTTGCATTTTTTCTTGTACTGTATAGCATAAGGTGTTAATTCGTAGGCCTAGTGAGGTTTTTGTGATTCATGTGTTTTAGGTGTCAGCTATTATTAATAATATTTTGTATCTGTAATAATATATCTTGCATTAACTGAGCATTATCCGGTTTTCTCATTTTATCAGGGCTGACTTAGATAAATTTACTCTTGCTAATTTCGTGTTAACAGAGGCTATTGCAGTTAACCATATATTTAACCTGTTTTTTGCCATTACATTATCCTTATGAGTCCTGAATGTTTAGTTGTTAGTTTGAGCATTAAACTTTAACTTGTAATTTTACCTAACTCTTTTGTTTTGAACCTGGAACGTTGCGGGACAGTAGTGATTTTGGTGTTCTCACTTGAAGTGTTCATTATCTCTCTCTGTTTCGTAACATAAATTTGGCCACCTCTTATCAGGATATTCAGGATATTATCATAAGGATATTGCTTGATATTTTGTGACTGTGATTTATGCATTATGTCTACTATTACTACGCTTGATGAAGCCAAAGATTTTTTGTCAAATGTGCAAACAGTGTGTGATGTAGAAAACAGAATAAAGAATGAACCTTAGCTTGTTGCTCAACAATTGGGAATTGCTGTTCGCTCTTATCATTCTAAACATCAAATTGTTGACATGATTAATGAAAGCTTGTTTAATGTAACTCCTCCAGAGGAGAAAACGCAGATTGAAATAGATAAGTTACAGCTAGCCCTGCAGGAGGCTCGTGCTAAGGAGGCTGAGTTTAAGGCACGTTCTAAGCAGGCACGGGCACAAATTGAAATTGCTAGGATTCAGGCAGACCATGAGTATCGCATGAAACAAAGTGGAACTGGATCATCTAGCTCTGATGATTTTGATGTGGCTAAAAATGTTAAACTTGTCCCTCCTTTTAATGAATCTGATTTAACAAAGTATTTTCAGTTGTTTGAGAGGGTAGCTACAGGTTTTAATTGGCCCAAAAAGTATTGGCCAGTACTCCTTCAAACTGTTCTCACCGGTAAAGCTCAAGTAACTTATGCATCTTTGCCTCAGGATCAATCTGATAATTATGATGTAGTTAAGAGCTTTATTCTTAAGGCCTATGAGCTTGTTCCTGAAGCCTATAGAGTAAAATTTAGGACAACTTATAAGCAATATAAGCAATCCCATGTTGAGTATGCAAAAATCAAAGAAGATCTGTTAGAGCAGTGGTTAAATTCTAAGAATGTAAATTCTGATTTTGATAAATTTAAGCAGATGATTTTGCTGGAGGACTTCAAAAGGTGTATTAATAAAAATGTAAGCCTATATCTTGATGAGAGAAGAATAGATAATTTGTCTGATGCTGCAGTTTTAGCTGATGAATATGTTCTCACTCACAAGGGATATTCTAAAGAAAAGAGGAAAGCTGAGAGTAAGTACGTTGCCTCTACTCAGAGTACAGGTAACAGGAAAGAGAATAAGATGATGTTTCTCAGGAAGTAAATAATAGCTCCACCTCTAGATTTCAGAAAAGTAAATGTACTTATTGTGGTAAGCTTGGTCAAACTACGGAGAAATGTTTCAGGAGACAGCGTGATGTGAACAAAAAGGAGTCTTTAAATATTCAGTCAATTGGTCTAGTGTCCACCCTTGAGAGTTCCCAGAATTCTTTAACCGAGTTAACTGAACCTGCTTTGAGGGGTAAATTAAATTCTCATGATGAAGCTCCTCTTTTGAGCAGTAACGTGGGTGACACTCTCAAGAATTCATGTGCTAATTTCCTGTCTGATGGTTTTGTCAGTCCTCTGGACAGTAATAACAGGAAATCAGTTAAAATATATCGTGATACAGGTGCTTGCCAATCCCTTATGCTGACCAGTGTTCTAGGCTCTAATGTTAATTCCTCTGATGAAACTGTAATCTTACAAGGTGTAGGGAATAATTACTTCTCTGTCCCTCTGTGCAGAGTGAATTTAGAGTCTGGTTTTGTTAATGGTTCCGTTATGGTTGGGTTGGTTGAGACACTCCCAATGTCAGGTGTAACTTTCTTACTTGGAAATGATATTGGTGGAAGTCAAGTGTGTCCAGCTCCTC
Source organism: Coenobita brevimanus (assembly GCF_032717465.1). NCBI lineage: Eukaryota > Metazoa > Arthropoda > Malacostraca > Decapoda > Coenobitidae > Coenobita > Coenobita brevimanus. Next base: position 3,244,347 of record NC_136998.1, read on the forward strand.
AGTTGTCTAGTGAACCAGTGACTGCAACCCAGGATTGTGATATCGCTGATGTGTTCTCTGCATGGAGGAGTAGACTGTAGCACCAGTCGAACAGGGCAGTACTCCCGAGGTTGATGGCAAGCTGGTGACAGGGAGAGCTGGAGCTCCCGTTTCACCAGCCCTCAGGACTTGATCCTGACCATCTCCCTTTGCTGAACATTTTCAGTGCATTCATTTACACAGAGAGTAGGCCAGCATGCTCTCATGATACCTCTACCTTCAACTGTCTACACCACACTACATGCGCATAACATATCACACCTTCTATTCACATCTTTAGTAATGGCCGCTGCAATCTCACAATCAAATGAGGTGGTATCTCGGATTGCCACCACCGGCAGGGTAGGGCTGGAGGCACAGGGTCCTCCCGGTCGCTATCAAGCGACTGTGCCAGCAGCGACTGTTGCTATTTCCGGGAATGCTCATCGGCGAAGAGGTGACGGTGCGGCCTTATTCTTTACCAACATCCGCGGCCTTACCACAAATTTAAACTCAGTTCATTTTTTCCTTCAGTCCATATCCCCTTTGGCCCTTTTCCTCACAGAACCACAAATCTCACCCTCTACCGATATATCTCCATTTTGTTTTCCCGGTTACTATCTCCTTACAAACTTTCGAAACAAGGGCGGTACCTGTTGTTATATCAAATCCCAATATGCAGTTGACACTATTTTAAACTTCACTTCATCCAGTTTTGATTACTCATTATATAAATTAAATTGCCAAAACATTACCAAATATATCTGTGTAGTTTATCGTTCCCCCAATGCTTCTTCGGAACCCAGTGTATTTGATTCCATATCTACTCAGTTGAGTAACCTTGACCTTGCCCTTGGCAATGAAATTACCATTTTGGGTGATTTTAACATACACAATGTTGAATGGTTATTGCATTCTGCCCGGACTGACGACGCTGGTCTAGAATGCGAGCTGTTTGCGGAATTGTTTAATCTCACCCAGTTGGTAAAGCAACCAACCAGAATACCTGATAATCCTGACCATAATGCCCATCTCTTGGATTTATTCTTGACAAATAATCCAGATCAATACAGGATAGAGGTACTGTCACCACTTGGATCCTCTGACCACAATCTCATCAAAGCCTCATTAGTTAACCCTCCTACATCTCCCCATTCCGAACCTGTCAGGGTGACCCGATGGCACTTTGACAGGGCAGACTGGGATGGATTTAGAAATTATCTTGCTGATGTTCCATGGCAGTCTTTCTTCTCTAGTGATCCCAATTCTACCCAGTCCCACATTTGTGACTTAATACTAGCTGGTATGGATTTATTCATACCAAGTCAACAATTCACTAAAAGATCAAACTCTCCAAAATGGTTTGATGGCAATTGTGCCAGAGCAACAGCCCAAAAGTCATTAGCATATAACTCTTACTTAAAATCAAAAACACCTGAATCACTCTCCCAATTTAAAATTGCTAGAAATCATGCAAAAGCTGTATTAAATCTATCTAAATCAAACTTTCTTCAAAAGCAAGCATCAAAACTACTTAACAACCCTAATGACAATAGAATATTCTGGTCAACTCTTAATTCTTTCAATAATAACTTTAACAAGTCATCTTCCATTCCCCCACTAAAATCTTCACATGGCAATATTACAAATGACCCACGTGGGAAAGCGGATATCTTTGCTAGTACCTTTGCAAGAAACTCTACCATAGATGATACCAGCCAGAATGTCTCAGTACTGGAACTTGATTCTCCCGAAATTGCCCCACTTAAAATACAGACAAGATTTGTAAAATCCATCCTAGACAATTTACCTACCAACAAAGCTCCAGGTCCAGATGGAATTCCGCCAATTGTTTTGAAAAAGTGTTCCCCTGAACTTGCCTCTGTCCTAGCTAAATTATTCAGACTATGCATACGTACTTCTTTATTCCCAAATTCATGGAAAGAAGCCAATATCCACCCAGTTCCGAAGAAAGGAAGTTCGTCTGACCCCTCCAATTACAGACCAATAGCTATCACATCTTCTCTTGGTAAGGTATTTGAAACTTTAATTAATAAGCATATTGTTAAACATCTTGAATCCAACAACTTAATTAATGATAGACAATACGGTTTTCGCCACGAAAGATCCACCATTGACATACTCAATTTCTTAACTCATACCATCCATCAATCAATTGATCTTTTTGGAGAAACTCATGCAGTAGCTCTTGATATCTCTAAAGCTTTCGACAGAGTATGGCACCGTTCCCTGCTGTCCAAACTCCCTTGCTATGGACTAACGTCTTTTGTTCCTTTGATTTCTTCTTATCTTAGTGACAGGAAAATAAGAGTAAAAGTAGATGATGTATATTCGAATTTCCACTCAATTAACGCCGGCGTGCCACAGGGATCAGTTCTGGCGCCAACCCTATTTCTGGTTCATATTAATGATCTCTTATCTGTCACTCACAATCCCATTCACTCATATGCAGATGACTCAACACTACATAGTTCATTCACACTCAGACATCCATTTACAAAGTCTAATATCTCTACCTCTCAACTCAATACAGCCATCTCCATAAATCAAGATCTATCTACAATCAGTGAATGGGGACAAAACAACCTTGTCTCTTTTAATGCTAGTAAAACTATTTATATACAGTTTACTAATAGACAGATATTGCCAGATTCGTACATTACCTTCAGTGCTACTAATATTCCCATCTCCAAAAGTATTGAAATTCTTGGTGTCTCACTTAACAGTGCCCTCAGCTGGACCTCTCATGTCAGATCACTTGCTAAAACCGTCTCAAAGAAACTTGGATTATTGTACAGAGTCCGTAACTTCTTCGCCAATGAGCAGTTAGCTATAATTTATAAGAGTCATGTGCGCTCTCAGCTTGAATATTGCTCACCCTTGTGGAATGGTTGTGGAGAGGTTGCATTAAGACAACTAGACAAAATTCAGAATAAAGCTGTTAGAATCATTAACAATCCTGCCATTACATATAAACTACCTCCCCTGCAAGTAAGAAGGAATGTTGCCTCCCTTGCATTATTTTACAGATATTTTTTTGGCAAATGCTCCGACGAAGTTGCGTCCATGGTGCCACCTCTCCATGCCTTCCCTCGTGCTACACGGGCATCTGGTAGCGCTCATGACTGGAATGTCACTCAACCACATTGCAGAACTTCTGCCTATAAGAATTCTTTCATTCCCCGAACTCCATCTCTCTGGAACTCGCTTCCCCAGAGTTGTTTTCCTCCAAATTTCAACCTACAACTGTTCAAGTCTAACTGTTACAGATATTTTATGAACAGAGGACACCAGTAATCTGGTGTATGGATTATTTTTTTTCTCCATTTGTTTTTCCTTCCTCCGTTCTGTTATTTAAAAAAAAAAAAAAAAAAAAAAAAAAAATGTGCTGTCACTAGGGCTAAGTCTAAAGTTACTGGTGACTTAGAGGATAATGATGATGATGCTGTTATCCTAGCTGACACTTTTCTTGCTAATTTGGACCACTCACCAGATGGGGCAGTACCCCGTAGTGTTGATAACTTGTCTCGTCAAGAGTTGGTTGAGTTGCAGGTTGCTGACCCTGAGTTGAAAGGTCAAGCTAACTCTGCTTGCAGCGAGGAAGAGTCAGCTGGTGCTTCTACTTGTTATTATATAAAGTCAGGAGTACTTATGAGGAAGTGGAGACCCCCAACAGCATCAGCCAACTGTGAATGGGAGGTTGTACATCAAGTTGTCATCCCTCGTGTTTGTAGGCAGGATATCATTAGAGTGGCTCATGATTCCAGTTTGGCAGGACACCTTGAAGTGACGAAGACTGTGGCACGCATTTTGAAACACTTCTACTGGCCAGGTATCTTCAGAGATGTTTCCTGGTATTGTAAGTCTTGTCACACCTGTCAAGGTGTGGGGAAGTGTAATCAGACCAAAAAGGTTGCACCTCTAGTTCCCATTCCTCCTTTTGAGGCGCCATTCACCCGTGTGTTGGTGGATATTGTGGGCCCTCTTCCTAAGACTTCTTCAGGATTTTCTTATGTGTTGACCCTGATTGATATGGCTACTCGTTATCCTGAAGCCATTCCACTTAGAAATATCTCAGCAAAAGAACGTGGTTAAGGAAATGCTGGGGTTCTTCACCAAGTTTGGTCTGCCCAAGGAGGTACAGTCAGACCGGGGAAGTAATTTCATGTCAAATGTTTTCAAGCAGTCTCTGAAAGAGTTGGGCATCTCCCAGATCACGTCTTCAGCTTACCATCCCCAGACCCAACGAGCGTTGGAGAGATATCATCAATCACTCAAATCGATGCTCAAGAAATACTGTTTGGAACATCAGAAAGACTGTGATAAAGGTCTTCCATTCGTTGTATTTGCCGCAAGAGAATCTCCAAATGAATCACTGGGCTTCTCACCCTTTGAACTACTGTTTGGCCATGAAGTAAGAGGACCCCTTAAGCTACTCAAGGAATGCTGGCTGTCAGAGGAAGATGACGTCAACCTGCTGGAGTATGTGATGAAGTTCAAAGAACGGCTGTCCACTCCTTTACAGCTGGCGAGACAGAATTTAGGAGCTGCTCAAGAGAAGATGAAGACTTGGTATGATAAGAAGTCCAGGTTACGCCACTTTCAGCCAGGAGATCAGGTTTTGATTCTGCTACCGGTGCATGGGCAACCTCTTCAAGCCAAGTTTAGTGGTCCTTATTTCGTGGAGAAGAAACTCAGTGATGTCAACTATGTCATCGCCACATCAGATCGTAGAAAGAACAAGCAACTTTGTCACATCAACATGCTAAAGTTATATCACAGGCGGGACGAAAATAACCCAGTCTGCACTGTAGCTGTTCCACCCGAGTCTGCAAGTGAAGTTCTCCCATGCAGCATGAGCCTGAGTGATAGTTTGGGGAAGAATCCTGATATCATGAATAATCTCCAGACTAAGCTTTCTCATCTAGCTCCCGAGGAAAGGCAGGAGTTTTCGGCATTACTGCAGGAATACCCGCAAGTGTTCCGTGCCACTCCAGGAAGAACCACTGTGTTGATGGATGATGTCGATGTTGGAGACGCAAAGCCAATTAAACTGCCTCCTTACCCTGTGAACCCAGTGAAAGTTCCTCTCATCCAGAAGGAGCTTGGCTACCTGTTGGACCACAAGATGATTGAGCCCTGTCAGAGTGAGTGGAGTTCTCTTGTCACTCTAGTCCCTAAGCCAGGTGGGTCACAGCAGCTTTGCATCGACTACAGACGTATTAATCAGATAACCAAAACAGACACTTACCCTCTCCCTCGCGTGGAAGATTGCATAGACAAGATCGGAAAGGCTAGGTACATAAGTAAGTTTGATTTGTTAAAGGGATACTGGCAAGTACCTATGACTGAACGTGCTAGGGAGATCTCATGTTTTGTAACACTAGGAAAGACTTTTGCATGTTCTGTAATGCCATATGGTATGAAGAATGCACCAGCCACTTTTCAGAAGCTCATGAATGTTGTAACAGAGGGTTTGGCAGGGTGTGTTGTTTATATTGATGATGTATTAATCTTCAGTGACAACTGGAAAGATCACCTATGCCATGTCAGTAAATTTCTTGAGCATTTGGTTCAGGCTAATTTTGTAGCTAATTTATCAAAGTGTGAGTTTGGTCAAGCTAAAGTTCAGTACCTTCGGTACGTAATTGGTGATGGACACGTTGCACCACCAGGAGCTAAGGTTCAGGTTATAAGTGATCTTCCCAGACCTAAAAGTAGGAAAGAGCTACAAAGATTTTTGGGAATGGTAGGTTATTACAGGAGATTTGTTCTTAACTTTTCAATTCTTGTATCACCACTTACAGACCTACTGAAAAAAGGAGTTAAATTTGTCTGGACCGATAATTGTGAATCCTCTTTCAGTAAACTTCAAGCTATCCTATTAAGTCAGTCAGTGCTCGCTACTCCAAATTTTGCTAAGCCTTTTAAGATGTTGCTGTTTGCTGATGATACAGTATTGTTGAGTGAAGATGAATGGGAGTTGCAAGGTTTGGTGAATGAATTTGGGACAGTGTGTAGGAGGAGGAAGCTGAAAGTTAATGTAAACAAAAGTAAAGTTATGGTGTTTGAGAGGAATGAAGTCACATAGTGTGCAGTGAGGTTGGATGGTGAGGATATGGAGAATGTGAGTGCATTCAAGTACTTGGGTAGTGTGATGAGTAAGGATGGAACTTTGGGGGATGAAGTACGTGAAAGGGTACAGCAGGGAAGAAAGGTTGTTGGTACACTGAAAGCAGTGATGAGAAATAGGGAGGTGAGTATGGAAGTTAAGAAGTCACTGCATGATGGTATTATGATCCCTACCCTGACGTATGGAAGCGAGGCGTGGGCCTTGCAAGAGGGGAACAAGTCAAGAGTGAGAGCAGTGGAAATGAGTTACTTGAGAGGAGCATGTGGAGTGACGTGGAGGGACAGGTTGACGAATGAAGAAGTGAAGGAACATTGTGGGGTAGATGTGGATGTGGTTGAAAAGATTAGGAGAAATACACTGAGGTGGTTTGGACATGTGGAGAGAATGGAGAATGAAAGACTGACTAAGAGGGTGTATGTAGGTGAGGTGGAGGGAGGGAGAGGGAGGGGTAGACCGAGGATGAAGTGGATGGATGGAGTTGAGAGGTATATGAGGGAGGGGGGGGTGAGTTGGGGGGAGGGTAGTCAATTGGTGGGTGACAGAGTGACTTGGAGGCGTTTTGTCTGCGGCCACCCTTTGCGGGATTAGGGCGTCGGGCTATAGATAGATAGATAGATAGACTTTTAAGATGGCTGTTGATACAAGTGATACAGGAGCTGGGGCTGTTTTGCTGCAAGAGGATGATCAGGGTATTGAACACCCTGTATCTTATTACAGTAAGAAGTTCACTCCACCTCAAAAGAACTACTCAGCTATTGAGAAAGAGCTTTTGGCCTTGATTTTGGGTTTACAGCATTTTTCATTTTATTTGTGTTCTGGTTTTGACCCCATAGTCATTTATACCGATCATAACCCACTGAAATTCCTTAGTAAGATTAAAGATAAAAATCAGAGATTGACAAGATGGAGTCTACTTCTTCAGGAGTATTCATTAGACATACAACATGTCAAGGGGAAAGAAAATGTTATTGCAGATTGCTTATCTAGACTTTAGACAGATTGTTTTAGAGTAATAAGAAATTTCCTTTGTAATTTTTTTTTTTTTTTTTTTGTGGGGAGGTGTTACATAGCCTATGATTTCATCATCCTTTGTATAATTCTAACGCACAGTATGATGCATGTTTGATCACGATTCGCCTCGTGACTTCCATAGTGACCAAGCTTCCGTGTTCTACCTCACTCCCCCCTTCTCCTCCCTTATAGTAGAGTAAGTCGTTCTTTCTGTTATTTAGAGCAGGAGTGTCAACTCTTTGTCCCCTATGGCTTCATTTGCGCGTCCTTCTTACAAGTTGTATCAAGCTCTGCCGGCCCCTATATAATGAGCTCAGTCTCTGCATTAATTGCCACTTAGATCTACTCCTCATTTTGTTCACATCTCTGTCCTCCCCTGTACAGTTATTATTTTTGTGAGTGCTCAGGAAGTCTCCAACCATCTAGCTGCTGTGTAATTTGAGTATAAGTGTTGTTGCATTTTTTCTTGTACTGTATAGCATAAGGTGTTAATTCGTAGGCCTAGTGAGGTTTTTGTGATTCATGTGTTTTAGGTGTCAGCTATTATTAATAATATTTTGTATCTGTAATAATATATCTTGCATTAACTGAGCATTATCCGGTTTTCTCATTTTATCAGGGCTGACTTAGATAAATTTACTCTTGCTAATTTCGTGTTAATAGAGGCTATTGCAGTTAACCATATATTTAACCTGTCTTTTGCCATTACATTATCCTTATGAGTCCTGAATGTTTAGTTGTTAGTTTGAGCATTAAACTTTAACTTGTAATTTTACCTAACTCTTTTGTTTTGAACCTGGAACGTTGCGGGACAGTAGTGATTTTGGTGTTCTCACTTGAAGTGTTCATTATCTATCTCTGTTCCGTAACAATATATATATATATATATATATATATATATATATATATATATATATATATATGGATGATGAATGAAATATCTATCTATCTATATATATATATATATATATATATATATATATATATATATGCAGAATGAGTAAGCTTTACTACTAATGATATCATTGTATGAATTCAACGCAGCAGACAGGTTGACCAGCTGAGTGTCTGTAAAGCAGAGCATCTTAATGCTGGAAGTGTAAAGAGGGAAGGTTTTGATAATCTCAGATACTATATATATGACAAGTGCTTGTGGGCCCTTCGGGCCCTCTCGCACTTGCTCCTGCGGAGGGCTCTCGTACTGCGCGCTCGCTTTCTCGTGCTTCGCACTTGTTTCCTCGTGCTTCTCAATCGTTTTGTACCAGACACCACAGATCAGGCTTTGCACATTTGTAGGAGATGAATAACTGCAATGTCCGTCCTCTTGACGTTTGGGGTAGCTGGCTTGCCGATGATCATTCTGTGTCGCTTGCTGGTATTTCCCTCATTTCCCTCTCCTCCCTTAATCACTCATAGCACACTTGTATATTGGTATACCTTCACAAACTGTATATTGATGAATAGTTTGGAGGTTAAATAAAGTCTGGTATAACAAAATAATCGCTGACTATTCAAACACTATTATACACTTAGGTACAAAGTGTTACACAGTATAAGTCTGAGTGCTATATGAGTATGTCTTACTATGCCCACACCCTGGCTATTACTGCCGGCTCTAAGCTCACAGTGGGGCATGGGCATGAAGCTGACAGTGCATCGAATGTTCGATGCTGATGCCTTTGAGGCAAGCTATGTGATGCTATGTTGCTATGTGAATCTTTAGATATTCTAAAAGTAAGTCTGACGTAAGGTATGATCTATATACATATACACTGCAGTTAGAGAAGATGATAGATAATGAAAAATATAGTTAATAATTATATATGAAACAAAAATATGGATACAACTAGTACATTGCTCGGCCACGTAAACTAGGACTGTTCTCAGGCCGGCAAAACTTAAGTAGGACTGTGATAATATATTCCTACAATCTGGCTAACATGTCGTGGGGCAGGAGTTGGTGGAAAAACTTCTAGTCCTGACGCCTCACGTATGTCGTGAAGGCGATCTTCTAGACGCTTGAGACACCAACAAAAGATACAGACAATGATTAACAACGCCATGACAGTAACAGAAATTGTGGGGTACAACACATGAGGGTGTATGAGTGAAGGGACAGAGGACATAAGGACATCACTGTCATTCAAGTAGGACAACACTTTCAAACGTTCAGACACCACAGTTAGATTTTCAGGATGAACATCAAAGGACGGGGACAGTGGAACCAACGAACTAGGTAGAACTGCCTGGAAACCAAGATGTTGCCTGATAGGAAGAGTAGAGATCGCTGATGAACGAACTACGCATGAATCAGGAGCTACATAGTAGCCTTCCGCAATGACATTGTTACTACGGCGAGAACACAATAGTGTAACACTCGCTGGTTCTCTGAAGTAGAAGAACTGATTACCGCCAACATGTGCATGGTAGACCGGCCAGTCAGGGCTCACAGGTTCAAACTAACAGAATTTATGGATCAGATCCGAGTGATTTCGCACCACGGCTAGTTCACAAGGTGCCGACTTTGATGGCAACAGAGCAAACAAGTATGCAGGACAAACGTGAACGTGCAAATAACTTGACTTACAGGAGGTCAATACGGTTCGGCTAGTGAGCGCAACGGACATGTAATCATTCTGCCAAAAGAAACATGTCTGACTGGGAAACAAGATTGAGCAATGAATCATTGACACCAATCGGGAAGGGAGTGACACTGTAAGCTGAATAAGTTAAATCTGATTTCAAGGGAGTGTGAACCAGTATTTGTGAGTCAGTGACGGCTGCTTCCAACAAAGGGTAATAAAATTCTAAGTGACTACCCTCAAAGAGTGGGGTCAAACTGAAATTAGCACGCGCAAACTGAGTAGCGGACCTCAAATGATCTAGTGGTAGTAGCTCTGCATTAACACGGCCAAGCCTGGCATTGACAAGGGAGATGATTATTGTGGAACACAGCTTCTGTAGTAAGGAAATGTCTGAATCTAACTGTGCAAGGTATTGAGTGAAAAGGAACAAGTTCTCAAAAGTGGCAACCTGAGATCCAAGACTATGAAAACGGGTTGTTAGTACATTAGTACAATCAACAACAGTGTTAAGGTGAGTCCTAAATTTCATAAAATCAGCATGCTCATAAGAGTGGAGCCTATTCTGTGATTCGACTACCTGAGCTATCACATTCAGTCTCTTGCCTAATGCAGATACATCAGATGCCTGAGAGGAGCCGAAGAGCTTGTTGAGGACCAGCCCACCCAGGTCAAATAATCTTCGACATTGAAGGAAGGATGCAGATTTATGACCCGCATGGAGAGAGTTGGTGGGGAACTGGTTGGACAGGTCAAGGATTCGGTCACGAAGTGTCCCCATCCTCTCAACAGCTAGATGAAGAGACGTGGCTAGCGCTGGATCCAGGGCACTAACGTTTGTGGACTCCATGGTGAGGAGGGATCGAAAAAACCCTCACAAGCCATCTAAGTGATGGGCCAGGATAGGTATCTGTGCCGAGACCTGACCCATGGGGGATATGTCGTATTTGATGTTGACCACATCCTCCACAATCAGAACGGAGCCCTCTGGAGCCACCAGCGCACCAGGACACACCACACTGGGCAAAAGGAACCCCGGGGCCGACACCAGAAGTTCAAGGCAGAGAAGTGCAGTTATCATGATTTCCTGCAAAAGGTACAATTGAACAATACAGGGTACAATGCAGATACATAAGAATGATTGTCACACGGTGAGCAGCGGAACATAACTTACTTCGGTAATCATCAACGCTCAATGACGATAGAGAAGGATTTGACAGAGGTCGGGAGGAGGAATCAGCGTCCACCGATGGAATAGGGAAATCACTGCAAACTTTCTTACAATTGTCAGTGTGCACAACTCAATCAGCACCGGAATGCAACTCCCGAACATGCAACTTGTTACCAAGCTCCTCCTGAATGACACGTAGTGGGCCCGAGAAACGTGGAGAGAGCTTTGAAGAACGGTCTGGTTCAGCCACGATGACCAAATCGCCGGTAACAATATAATTTGGCTGTGTGTGTTTTTGCTGGCGATCTACCATCAACTGACGAGAGGCGTCCAGGGTATTACGAACCCTACCAAAAATGTCCTGGCTAACAGCTAAGTGTACTTTGGCGTAATTATCAACATTATACACAGGACTGGGACGCTGCAAAAGAAGAGTATATGGGAGCCGCTTGTCCTCACCAAACAAAACAAAGTGAGGTGACTCTCCTATGAAGGCATTAATGGAACTGTTGATGACAGAGGCTATCTGAGGAATCCATTCATCCCAAGACGAGTGAAAACCTTGAACCACATGACGAAGAGCCTCCAGATCTTCCTGTTACCTTTTTCGACTAAGCCATTAGAAGCAGGATGATGGGCCACTACATAAGTCTGGGCAATGTAGAACTGGGAGCAAATTTCAATCACTAATTCATTTCGGAACTCCGTACCATTGTCTGATAGCAAGACCTTTGGAGTCGTAAATGGGTGAAACAGATGTATGACCAGAGCACGGGCCACCAAGAAGGCAGACTTGTCCGGCAGTGGAGCTAAAACCACATATCTACTGAAGTGATCTACACACACCAATAAGTACTCCATGCCACTATCACTACGAGGGAGCTTAAGAGTGTCAATACCAACCATGTCCCATGGTTTAGCAGGTGTAGGATATGACAACATTGGTGCAGGAGGTCCAGTAGAGCCCTTGTGCTGAGTACATGACAAACAGCGTTGAATGTGGGCCTTAATGATGGAGCACATGGTAGGCCAGTAGAAATGCCTACGAGCCTGTAGCAAACAATGTTCCACTCCAGGATGACCTACCTGGGGAGAGTCATGTTCAAGAACCAACACATCCTGAATCAGCTCAGAAGGAACAACGACTTGAGTGACAACAGAATCTAAATGTTGCATTACGACACCATCTATTAAGTTATAATCAGATAACGATCCAGGAACATCCCTATCAGTAAGTGGATCACCTGACTCGAGAGCACATACAACACGAGACCACTTGGAATCACTCCGTTGAACAGACCGAATCCTGTCTAGAGAGAGTGTGGACAGAACTGTGTCTGCCACAGCTGCAGCAACAGGAACATTCCTTGACAGTGCATCAGCCACGACGTTCACCTTTCCACGTAGATATCGTATGTCAGGATGGTTGTCCTGAATGATCAAGAACCACCTAGCTAGTCTGCCAGACAGATTACAACCCTTGAAGAGATCAGTAAGAGCCTTGTGATCTGTGTAAACTGTGATTCATATCCAAAGACGAGATCACGAAAGTGTTTGAGGGACCACACAACACCTAAGGCTTCCAAGTACATCACAGAGTAGCATGTTTCAGCATCATTAAGAATTCTACTCAAATAAGCTAGTGGCTTGTACATGCCAGATGCATCGAAATGGGTCAGAACAGCTCCAAGACCTATGCCAGAAGCATCAGTAAAGATAGTGAATGGCATGTTAAAGTCTGGGAATGATAGGATAGGGGCAGAGATCAAGGCTGCCTTTAAATCAGTGAAGGCCCTCTCCTGATCAGGTCCCCAGACAAAGGGAACTTCCTTCTTTAAAAGTCGAGTGAGAGGAGAGGCCATGTTTGCATACCCTCGAATGAACCTTCAATAGTACCCTGATAATCCGAGGAAGCTGCGCACTGCTGTGACTGAGGTAGGTGTAGGAAAGTCTCGGATAGCTGCGACTTTGTCATCATCCGTCCGGATACCTCTGGCATCAACAACATGACCCAGGAAAGACAATTCCTTCTTCAAAAACCTACATTTTGAAAACTTAACCTTTAAACCAGCCTCTTTGAGTCTGGTGAAGACTTGTTGGAGCTTCCTCCGATGTTCAGGCACATCCTTGCTAGCGACCACTACATCATCTAAGTAGGCAAATACTGTGTTCCCTAAGAGTCCCCTAAATACGTCATTAACACTATCATCCTTATCATCATATTTCGTCGGCGTTGTCAGCATCACTGATGCCGTCATTCCTCCCTAGGATATGAGGTGATATCTTGCCTTATAAAGTAATAACTGATGACACTGTAAAGGAGTTGTCACACTGGGCATTCTTGGCTAACCAGTTAGCCCTTTTTGCAAGCTGAAAATGGTACCAAATCATCATGATCATAACCAAAACAAATGGAAGGTATAATAATTTTTTAATATATTCCGAAAAAAAAAAAAAAAAAAAAAAAAAGCTCTGGCAGACGTTCTTGTGATACTGCATTCGGTTTTGTGCCTAGTCCGTCTATATAATGAATTTGTTACGGGCAGAATATGATAACTCACCGATGGTGAAGTTTTCACAAATGCTGTCCACAGGTATTCAGCTGGGAGTACCAACAATGATTATATAACACCAGAGAAAGTTCGAAAAAAATAACAAGCACAAGTCTTTCACTTACTGGAAACATTTCCTGAATATATAAGTACTTCATGCTCTAATCGTACGGGTATTACATATACTCGTATAGGAATTACATTCAGCTCTTTTAAATACCCATTACACCAAACAAGGTTCACCCACCAAACTACTGTCTGTTTCTCCTAGCAGGCGAAATACTGATCCCTTATGATCAATCTGGCGATGCCCAGAAAAAACAGCTAACCTGCAAGCCAAAAATGCCCAGTGTGACGGCTGTATAAGGTGATGAGGGCGTGTTGGGGTAATTCGGCCTATCCTGTTTCCATGAGCATGAGGCACAATAAAATTCCATCTCACAAAGCTATTTGGGTCTCTCTCTAGGTCTATCCTATATCCAACTGACAGTAGACCTAGGTTACCCTAAGCATTATGGTTTCAATTATTAATCCTGAAACATGAAACATGCAATAAAATTATCAGTCTGGAAGGGGAGATGGGGTACGTATGAGTACCAGTGTCCGCATAGTGAAAAAAATATAACATCATACATTGGCATAATTCCCAATGGAACACAGGATGATCTTCACACAGCCATAGTACACGTATATTCCTCTGTGCAAATTGCCATAGTGATTACGGAACATACAAGAACATAAATCCCAAGTATTTGTTTTTGTATGGTTTAACTTTTGACTCAATAAAACCTTTGAATATACCCAAATTAAAAAAAAAAAAAAAAAAAACTTTCTGGGAATATCTGCGTAAGGGACAAGTGTGCCAATTTGATGGGAAGAGATGAAGAAATAAAGTAATAATACAAAATTGAAAAGTGTGAGAATGAATGAGGCTGAGGAATTGCAATAGGTCACCACACCGCCTACTCTCTGGCTTGGTTTGGCTTACTTTAATATACTATAGCAGTAGCCGTGTGTGTGTGTGTGTGTGTGTGTGTGTGTGTGTGTGTGTGTGTGTGTGTGTGTGTGTTTTGGGCCGCCAAAACTTCACATTCAAATCGCACCAAAATTGGCACAAAAATCGCAAAAAAAAATCGCTGATGTGAAAAAACTTGGTCCCATCACGATTGAAAAACTTTTCCTGTATTTACTGAGCGATCAAATTTTGACCCCAAAACGACGCTCCCGGCGCCTGGTCGGTTGCTGTGGCCGAGTGGTTAATATCTCGGACTTGCGTGCGGACAACTTGGGTTCCATTCCCGAAGCTGCAAATAACACGATCAAAAAAATCCAAGTAACAACGTTAGACTAAACAGCACATAAACGGACCATCATGGGCCCTTCGATGTCACCTTGACGACGGATAGTGACAACGTTAGACTAGAACAGCACGTAAACATGACTCGGATTACCTGAAATGATCACATAGTGCGCGCGAAGCACGACGAAACTGTACTAGTTGTATCCATATTTTTGCTTTCATATATAATTATTAACTATATTTTTCATTATCTATTATCTTATCTACCTGCAGTGTATATGTATATATATCATAACTTACGTCAGACTTACTTTTAGTATATCTAAAGATTCACATAGCAACATAGCATCACATAGCGTGCCTCACAGGCATCAGCATCGAACATTCGATGCACTGTCAGCTTCATGCCCACGCCCCAGTGGCCCCACTGTGAGCTTAGAGCCGGCAGTAATAGCCAGGGTGTGGGCATAGTAAGACGTACTCATATAGCACTCAGACTTATACTGTGTCACACTTTGTACCTAAGTGTATAATAGTGTTTGAAGTCAACGATTATTTTGTTATACCAGACTTTATTTAACCTCCAAGCTATTCATCAATATACAGTTTGAGAAGGTATACCAATATACAAGTGTGCTATGAGTGATTAAGGGAGGAAAGGGAAATGATCATCGGCAAGCCAGCTACCCCAAACGTCAAGAGGACGCACATTGCAGTTATTTATCTCCTACAAATGTGCCAGGTCTGATCTGTGGTGTCTGGTACATAAATTGGTGTGCAACTGTGTTCCTACGTGCCTCAACAGTTTAGTCTCCGTTAGTGTGTCGTCTTGTGAGTTTCCGGACTTACCCACAACGTTGTTGCCCTTCTTCCTCCCATTCTTATCCCATTATCTCCCTTGCTCGGTGGTATCCATATTTCTAATGAGTCTTTTATGATTCATTTACCACCACATTCTCACCTCACTTTCACCACGCATTTTCACCCCAACTCTCCGGGCTCAGCGCTTGGTCAGCGAGTAGTGGTGTCTCTCACAAACTTTCTCAGCTGTGGCCAGTGGTCCCGGGGCACGACGACATCTAAGGAGATTCTCTGCTGGATGCGTCACTTGGAGAGCTTCTGGTTGGAACGTATTCAGGATTCTTCTTACGGCAGGGCGTGTGGCGAGCGGATTCACAATTCTTCTCAGCGCCTGGTGAGTGCATTCCTGCCGGTGTGGTGTATTGTTTCTTCTACAACATCCTGCATCGACTCTTCAAGGGGCGTGCGAGGGCGCGTAGATCTTCAGGCTTCAATCAACCTCTCTACGTACTGTATATTTAGTTAGAGTAATACTCTCTGAGGTAAGGTTGGTGGAACACAAATTTTTCACATGTGATATGTGTGAAATTTGTGTACATAACTTGTGTATAATTTAAGTTATATGTGAATCATCTATATCCATGTTCATGTCAGTTTGTTAGTGTTCTATTGCATGTTACCTTTCAGTTAAAAGCCCTTGCATGTTAAGGAAGAGGATAGTAGTCATAGCTCTGGTACGTTCCGTTCAGAGTTAACCATAAATCCGGGTGAGCAAATAAGTGAGTCACTCCGCAACTCCCCCGTTTTCTTTAGTGAGCCGACTACCGCGTTTTCCCCTGATAGTAACAGTGGGGAGACTATCAAATTCTCTGAGTTCAGTTTAACTCTCTCACCTAGTTTTACACGTAGTGGTAAAGTATATAACCTTCCAGTACACAATTTAGCATCATGAATGAAACCGATAACGCTACACCTTCCGGTACACAACCTTCTCTTTAACAAGGTTTAACTGTACTTCAAGACGATGTACCGGTACGAATATGGGATGGCACTGATCCTACGTGGAATATGTATGTATTTGTGCGCCAAATGAAAGATGAGATAGGTGGAAAGCAGTTTGCATCAGAGAGTGATAAGTTAAAATTTAAACGTGGTAGAATTTCACAGACCACCGACACTCCAGCTGGTTCTCATGGGAGATGATTTTTACTGTACCTGTGATAATGCAGATGATTTCCTGGTAGAACTTGTGGCCGATGTGGGCTCTATGTCCTTCGCTGGGGGTGATGTTATGGCCCTACTTAGGCCTCTGCATGATACCCACATGAAGGCAGCTTCCATGGATTACAGGTAAGCTGCTTGCTTTGCTCAGAATGTCAATCTTTCCTTAGAGCAAGCATTTGGTAATTCCAGGTGGCTGAATGCTAACAAGGATGCAATACCCCTAGATAAATTTTTGTCTTTATTGAGTTTTGGTTGCTACTTTCAGGTCTTGACTCCAAGACTACAGCGCATTGCAAAGCAGCTGGAATTCACCCCTGCACAAACCCTATATAACTTCAATCGTCAGATGAGAATGAAGCTGCAGTCGCAACCTGGAGCATTTTCTGTGGCCTCGGGGACAGTGACGTGCAGAAAAACCCAAGAAGGACAGAAAGTCAGAGAAGCCCACTTCTGCAACAGATACTAGTACTTCTGACCTCTCAAGTAAGTGTCCTTATTGTCACAGGGGCGTTCATCCTTTGTTAAAGTGTTCCAAACTTCAAAGGGATATGAAGAACTCTCAGAATCCTCAACAAGATGCAAATGCAGGCCCTCCTGCTCAGGGCACATCATCATCATCAACCCCAAACCGGCGCAAGAAGTGGTGTGGTCACCACAAGTCCCATGGGCATTGGACGAGTGAGTGTCGTTCTCCCCCAGGGACCATGAGTCAGGTTGCTAGTACCCAAAGCACAGCTCCTTCGTCGGGGGAAGCCCAGCAGCCTCCAACAACCGACCAGGGGTAGACTCTAACGGTAGATTCAACGCAGCTACTGTGGGTACTGCTGTAGCAAATGAAGGACCAGGATCAAATGCTGTCATTTGCTGTGTATCTTGAGTCATGTACAATGTCCCTACTCCTTGACACTGGCTCTTGTGTCAGTATAATTGCAGAGGTTTCCTTACAAAAGATTGAGCAGCAACTGGGAAAAACCTTTTCACTCACCTTCCCCCACTTGATTTGATGGGACTTAATGGTGGACATTTAAATGCTACAGGTGTGGTTACCTTGTCCTTCCAGGTTGCTAGAGACACAACCAGTTGTAGCTCAATTTTATGTGGTTCTGGCATTTGTTCTTTCTTCAGATGTGTTGTTAGGATTGCCTACTCTCCGTGAGCATGGGATAGATATTGTATCTAGTTCCAACTCAGTTGTATATAGAGGTAGGCACTACACTGCCCTGCCGGAGTCCATGCCATTGCTTCGTGCACCTTCTGCAGTGAATAGAGCTTACCCCACGTTAGCTGCTAGTGACATTAACCTTACGCTGACTACCACTGAATCTCCCACTTTGTATAATGAAGTATCACCTGTGGGTAATGATGACTTAGTTGTACCTACTGCTCCTTCTTCTTCTTCTGCCACTTTAAGTGAGGTCATGGCAAATGCACATGAGGCCAATGCGGTCATAAATGACTGCAGGCAGTTACAACCGGACGAGCTTAATCGTGTGACCGTTCGTTTGCCTGGCGTGAAAGAGGGGGTGGTTCCTATCAGTTTGCCTGAGACTGTGCGTGTGAAAGGCATTTCTCTTGAGTCAACATTAGCTACTGTTTCTAAGAATGGTCAAACTGATGTTCTGGTTCATAACCGAACGAGAGGTGTACTTAAAACCGGGAGTCTCCTTGGGGAAGTGTCTTGTATACCCTTCCACTGTTACTGAAGAAACTTTGCCATCCGTAGTGGTTGTGGCTGGCCTGACACCAGCCCAGGACCACTCATGTTCTAGTGAGTCCTTCCTCCAGAAGACTAGATCTCAACTGAACCAGATTGATTTTCCCGATTGTCGGATTCAGTTATTGCAGGTCCTTGAACAGAATAGGGAAGCAATAGCTCTAGCAGATGAGCCATTAGGACATACAAATGTGGCTTATCATCACATTGCATTGAAGCCTGGTAATAATCCTATATATGTGCCTGTGTATCGTCTTCCCCATTCTTAGAGACAGGTGGCTGAAAAATTGGTTAAGGAGATGATTGAGTCAGGCATAGTCCGAGATTCTACTTCTCCTTGGAATGCACCACTGATTCTGGTGCCAAAGAAGGATGGTACCATGAGACCAGTTACAGATTATCGCCGCCTAAATGCAGAGACGGTCCCAGATTGTTATCCTCTACCTCATTTGACCGATCTGTTGCAGAGTCTGGGGGAGAATAACAAGGTGTTCTCCTCTTTGAATCTTCTCTCGGGATACTGGCAAGTCCCTCTGCATGCAGACTCTCGCCTTCTTACAGTCTTCAGCACTCCTGATGGGCATCACGAATTTGTGAGGTTACCCTTCGGCCTTCGTAATGCGCCTTTGTGTTTTCAGAGGTTAATTAATGATGGTGGTGGTGAAAGATGATGATGGTGATGACGATGATGATAAAGAAAGGATGGACAGGCCTGAATACACTGAATTACTTCTATAGTACTAAGTTTCATTACAGGCTTTTAATGAGTTAAGATTGCATTAAATTACAACATTAATGAGGGATGGGAGACAGGTAACAATCACTTGTAAACGTAGGGAAACATTACTTGGTAGTGAATTGATGTTTGGGTCTATCTACCACAGAAACAAGCATTGAGACCACCGTCCGCTAATTGGTGAGTAGACATGAAAGACGAACAGATCACATCTATGAAGAGGACAGGTAAAAAACCAAGAAGCTCAGACTATGTTAATACTTCTTACGTCTCTAGGCTCGCACTGAAGGTGTTTCATTCATCCTCTGTGTTTCCTGCCATTCTGACTTGAGAATGGGAGGGCCCTTCCTCCATGTGTTATTATGGTGGGACAATTTGCCTTGAAACAGGTCAGAAATTCGATATATGGTGGTAGGGAAGGACAGGAGGACTCCCAAAACACTAAAATTTGTGTCATATTATCAGTCGATGGCAGAGTTTAAAATTTTCTACTCGGTGGTCTGTCACTCTCAATCTTTACTTTTTAACGTTAATTCAGAGGAGATTTGGATCTTCATATACCCTGTTGAATATAATACAATGATTTTTTTTTTTTTTTTTAACACATCATCTACTGTTTATTGTTCTGCAAATTATTCTTTACATAACATATCTCAGTTACCGAAATCCAATGTATTTTAGGTAGGAGAGTAACCTACGTGGCTGGCAGCATTTTAGGTGCTAAAAAAAAAGAAGTCATTATTGGGGGATTATTGGGGGAATTGATTCAGTCTGTGGGGCACCCCCACTCCAGTAGTCACCAGGCCACCAGCGACATCAACGCATCTTCCTGAATCACTTATTACCCCGTTTAATCCAATACTCACCATACTGCAAATCCCTAAAACATAGTTCTCAGTATCACAATTAACTGTTTTTGTCATTAACGTTAATTATATGTGTGATCATTGATACTAGGGATTACTGAGAAAAATTAACCCTTTCCAGGCACCTGGATGGGGCGTGAGGATAAGTGTTGGATAAGGAAGGTGAAAGAAACTAAAAACGATAAGGTAGGGGGACCATAATGCCGTTCTTCTGTACAGTACCTCCAACTCAGTTTGTGCCTCTAAATCCGCCCGCCCGCACGCACACACACACACACACACACACACACACACACACACACACACACACACACACACACACACACACACACACACACACACACGCACGCACGCACGCACGCACGCGCATGCACACCTACCCTAATATTCTTGTATTCCACGACCCACAAAGAAAAAAAAATATCGTTATAAGATTATATTTAGGAAGCTCAAACTGTTGATTTAATCTTCACCGCAGATTAATTCCTGTGGTTCTCTCACAACTCCGTTTTATAAAGGCTAAGTCAGGGTACTCGTATTGTCTGAGCTCATTATTCGAACTCATCACGACTATCACGTACCGGTATCCATTATTCTGTCGTTACTTACGGTGTCTTTAATGTCCCATAATTGCAAGTCTGTAAAGAAAAAGGTAAGTCATATATCCTGATTGCAAATCAGTATAATATAATAACATTGATTTAGATGGAGAGAACACTTTAAGGAATTGTTTAACATACAGGATGGAAATAATGCGAGTATAAGTGGCTGGGGAATGGCTGGGAGAAGGCGGGAGGTGAGAAGACAGGAAGAAATCAGCAGGATAGAAGTTGTGGAAGCAATGAAGAAAGTTAAATTGGGGAAAGCCCTAGGAATTGATGGAGTGTGTGGTGAAATGCTGAAGCATGGGGGAGAGATAGCAGTAGAATGGATGTGGAAGATGTGCAGATTGGCCTGGGAGGAAGGTAGAGTCCCGGAGGATTGGAAGTCAGGTATAATTATTCCCTTGTACAAAGGAAAAGGGGAAAAAGAAGTGTGTGGTAATCATAGGGGCATTTGTCTTCTTAGAATAATAGGAAAAGTGTATGGTAGGATACTTATTGACAGAGTTAGAGAAAGACTAGAAGAATTAGTTGGAGAAGAACAGGGATGCTTTAGGAAAGGACGAGGTTGTGTAGATCAGTAATTCATCCTTAGATCTTTAGTGGAAAAGTTTCTAGAGAAGGGAAAGAAGTTGTATGCGGCTTTCATGGATTTGGAGAAAGCATATGACAGGGTGGATAGACAAGGATTGTGGAAAGTATTAAGAATATATGGAGTAGATGGGAAGTTGTTGAATGCTGTGAAGAGTATATATGATGGTGCTAAGGCTGCAGTGCGTGTGGATGGTGAACTAAGTGAATTTTTCTCTTTGAAGGTTGGGTTGAAACAGGGATGTGTCATGTCTCCATGGTTGATCAATCTGTACATGGATGGGGTAATAAAAGAGGTACAAGGTAGGGTAGTGGATGTCGGAGTGGCCCTGGTGAGAGAGGATAGTGTTTGGAAACTCCCTGTACTGTTGTTTGCAGATGATACTGTGTTGTTGAGTGAAGACGAAGGGGAGCTGCAAGGCTTCGTGGATGAGTTTGGGAGAGTGTGTAACAAACGGAATCTAAAGGTGAATGTAGGGAAGAGTAAAGTGATGGTCTTTGAGAGAGGTGAAGTCAGTGAATGTACAGCGAGGTTGGATGGTGAGGAATTGGAAAATGTGAGTACGTTTAAGTACTTGGGTAGTGTGATGAGTAAGGATGGAGGTTAGGAGGGTGAAGTGCTTGAAAGGGTACAGCAGGGAAGAAAGGTTGCTGGTTCTTTGAAAGCAGTGATAAGAAACAGGGAAGTGAGCATGGAAGTGAAAAAGTTACTACATGACAGTATTGTGATACCAACTCTAACGTATGGAAGAGAAGCTTGGACGTTGTTGGAAGGACACAAGTCAAGAGTGAGAGCAGTGGAAATGAGTTATTTAAAAGGAGCCTGTGGAGTCACATGGAGAGACAGGCTGACGAATGAGGATATAAAGGAGCGTTGTGGTGTGGATGTGGATGTGATAGGAAGCGTTATGAGGAACACACTGAGGTGGTTTGGCCATGTGGAGAGGATGGAGGGTGAGAGACTGACGAAGAGAGTGTATGTGAGTGAGATGGAGGGGGGAAGAGGGAGGGGGAGGCCGAGGATGAGATGGAGGGATGGAGTGGAGAAGTATATGAGAGAGGGGGGTGTGAGTTGGGAGCAGGGCAGTGAAATGGCGGGGGAGAGGGCGACATGGAGGCGATTTGTTTGTGGCCACCCCAAACGGGATTGAGGCGTCTGGCAATAGATAGACAGATAGATAGAGTGCTGTTGTCATGGTTAGGTTTATACGATGCTGCACGAGATACCACCACTTTCCTCCCACAACCACGGATGCCAGTTAGTATGAATATGGACTGATAACTTAGTTCCAGTTACATAGCTTTCATCACATGGATTTCCTACGTTAATATT
This sequence comes from Coenobita brevimanus, assembly GCF_032717465.1. NCBI lineage: Eukaryota > Metazoa > Arthropoda > Malacostraca > Decapoda > Coenobitidae > Coenobita > Coenobita brevimanus. The sequence continues at coordinate 3,267,002 of NC_136998.1, forward strand.
TCACTATATTAATGTCATGCTATTTGTTTTTACTCCTTATTAACACTGCACTAACGTGTATGGAGCAGAATGTGTATTTTTCCTTTGCACAATGCTTCGGCCAATTAAGGTCCTCCTTACAGAGGCTGTAATTTGTCATGGATCATTCATAAATTTACGATTGCTTACTTTGGGGGAGTTGCCAGATAGAGCCATAGAGCAGAGTACTTTTTTGCAATATATATTTGGGCAACTGTACAACGTGCCGATATGAAGGAGATTAATAGGCTAGGAATCAGGAAAATATGTAGGCCCTATGTATGAACGGTGAAAAATCATAAGAACACGAGTGAATGAGTGTTTAAGAGGGCTCTCAGGGGTACGGATGTGTGGGTTTCTACGTCCAACTTTGCCCTACTATATTACACAGGTTAACTGCCTCTGACTTTTGGATTTTATTCTTCAACCAGTAACTGTAGACAGACTATGTAACATTAGAACATGTTCGACGCGTACACAGGACAGTGAGAATCACTGGCGTACAAGTACCCTCCAGCCGATATTCCTTATTTGCCTTTAGGCACAAAATTCTTTTATGCATAAACGAACGTTTGAGTGATTACTAACACTAGACGTTTTATATCCTCCATAACTTCCCCCTGACTGCAGCTGCGGATCCCCGGAAGGAAAGTGATAGTTGTGATTATGGCTCTTCCAGAGGGAGGAGGCAGCGGAACTGACTGAAAATTATCACACAGTTTTGCTTCCCAGTCACTTCTTTTCCAAAAGAAACTTTGTCATCTACCCCATATTTTAACAGCTCTACTGTATGGCATACATTTACGTAGTAAATTCCGGTGAGATCAAATCCATCAAAACCCATAAATCTAAACTGCTGTTTGCCTCTTCAGGATAATGCTGACAGAGTCATTCTCAGTCTTATCGTCACACATCTCAGTGTTTCATTCCGCGGGTAGTCTCTGTATGATAAGTTTCTAGTCAATCTGCCTTCATTTTCCGAAGCATACCTTTAGCATGGAATGAAAAGTAAGTATAATTATGTCTTTAGCATCGCTGTCTTATTTTTTCCCTAGCTATTATTATGTAAAGTGGTAGCAGCAGCATCTGTAAGTATCTTCGATTATTTTACCGTAACATCCCAAAACTAAGAGAGAAATACGATGATATTCTAACAAAACTGGCTGACGAAGTCGTTCTCAATCCTTACGAGCCTGACTCTGTTGAAAATGATGCTCGACTCGTTACAGGTATTATGGGCATGAATTCAAGATTCAATTAAGAGGTGTCCAAAAATATGCACACAGACAAGCACTTAAGATATTGTACTATAATTCTCGAACGGTATATCCTGGAATCCATGACCTAAATCGAAAGAGTAAGCTACCTCCAGGCACTGTGAAGGAGTGGCTGAGTCGGCAATATATGTTCACACTCAATAAGCCCATCAGGCATAAAATTAAAACGAGGATGGTCTTAGTATCAGGCACTGATGATCAACTGCAGGCAGATTTGGTAGACGTATAATTACAAAGCACACAGCAACAACACAAATTACATCCTAACCATCATCGATAGCTTTAGCATATATGCTTGGGCTATGGCCGTTAAGAAGAAAACAGAATACACATTACAGTTGCTATTATGCTATTATTTAGCAAACCAGTTCAAAGAAAAGTGCAGACACATAAAGGTTTGGAGGTAATAAGATGTCTCAAAATCTACTGAAAAACCACACAGTTCGTCGGCCTGTAACCGAGATTGAAAAGAACTCTTAAGTCGTGAAACGTTTCGATAGAACCTGAAAATCTAAAATGTGGAAATATTTCTATCTATCTATAGTCAGACGCTTGAATCCCGAAAGGGGTGGCCACAAACAAAACGCCTCCATGTCGGCCTATCCCTTGCTATTTAGGCTGCCCTCCCCCCAGCTCACAACCTCCTCTCATATTTCACCCACGATAAAATGAAGAGGCAGACTGATGTTCTTCCTACCTTCAACAAAACTATAACTCCACTTATCACAGGAGTATTGGGATGACACCACTTGAAAGTTCAAATTCTGTTAACAGCAAGCGCACCTACAAGACTATTTTTTTCTATACGTGAATATAGCTAAGTCAAAATTTCACACTGGAGGTAGAGTCAGTAAAAAGAACAAAGCTTTTGATAAAGGCTATTTTCCCAATTTTACCACCGAAATATTTCTCGTATTAGAGGACTTACAAATGAATCCACACACACACAGACTGAGAGATGTGGCCACTGAAAAAATTATTGGGAGTTCTTATGGAGATGAAATGGTGGGGTATAACATGTGAAACATGGCTAGAGGACTCTAGACTATACAAACAGGATTATAGTTTGCACAAACAGGATTACTGATAGCACAAACATGATTGCAGGGTGCACGATCAGGAGTGGAGGTTGCACAAACAGAATTGTAGATTGCTGAAATCCGGACTGGTCATGCAATCAATATTGGTCGTTGCATTGCAACAACCAGGATTGTAGGTTGCACAACCAGAATTGTGGATTGCAGCAAACAGACTGTAGGTTGCACAAACAAGATTGTAGATTCCAGCAAACAGGACTGTAGGTTGCAGAAACAAGATTGTATTATGAAACAATCAGGATTTCAAGTCACACAGTCAAAGCATGTGGTTGGAACAATCAGGATTGAAGGTCACGTAATGAGTTGGTGATTGAAGAAATGGACTGTAGATTCCACAATCAGGATTGTGGATTGCAACATTCAGGATTGGTGGTCTTTTTTTCTATAAATAATTGGCATAGCATGTTAATGTTCTGCAAAAAATAGATTCCGTTAATATGAAAGAAAAAAAAAATAGAAAGCAGTTTCGAAACATGAAATTAGGTGAAATAAACCTGTAAAAAAAAAAATGCTATACTTCTAAAACTGTTGACTGTGCCTATTGAAAAAAAATATTCCCAGCCATCCAAGCACCACAACCTCAACTTCCTGGCAGTCAGCCTCAACTCCCAACAGTACCTCTACTCTTATCTTCACTTAGCTGAATAATGTTCTAAAGTTGGGGGCACGTCCGAAGGAGTATGACCATGCATATGGTGTAAAACCTAGTGAGGACAGTTTAGGTTTTACAATGAGTGGAAGTAACACAGATACTGAAGAAAACCATGTCACTGTTGATGATACGGTGTATTAAGACAAGAAAGGACTGTGGATACTCCTGATCTAAAAAGAACTGAGACTGGCATCAGATAAGGACTCTAATACTTATACGAAAATTACGCTGAAAACAATGCCATTTATTAAAGAACATGATAGCATCAAGCAAACAGAGAAAGGAAGTGGGCAAAATAACAAAACCAATACCCACCTTAATCACCAAACACGTCGATGTTGCATACCTGACATAACGCAATACTTTAAGGCTAGTGAAGGGTATTGAACTTCAATCATTTTCCCATCGGATCCAAATGCCCTTCTCGACTGACATCGTCTATTATTTCTTGAGATGCAGGCTGACAACACGAATGTCTTCAGTCAATTTCAGGCTATTAACGACGAGCTTCTGCGGATGGGAACATTCGATGAAAATAAAATAAGAAATATTCTTTCCTTATAATAAATGAACACAAAATACACCTGTCACACTTCAAAAAGAAAAAAGAATCACACCTTTCATCATCAGCCACCTGTATCCATTAGGATCGATCCTAGATATACTGAGCAACATATCTGTGCTATTAACAGGGAAGGAAATGCATAAACTCAGGCAACAAGTTCCCTTTACCCTCATACCAAGACACAGGTTACGCAAAACACTGTGACATCTGTACCAGTGTTACTAGCAGCACCTGGTGCCTTCGTATCTCTCGCTGGTGGTCCTATCTCCACTGCTACAGCCCGTAACGAAAAAAGACAGCTAATAAAAAGCAAAAAGAGTTGCAAAGGCACAATCGACTGACGGGGGAGAAAGAAATGGGTCTCTTTTTAAAACCTTACCACCAAAGCAGAAATCACCTTCGAAAACCTTCGCCTTAAAAAAAAAAAAAAAAAAAAAAAAAAAAAAAAAAAAGGCAATTTTTTTTTTTTTTTTTTCATACAATCGTTAAGCATTACTTATAAAGCACTAAGTCAGTATAATCTGATACCATTTGCAAAAAAGCTGATTCATAATTTTCTGGGGATACACATGAGAGACCCCACCAGAATCTGGAAAGGAACATGAATGCGGTATACTGAGCCTCGATTCAGTTCATGTTTCAAGAACTCATTGGATCTGCTGATATAAACTATTAAAGATACTTCGACTTTGTTTTAGGGTTACTTCCCGAGAATTTGAAGATTAAAAATTATGAAGTCGACCCTTCTCTACTTAGCCAGGAATTAAACGATGTCATCTTCGTCGTTGTCTGCGGCCTGACTGTAAAGAAATTAGATTATCCCACCATTCTTCGAGGGCTGTTTCTTCACAGCAACTAACTGGGCGGTAACATCTTTGGTATCGGACCTGGAGGTCTAGTGTATCGACAGCAGCAACGTGGGCAATGAGGTCCTCCTGGAGTTTGATTAACGATTCACAACGATGAGAGTAACTTTAATATTACCCCTCAGAGGCTCGATAACGTTCGTCATCCTCCAGCAATGATGACGCTGTTACTAATGCTGATGTTTAAAATGACGACTCTGCAACTACGGACCATCATGAAACAAAGACCCATGATCTGCAGAGTGAGGTTACGAGTGCTCTAAAACAACTGCATGAAGAGATAACACAAATGAATGAACTTTATACAAATACGTTTATCGGGGAAGATTCATCGATTGGTGATATATTTAAGGGAGGTCTAGAATGATGGAGCCAGATAATTGTGGAGAGCGGCTTATGGCCACTGAGTGGCACAGGGTTCGTGGGCAATGTCTGTGAAAAACCGAAAGGCTCAATCAGTTTATCAAGAGCAAATATGAGGTTACGGATGCGAAGCTTACCAGCGAGAACGAAAGAGTACAAGACATTGCTAAATACTCTACAGCCGAGTTTTAATCCATTAAGACTTCTTACATCCCCACTGAGAATTTCCAAACGGCCCTGGACACCATCAACAATCTTATGCACAATCTCGACAATCATAGAAAAGAGTGGCCCGACAGCTAAGATTTCTGACATCCCCTGCAACGCCATGTGATTCTAACTCTTTCATAAAAGAAAATCCTATAACTGATTACTTGACTGAGTATTGAATACATCCACCTTCGGTTTAGTTTTTTTCTTTCTTTAAATAAATAATGAATAGCCAAGAGATACTATGGGTGTTCGCCAAACCTGAGTTTCTGGAGATAAAAAAATAAAGTCAAATGACTCAAGGAAACCTCTGTGATGTCTTAAACAGCTCAAAATCAAATATGGTCCTTCTTATCTCTGCCCTCTAGCAGGGTATGGCCAGTTATTTCAAATATTCTTACCCAACTGGTAGACTAATAATCTTCCAGACTCACATCAAAGTTATTGACGATAGCCGAAATATTAAGCTACCCTTCCAAGGACTCAAAAGACACAGGCTTCCATGCCTATCGCCAAATCACTTTGGAATAACCTTATTTGATCCACCAACGAACATTGATGCTCAGCACCACCTCACTCCACAACGACCTAACCCCTTCTCACCACAGGATCTTGTCTTAGGGCCACGCTCTGCTGAATATCATCTATTAGGTCGCCATAACGCTGTCCATCGATGGCGTTATACAATAAATCTCCAGAGCACTAAAAACACCCTTATGCCCACCTCCACCCGAGGAGCATCCAAAATCGTCAGATGGCCTCACCCGTTCCAGCCAGTACTTAAACTCAGACCATCGTTTTACAGCATTTAACTCTCCCCCTTCCACCACGCACAACCTTGACCCACCACTATAGTCCATCGGCTGGGGGGGTTCCCGTAGAAATTTTTTGTACCCTAAGTTCCTCTTTTAATTCATAAACTAGACCATCTGGGGTGTCATAAAAACGAGGGTAGACTTTTGGCATGATGGTCAGTTGGCAGAAATTCAGGGCTTTATATGAGGCAACTGTGGCTAAAATCGGACCCAAAAATTGAGGGGTGGGAAATTCAATGTTGTATATCTCCATCATAAATCACTGTATAATAATGAATCACCTCTCAAAATGTTTGTATTTAGAACCTCTACACAATGGTATATGATACATGACATTATATTTTACAGGTAGGTCACTAGAGGTCAAAAGGTCATGAAAATTTAAGTTTGCTTATATTTTGAGTATCCCACCAATATTTGCCATTCTAGCTCAAATGCAAGATTATTTTGGACAATTATTAGCTAAATCCTTTACTTTGGACTTCAGTACACATATTCCAACATCTCATATTTCGTTATTACCCAAAATATAGTAAAGGTCCAAATTGAAAAAAAACTGAATTTCCATAAACAGAAAAATAAGGCCATTTTTTCCGCTGAAATTGTGTATGCATTCTATTTCACAATTATTATGTGCTTTCACTTATATTAGGATTCTATTAAACTATTGAAGATGTTTTATTTAATATTATTTATGCTTCAAAGCCATGAATTTTTACTGAAACTCTTTATTTCAGGTTGTTGAAGAACCATGGCTGAAAACACTGTGAAGTTAACCGCGTCGTCGTCCGCTGCTACAATTGTTGGAGCTTCCAAGTGTATAATATGTCAATCATCATCTGGAGTAACTACAAGCAGTGAAATGGGAGAAAGAGGATCAGGGAAGCAGCAGAAATCCGAAATGATTGTGTTTCCAAGAGACTGAAATTGATAACTAGCGATAATTTTGTTTATCACATGAATAACAAATGTTATAAGACCTACACCTTACGCAAAACTCTTGACACAATTCAGGCGAAGAAATCTGACAGCCCAGAAAAGGATTATGAAGGAGGCAGGGCTGAAACAGCATCTGTTCATCACTTTAGATCACAGAGCACCCCTCGTGCTGTTCACAGTGGGCAGAGTTCAATGTCTCAATTCAGAAAAACGTGTGTGATATGTGGGAAAATTAAATGCCAAGGTATATTTGCGAAATATCGGATATCGGAGAAAGACAGAGCATCTAGGTTCCTAGAAGCAACAGTTTCCCTGCAGGATGATGTATATAGAAGGACCTGTGACCTTCAAGACATAAACTCTGTTTTCGGTGCAGATTTGTTGTGTCATAAACGGTGCATTAATAGATATGTGGTGGAGTATGAACGTTCAAGTCTTAATTGTAGTGGAGGTCCAGTAAACAGAAAGAAAGAAGTCTGGTTAGAGGTTAGTAAGGAGACTGAAGCACGTTTGTCTAATGGTGAAGGATTGGAACTTAGTTATGTTCAAGACCGTATGAATGAAAAGATCCCTTCAGGTAACGTCACAAACCAAGAGGTGAAATTATTAATTATTAATCATTTTGGTGAAAATGTTAAGTTTACTTTGCCAAAACAGGTGAACATATCTCTGTTGTTCTTCAGTGCTAGTGTCACCCAAGAGACTTTAGCTGAAACGATACGATCTGCAGACCCTATCCGGGAGTGTGCTGAAGTAATTAGAGAATGTCTGATGTCAGTTGATTTTGATTTGACAGATCGGTTTTGTGATGCGAATGACTTAAAAATGGCATGGAATAGTACTGTAATCCCAGAACAGAGTTTATGTCTTGAAGGTCACAGGTCCTTCTATATACATCATCCTGCAGGGAAACTGTTGCTTCTAGGAACCTAGATGCTCTGTCTTTCTCCGATATCCGATATTTCGCAAATATACCTTGGCATTTAATTTTCCCACATATCACACACGTTTTTCTGAATTGAGACATTGAACTCTGCCCACTGTGAACAGCACGAGGGGTGCTCTGTGATCTAAAGTGATGAACAGATGCTGTTTCAGCCCTGCCTCCTTCATAATCCTTTTCTGGGCTGTCAGATTTCTTCGCCTGAATTGTGTCAAGAGTTTTGCGTAAGGTGTAAGTCTTATAACATTTGTTATTCATGTGATAAACAAAATTATCGCTAGTTATCAATTTCAGTCTCTTGGAAACACAATCATTTCGGATTTCTGCTGCTTCCCTGATCCTCTTTCTCCCATTTTCACTGCTTGTAGTTACTCCAGATGATGATTGACATATTATACACTTGGAAGCTCCAACAATTGTAGCAGCGGACGACGACGCGGTTAACTTCACAGTGTTTTCAGCCATGGTTCTTCAACAACCTGAAATAAAGAGTTTCAGTAAAAATTCATGGCTTTGAAGCATAAATAATATTAAATAAAACATCTTCAATAGTTTAATAGAATCCTAATATAAGTGAAAGCACATAATAATTGTGAAATAGAATGCATACACAATTTCAGCGGAAAAAATGGCCTTATTTTTCTGTTTATGGAAATTCAGTTGTTTTTCAATTTGAACCTTTACTATATTTTGGGTAATAACGAAATATGAGATGTTGGAATATGTGTACTGAAGTCCAAAGTAAAGGATTTAGCTAATAATTGTCCAAAATAATCTTGCATTTGAGCTAGAATGGCAAATATTGGTGGGATACTCAAAATATAAGCAAACTTAAATTTTCATGACCTTTTGACCTCTAGTGACCTACCTGTGAAATATAATGTCATGTATCATATTCCATTGTGTAGAGGTTCTAAATACAAACATTTTGAGAGGTGATTCATTATTATACAGTGATTTATGATGGAGATATACAACATTGAATTTCCCACCCCTCAATTTTTGGGTCCGATTTTAGCCAGTTGCCTCATATGAAGCCCTGAATTTCTGCCAACTGACCATCATGCCAAAAGTCTACCCTCGTTTTTATGACACCCCAGATGGTCTAGTTTATGATTTAAAAGAGGAACTTAGGGTACAAAAAATTTCTACGGGAACCCCCCCAGCCGATACATTACTACCACATAGCTAGCATTCCATTTCCTAATTGTGGTGGTAAGTCCGTTGCCCTGCACTCACCTCATTCAAAGTTGTTGTTCCTTGGTCCGCCAGCAATACTTACTTGGCGACTTTGTACTGGATATGAGAATTTGCATTTGAGGTTTTACAAGTCCCCTGCAGTTTATCCGATTAATCTCTACAGTACGAGAGATCCGCATAAAGTGGAATGAAATATTTCAATGTTAACAATAATAAGAAAAAGACCTTATAGGCCTGATGTTGGAGATAATGAAGAATATTTGGAAACCATATGTCATCGTGACATCTCTCATAAACTGAATACAATCATTCATTGTCAGTATAAATGTTGTAAAACGGGCCTAACTGTAAAGACGAGGTCAGTATGGTGTGTTTCGGCAAAAACATACAATCGAAAGTTAATTTAGGATAAAAGAGAAATTTCCTGGAAGTGACCCTCATACTTATAGTCATTAGGATAGGTTGATATTGCACATAATTAAAAGTTACGTTTGGATCATCTGGAGATAAGCAGTGGATGTCAAGTCCTGGAGCGTTGTAAAGGAAAATGAAAAAAAAAAAAAAAAAACTGTTACAGTGGGACCACATAGAGAAAAAATTAGAAACATTACAGTAACGAGGGTGAAGTTGGTCTGATGAAAGAATAAATAGAGTTACATCAAATGAAGTCAACAAGTTAAAGAAACGAAGTGTGGCAAGTGAGGAGGAAAATGTGGTGGTCGTGGATCCAGATGATAGGCTATGTAAGCCAAACAACTCTTTCGTCTCAAAAGTTTAGAAAAAGCTGAGGGTGACAATGAGAAACCAGGTAATTAATAGGTTTTGAATCTGGTTTTTGGACAAGGAAGATTTTGTATATATATATATATATATATATATATATATATATATATATATATATATATATATATATATCATCAACGTCATCATCCTCATCATCATCATCATCCGGACCATCTTTCCCACCCTACAGCAGGGTAAGGAGTAGCAATGTCCAGAAGGCTAAAATCTGCCCAGTCCAATGGGTCATGCTTCCATTCACTTATCATTCAAGCCCCTGGAATCCTACGCCAAAAACATTCACCATGTTCTGTAGCTTCAAATAAACGTATCCGGTTGAGTCAACCCGGACGATGCCACGTTAAAAAGGGATGCCAAAATCCCTGATCATGCACTTCTTACAACATTCATCCAGCCAGCTCGATCTCTTGTCAGTTCCCTAGCCTCACCGACTTCCAAGCCTCTCTTCCTCACACACTCATCCACCATACCTCTCCACCTTCCCCTTGGCCTACCTCGCCTCCTTCCTCCTTCAAATTCGCTCAGATTTACCTTCTTTACCACTCTATTGTTATCCATTTTCTCCACACGACCATACCACCTCAGTACACTTTCTTCGATTCTGGTGTCCACCAACTTCCTCACTCCACATCTTTCACGAATCACATTATTTCGTATCCTAACCACCCCCTGTACTCCACATACATTCCTCAGCAGTCCCATCTCCACTGCTCTTAATCTTGACTTTTCATTTTCATGCCACACCATAGTCTCACATCCATATGTTAAAGTTGGCACTAACACTCCCTCATGTAAGCCTCGTGCAGCTGCAACACTCAAGCCTCTGTTTCATAACAAGGCCTTCATTGCACCAACTACTTTTCCTCCTTGTGTCACTCTACTTTCCACTTCTTTTGCACATTTTCTTCTCTTTTCTATCACTGTACCCAGGTATTTGAACTCTCTCACCAATTCCAGTCTCTTTCCATTCACTGTGACATGACACTGAGAGTCACCTTCTCTCTCAGTAACGATCACTTTGCTCTTTTCTACATTTACTCTCCAGGCACGACGCCCACAGACATCAGCAAAACTCTGCACTAGCCTACCAAGTTCTTGTCCGGTACTTGTAAGCAGTACTGCATCATCAGCATACAACAAATTTGAGATATCCCACCCATCACCATTCATTGCCAATGCCATCCCTCTCTCCATTACTCGTGTTTTTATTTCTCTCATCACCCCATCCATATATATATATATATATATATATATATATATATATATATATATATATATATATATATATATATATATATATATATATATATATATATATATATATATATATATATATATATATATATATATATATATATATATATATTACATATATATATATATATATATATATATATATATATATATATATATATATATATATATATATATATATATATATATATATTGAACGACCATTGGGACATTGCACAACCTTGTTACACGCCCTCACCGAGTGTGAACCATTCACTTAGATGCCCATTAACCCTTACACATGCTTCACTACTATCATAAAAACTCTTGACCGCACCTAGCAGCTTACTATCTACACCGTGCATGTGCAATACTTTCCACAATCCTTCTCTGTCCACTTTGTAATATATAGCTTTTTCCAGATCCTTGAATGTCATAAACACCTTATGGTCCTTCTCACAAGCCTTCTCTGCTATCTGTCTCACTGCAAATATTTGATCCACACATCCTTTCCCACTTCTAAAGCCACCCTGTTAATCAATCACTAGGACTTCTGATATCTCTCTTTCTCTATAATAATTCTTCCATATACCTTTCCTACCACACTCAGTAAAGTTATGCCACGATAATTCTTGTACTCACTTCGCTCACCTTTATTTTTGTACAGGGGTACAATCACAGCCTCTTCCACTCTGCAGGCACAGTTTCACTCATGCAAGCCTACTTACATATCTCCAAAAAGCACTTCATTCCCCTCTCTCCACTATACTTACAATAAGCATATCTGCTTACACCTCATCAACCCCAGCTGCTTTCCCATTTTTCAGCCGCTTCACAGCACTCTTCACCTGTGCGAGTGTCACGTCTCCTGGCACTGCATTCCTTCTCTGCACACTCCCAAAACCAATCATGTTTACAGCCTCTCTGCTCTCTCTCTTCCCATTCATCAGGCTTTCAAAATATTCTTTCCATCTGGTCCTTACTTCATCCCCATGGGTTAATAATCTGCCACCTACATCCTTCACACCATCACATTTCCTTCTGCTTTCACTTCTACATTTCTGCACCTCTTTCTAGAATAACTTTCTATTTTCAGAGTAGTTCGCATTCCTTTTCCTTCCTAGATCATCATTTACCTCCTTCATTTTCCTCTGCACTAGTCTCTTTATGTGCTTCTTGCTCTCAACATACTCAGTTCTTATTTCAACTGAACCCCTATCCAGTAACCACTTTAGCCACTTCCTCTTTTCCTCCACTGCTCTCTTAACCTCTTCATCCCACCATGCTGTACCTTTCTTCTTTGTTGTTACTGTACTCTTGCCATAGCACACACCACTTTAGCATTCCTAACTAAGCAATCCCTATATGCATTCCACAGGCTGTCCAGATCCATTTCATTCCAGTTCACTGATTCTAACTCCTCCTCCTTCTCCTCCTCCTCTCTCTCTCTCTCTCTCTCTCTCCGCGTGCTATAGAAAGGACACGTGTTCATTTTGCTCCCAGAAAATCTTAAATTACCTCGGTCATACAGCTCCAACGCTAAAATTCTCGTTTATACAAACTCATAAGACCGATGAGTCCTGCCTAATGACAAATTTCAGTGCTAATATAACCGCGAACACAGTGAAACACGCATTTGAATACAAAAAGTGCTCTGTTTCTTCATCATCCATGGCAGGTACATCTCTCGGTGACCTATCCACGCCAGCCCCAGAAGTAAATACCAAACAGTGTGAACGCTGCCTCACCAAAGACTTTCTCAACGACAACTACATGACAGTAACTTCAGAGAAAGTGCAGAGAAATGGGGCTATCAAATGTGTGGGTGAATAAAGAAAAGTTAATTGAAAATCTTGAAAAGCTCCCCGAATGGCGACATCCTCATCGCCACAGATCTGCCACCTACCTTCCCTCCAACGAGTGCTTCCCACACATCAAACTCCAATGAACAAATCGTAAGTGACATTATCTCTCTTAGAAAAGAAAATGAAGCAAAGACTCGTGAAATCATAAGACTAAACAAAGAAGTACAGAGTATGAACAAATTAATTGAATACGTGACCGCACGTCTGGCAACGCTGGAAGGACACACCTGTACACCTGCCACTCCCACCTCACCTCCACCATGCCAACCCGCTCCTCCACCCACACCATCACCCCTACCACCACCATCGTTCAATCTGATCGCAAAGGTGGAAGACTTGGACAGGCGGATCAAAAAGAACGAAGAAAAGGTCAGAAGCATTGGTGACAATACTTCATCTGATGCAGCAGATCACTTAAACCAGCCTAATGAAAGATTCCGTCTTTTGGAGCAGCGAATCAGCACCTTGGAGGAGTCAACAACATGAACCCAGAGAGCACACCAAGCCCGAACAACAACGATGGTAAAACCCTTTTGTTTGGTGATATCAATCTAGCAAATATATGGGCCTCAGACCTAAACACCAAGCGCAATATAAGGACTCTCAGCGGTGCTAACATCGACCTACTTATATGCTGGGTTCAAGAAAAATTGTCATGGAGTTCAGCAAATTGTCATCTACTGTGGACTGTATGACGTCATGGACAACGAGAGCCCCACTTCCATGATTGACAACCTTGGATCTCTTGTCAGTGAACTGAAAAACAAAAACGAAAATATGGAAATTTGTGTGTCAGCTCGTCCCAAGCCTGCAGTCAGACACCGTACATGCTAAGATCAATGAACTTAATGAACAAGTGAATAAGTGAACGAATGACAATGGGCTTCACACTATAAAACCAGATGCAGCCTTCAAACTAGGAACTGGAGTAATTGACGAATCATGCTATGAAGCATATGGGGAACACCAAGGTTCTCTAATAAACAGGAAGGGGGCAGTCAGGCTACTTGGTGTCCTCTCCAGCCAGTACCCTTGCTTCGAAGACTCAACTGGGACAAAGTAAAAAGGAACAGTGACATGGAAGGCCAACATAGACGCACCCCACCACGCCAACAACGAGAATCCCACCTAGGACATACCTCATCCACCTACCATGGTGCCCACTCCCTCACCTGCACATCCCAAACTAACCGTATGGACAAAGATGGGTGGAAAACCGCAGGTCGTAGCAGCCGCACATGGGACAGCATTACCACCGAATGGACGTGGGGACAGAAAGTTACCCCGATCCCCCACCACCCAACACACCTTGGGGAAATACTGCTGGGTCACAGCAAATGACATCCCGCTACCACGCCACCCCCCCACCACTAAGGCCCCGCTACAGTGCACGCCTCCAACACCTCACAAAAAAAGGCTACTATAATGGGAGCGTTCGCACCGAGTGGAAAATCTGCCAGACACCACCAGAAACTATGTCTCATTTTCATTTTGATGGGCTAAGGGGGTCTTAGTTAAACTTCAGTGTTCTTTTTCTGATCAATATTTACAATATTGGTTAAGCAAATACCTTCAAGAAATGTAAATCACTCTTACTTGTGCTATTTCACCCAAAATAATGCCGAAAAATTCGTATATTTATATATTCTTCCCTAAGAAGGTTATGGCAGTATCTGCCAATAAGACGGTTTTTGGACTGTAAGAAGCAAAAAAGGCGTATGAATATTGACATCTGTATATTATCTGACTTGTACAAAAAATGGCACATATGGTCTATCCATAGTTTAATATCTATTAGACTCTAAAATGTTACCGTGTATCGAAGCCTAGTGCTACCAGACGTACGAAGCAAGCCAGCTGATGGAGCAGATCACAGTGCGAGTAAAGACACGGGTGTTTTGGTTGGCTTGGAAAACTTGTTGTACTGGAGGCAGCAACTATATATCGACATGCTTTCTTGAAGTGAATTAAGTTTTATTCTTAATCACAGGGAGTTTAATGTGTTAGTATGAATTATAACTAACTTTTATATTTGGTTAAAGATATACAAATATATTTCTGTGCATGCATAAACCAGACTGCAACCGCTGTGAAATATTTTTTATATTACTATATTTTTTTCATGTTGTATTGACAAAACACTGTTTTATAGAGAAGAAATAGAAAATTTACGTATTTTTACAATATGTAAGATGCATGGAAAAGGCCATTCAATCATTGCCCAAAATGTGACTTTTTTTTCCATCTGAAAAATTAATATATTGGTATCTGGCATTTCTCTACTCGCGCGAACGCTCTCACTGTGGCGAGTTCAACCACAATCAATCAACCTGCCGCTTTGATCATAAAGTGCAGTGTTCTACCTGCCATGGATATGGTCACAATGGCAGACTGTGTGAATTTTATAGTGCATAGGAGAATAGCAAAGAAGGCAAAGCTGACAGTACTGCATCTCACTTGAAAATGGATAATCTTGTTATAGAACACATAAATGCTCAGTCTCTTCAGTCTAACTTTGATGAAGTAAAGCTCATAACTAAAAAGAGAGACATCGATATACTTTGTGTCAGTGTAACTTGGTTGCTTTCTCACACTGCAGATGCGTATGTACATTTACCTAACAACAAAATTTATCGTAATGATAATGGAGGCGGCGGGGGTGTCTGTATATACATTAAGCAACATTTAACCTCCAAACTAATAGACCCCAAACTTTCTAAACAAACAGGAGTAGAAGATATCTGGATCTCAGTACAGTGCAGAAAATTACCCTCAATCATTGTAGGATGTATTTACAGACACCCGAAGGCTCCTTATGATTCCTTTGATTATATTAACGAGGTGCTAAGTTCTGCTTTAATTCTCAAGAAAACTATATTTGTCTTAGGAGACCTAAATGACAATCTTCTCTCCCATAATAGCAAATTGTCCCATATAATATCCAATAATAAACTGACACAAGTCGTTAATAAGCCTACACGAATCACTCCTACATCTGCTACTCTCCTCGACATAATTATAACTAACAGTCCTGAGAAAATAACTCATACTGATGTTGTCCCACACATCATAGGTGATCACGACCTCGTAACCATAACTGCAAATATAAGTAAGCCTACACGTCCACCTACTATTAAAACCTTCCGTGAACTGAAACCCTATAGCAATGATGTATTATGTTCCCACTTACTAAATGAAACAAATAACTAAAATACTACACTGGATACTGACAATGTAAATGAACAGGTTGATGTTAACCTCAGTGCTCACCAGAAGTTTGGACAAATGTGCCCCCCTTGTTACCAGAGAAATAAAACGTCCTCCTTCCCCTTGGATTACTGATAAAATTCTATAAATAATAATAACACGGGATCACACACGGAACCAATTAAAACTTAACAGGTCCAACATGTCATTACAGGAAAGTTACAGGGATTTAAAGAAAAGAGCCAAATCACTTATTAATCAAGCTAAAAACCAATATTATCACAAAGAACTCTCAAACTCAAGAGGTAATACTTCTGCAACATGGAAAATAGTCCAAGATATAATACCCAACAATAAAAACTCCAACAATAGCTTTTTTGATGATCCACAAAGTAAAACTGAAGAATTTAATAATTTTTTTCGCAAACGTAGGTAAAAGAACTTTTGAAAGTACCCAGGTCTCCTTGCAAGCAAGTAACACCATAAATCCTCCATCTGAAAGCCAGTCACTGGTAATGGCGCACGTAGCATGACACAATTCCGACCAGAAACTGTTGATGTTAACACTGTGATATTAACAATTAAACATTTACAAAATACTAAATCTTATGGCTCACACAATATTTCACTTCGTTTTATTAAGGATTCCCTCTTCATACTCGCATTTTATTTAACCCATGTAATAAATTCTTCAATTGTTTTTTTTTTTTTTTTTTTTTTTTTTAAATAACAGAACGGAGGAAGGAAAAACAAATGGAAAAAAAAAATAATCCATACACCAGATTACTGGTGTCCTCTGTTCATAAAATATCTGTAACAGTTAGACTTGAACAGTTGTAGGTTGAAATTTGGAGGAAAACAACTCTGGGGAAGCGAGTTCCAGAGAGATGCAGTTCGGGGAATGAAAGAATTCTGATAGGCAGAAGTTCTGCAATATGGTTGAGTGACATTCCAGTCATGAGCGCTACCAGATGCCCGTGTAACACGAGGGAAGGCATGGAGAGGTGGCACCATGGACGCAACTTCGTCTGAGCATTTGCCAAAAAAATATCTGTAAAATAATGCAAGGGAGGCAACATTCCTTCTTACTTGCAGGGGAGGTAGTTTATATGTAATGGCAGGGTTGTTAATGATTCTAACAGCTTTATTCTGAATTTTGTCTAGTTGTCTTAATGCAACCTCTCCACAACCATCCCACAAGGGTGAGCAATATTCAAGCTGAGAGCGCACATGACTCTTATAAATTATAGCCAACTGCTCATCGGCGAAGAAGTTACGGACTCTGTACAATAATCCAAGTTTCTTTGAGGCGGTTTTAGCAAGTGATCTGACATGAGAGGTCCAGCTGAGGGCACTGTTAAGTGAGACACCAAGAATTTCAATACTTTTGGAGATGGGAATATTAGTAGCACTGAAAGTAATGTACGAATCTGGCAATATCTGTCTATTAGTAAACTGTATATATTTAGTTTTACTAGCATTAAAAGAGACAAGGTTGTTTTGTCCCCATTCACTGATTGTAGATAGATCTTGATTAATGGAGATGGCTGTACTGAGTTGAGAGGTAGAGATATTAGACTTTGTAATTGGATGTCTGAGTGTGAATGAACTATGTAGTGTTGAGTCATCTGCATATGAGTGAATGGGATTGTGAGTAACAGATAAGAGATCATTAATGTGAACCAGAAATAGGATTGGCGCCAGAACTGATCCCTGCGGCACGCCGGCGTTAATTGAGTGGAAATTTGAATATACATCATCTACTTTTACTCTTATTTTCCTGTCACTAAGATAAGAAGAAATCAAAGGAACAAAAGACGTTAGTCCATAGCAAGGGAGTTTGGACAGCAGGGAACGGTGCCATACTCTGTCAAAAGCTTTAGAGATATCAAGAGCTACTGCATGAGTTTCTCCAAAAAGATCAATTGACTGATGAATCGTATGAGTTAAGAGATTGAGTATGTCAATGGTGGATCTTTCGCGGTGAAAACCGTATTGTCTATCACTAATTAAGTTGTTGGATTCAAGATGTTTAACAATATGCTTATTAATTAAAGTTTCAAATACCTTACCAAGAGAAGATGTGACAGCTATTGGTCTGTAATTGGAGGGGTCAGACGAACTTCCTTTCTTCGGAACTGGGTGGATATTGGCTTCTTTCCATGAATTTGGGAATAAAGAAGTACGTATGCATAGTCTGAATAATTTAGCTAGGACAGAGGCAAGTTCAGGGGAACACTTTTTCAAAACAATTGGCGGAATTCCATCTGGGCCTGGAGCTTTGTTGGTAGGTAAATTGTCTAGGATGGATTTTACGAATCTTGTCTGTATTTTAAGTGGGGCAATTTCGGAGAATCAAGTTCCAGTACTGAGACATTCTGGCTGGTATCATCTATGGTAGAGTTTCTTGCAAAGGTACTTGCAAAGATATCTGCTTTCCCACGTGGGTCATTTGTAATATTGCCATCTGAAGATTTTAGTGGGGGAATGGAAGATGACTTGTTAAAGTTATTATTGAAAGAATTAAGAGTTGACCAGAATATTCTATTGTCATTAGGGTTGTTAAGTAGTTTTGATGCTTGCTTTTGAAGAAAGTTTGATTTAGATAGATTTAATACAGCTTTTGCATGATTTCTAGCAATTTTAAATTGGGAGAGTGATTCAGATGTTTTTGATTTTAAGTAAGAGTTATATGCTAATGACTTTTGGGCTGTTGCTCTGGCACAATTGCCATCAAACCATTTTGGAGAGTTTGATCTTTTAGTGAATTGTTGACTTGGTATGAATAAATCCATACCTGCTAGTATTAAGTCGCAAATGTGGGACTGGGTAGAATTGGGATCACTAGAGAAGAAAGACTGCCATGGAACATCAGCAAGATAATTTCTAAATCCATCCCAGTCTGCCCTGTCAAAGTGCCATCGGGTCACCCTGACAGGTTCGGAATGGGGAGGTGTAGGAGGGTTAACTAATGAGGCTTTGATGAGATTGTGGTCAGAGGATCCAAGTGGTGACAGTACCTCTATCCTGTATTGATCTGGATTATTTGTCAAGAATAAATCCAAGAGATGGGCATTATGGTCAGGATTATCAGGTATTCTGGTTGGTTGCTTTACCAACTGGGTGAGATTAAATGATTCCGCAAACAGCTCGCATTCTAGACCAGTGTCGTCAGTCCGGGCAGAATACAATAACCATTCAACATTGTGTATGTTAAAATCACCCAAAATGGTAATTTCATTGTCAAGGGCAAGGTCAAGGTTACTCAACTGAGTGGATATGGAATCAAATACACTGGGTTCCGAAGAAGCATTGGGGGAACGATAAACTACACAGATATATTTGGCAATGTTTTGGCAATTTAATTTATATAATGAGTAATCAAAACTGGATGAAGTGAAGTTTAAAATAGTATCAACTGCATATTGGGATTTGATATAACAACAAGTGCCGCCCTTGTTTCGAAAGTTTGTAAGGAGATGGTAACCGGGAAAACAAAATGGAGATATATCGGTAGAGGGTGAGATTTGTGGTTCTGTGAGGAAAAGGGCCAAAGGGGATATGGACTGAAGGAAAAAATGAACTGAGTTTAAATTTGTGGTAAGGCCGCGGATGTTGGTAAAGAATAAGGCCGTACCGTCACCTCTTCGCCGGTGAGCATTACCGGAAATAGCAACAGTCACTGCTGGCACAGTCGCTTGATGGCGACCGGGAGGACCCTGTGCCTCCAGCCCTACCCTGCCGGTGGTGGCAATCCGAGGTACCACCTCATTTGATTGTAAAATTGCAGCGGCCATTACTAAAGATGTGAATAGAAGGTGTGATATATTATGCGCATGTAGTGTGGTGTAGACAGTTGAAGGTAGAGGTATTATGAGAGCATGCTGGCCTACTCTCTGTGTAAATGAATGCACTGAAAATGTTCAGAAAAGGGAGATGGTCAGGATCAAGTCCTGAGGGCTAGTGAAACGGGAGCTCCAGCTCTCCCTATCACCAGCTTGCCATCAACCTCGGGAGTACTGCCCTGTTCGACTGGTGCTACAGTTACGGGCGTATTCCCAAATGCTTGGAAGAATGCTATAGTCACGCCGTTATATATAAATGGGGACACTCAGGTCATGAGCAATTACCGACCAATTTCATTGCTACCTGTTTTTTTTTTTTTTTTTTTTCAAAATTATCGAAAAAATCGTTTCATCTCAACTAATAACATTTCTTGAGTCAAACTTCTCTCACAAACCCAGCATGGCTTCCGTCCTAAACTATCCACAAATACAGCACTCACAGTTATCACTGATAATATCTACCATTACATGGATAATAAACACATATCACTTTTAACCCTCCGTGATCTATCGAAAGCTTTCGATAGTGTCAGCCATCCCATTCTTCTCAATAAACTCAGTAAAGTCAATGTCGATAACTTCTGATTTGACAGCTACCTCAGTAATAGAACACAGTCTGTTCGCATCCAAAACACCATATCCTCCAAATTAAATGTCACCTATGGGGTACCCCAAAGCCCAATTCTTGGCCCCATACTATTCAACACAGTATTCTTCTGAATACCAATAAAACTCAATGTATCTTTTTAGGGACCAGGCAAATGATCTCAACAATACCACCTAACACTACTGTTCAATTTGGAGACACAGCAATTCAACCCAGCACCTATGTAAAAAACTTAGGTATATATAAGGATTGCTACATGACCTTTGATAAGCACGTAAATGAACTTCATAACTTAGGTATATATAAGGACTGCTACATGACCTTTGATAAGCACGTAAAAGAACTTCACGAAAAAGTAATGGGCATATTAATATATATTAACAGAATAAAAGATAGCTTTGACAAAGAAACTCGAAAAATCAGAGTGCAGGCACTTGCCCTAAGTATCCTAAACTACGGCAGTGTAGTATGGGGCACTGCAAGGAAATCTCAATTTTCACGTGTGCAGAAACTACAAAATTTTGCTGCTAGAGTTGTCGATGGAAAAGCAAGGAGGTATAACCGTGTCACTCCAATTTTAAAAGAACTGAAATGGCTAAACACTCAAAACAAGATAGTCTGACACAGCTGTTACAGTCTTCAAATACCTAGCTAATCTCTACCCTGAATATCTCTTGTCTTTTCCATCGGTACACAATATGACACAAAGTATCACTAGACAAATAAATAATCTATACGTTCCTAAGGTTAATATTGACTCAGGTGCAAGATCCTTAGCAGTAATAGGGCCAAAGATATGGAACCGTCTCCCAGAAAATGTCAAGGAATCACATAGTTTAAACACTTTCAAAATTAGACTTAACAGGCACTTACTGAACACCCCTCAATAATCTTACTGCATAATTCTAAACAATAATAAACCAGTAAAATATGATGTAAAACATTATGTAATAATTCACAAACACAACAATTTGAAATAGAAAATATAATGACATTTAATATAGTGATAATTGTACAATTATATACCTTTGTATTATACTCCCTAACACTTATATCCGCAGGGTAAGAGCTAGGAGTGTTAGGTGTGGCTGGGAGGTTTTAAAAGTGAGTGAGTTGGATAAAAGAGAGAAAATGATAGAGTATCAGGAACAATTGAAAGAGGAGTGGAATGCAGTGAAAGATCAGGAAAATGGCAGTGTGGAGGAGGACTGGCAGTTGTTTAAGAGTGCTGTGGTGGGGCATGCAAAAGATGTGTGTGGTGTGAGACGTGTGGGTAGTGGTGTAAGAAAAGGAAGTGAATGGTGGTGCGAGGAAGTAAGTATGGCTGTGACTGAGAAGAGACATGCATATGAAGTGTGGCCGCAGAGGAAGGATGAGGTGTCATATGAGAGGTATAAGGAAAAGAGGAATAGGGCGAGAAGGGCTGTGCGTGATGCTAAAGTGGCAGCAGATGAGAGGTGGGGTAGGCGGCTGACTGAGAATTTTCAACAGAATAACAAAATGTTCTGGAAGGAGGTTAAAAGGGTGCGAAAGAGTGAGTCTGGGAAGGAAGAGCGAGTAAAAACAGAGGATGGAAGGATGTTAACTGAGATGGATGCAGTAAGGAAGAGATGGGCAGAGTATTTTGAAAGATTGTTAAATGTAGAGGAGAAAAGTGTGGCTGAGATTGTGGCGGATGGAAGGGTGCAAGGAATAAATGTGTTGGGAGAGTTGAATGATTCTTTGATCACGAAGGAGGAAGTGGAGAAGGCAGTAAAGGAGATGAAAACTGGGAAAGCTGCAGGTATGGATGGGTGTGCCGTGGAATGCCTGAAGGGTGGTGGAGTGACTATTGTTGACTGGTTAGTAAGATTGTTGAAAGTGTGTGCTTTGTGAAAGGTATTGTGCCAATTGACTGGACAAGTGCTTGTGTGGTCCCGTTGTATAAAGGCAAGGGTGATAAGTATGAATGTACTAGCTTTAGGGGTATAAGTCTGTTGAGTGTTGTAGGTAAGGTGTATGGTAGGGTGTTAATTATGAGAGTTAGAGAGAGTACAGAGGGAGTAATTGGTGATGAGCAGTGTGGCTTTAGGAGAGGGAGGGGATGCGTGGATCTGGTGTTTGCTGTGAGACAAGTGCGTGAAAAGTATTTAGCGAAAGGCAAGGATGCATTTTGGGCATTCATGGATTTAGAGAAAGCGTATGATAGAATTGATAGGGAGGCTTTGTGGACTGTTTTAAGATTGTATGGACTTGATGGTAGGTTACTAAAAAGGGTAAAAAGTTTTTATGTAAATAGTAGAGCGTGTGGAAGAGTGGGAAATGCTGTGAGTGATTGGTTTCCCGTGAGAGTGGGGCTGCGACAGGGTTGTGTGATGTCACCTTGCTTGTTTAATATTTATATGGATGGTGTTGTAAGGGAGGTGAATGCAAGAGTTTTAGGTGGAGGTCTGAGTCTGGTGAATGTTGATGGTGGAGAGTGGAATCTGAAGCAGCTGCTGTTTGCAGATGACACTGCACTGGTGGCTGATTCAGAGAAGAGATTGAGACAGTTGGTAGAGGAGTTTGGATGGGTGTGTGAAAGGAGGAAATTGAAAGTAAATGAGAATAAGAGTAAAGTGATGAAGTGTACGAGGTTGGTAGATGGCAGGAGGATGAATATAGTTCTGAATGGTGAGATGCTTGAGGAGGTAGAGTGTTTTAAATATTTAGGGTCACGTGTTGCTGTGGATGGAAGAATAGATGTAGAAGTGAAGTTTAGAATGAAGTAGGTGGGAGGAATGAAAAAAGTGTTTAGATGTCGTTCGCATAGAATGGATGTAAAGAGAAGGCTGTTGGGGCACTGACTTTTTTTTTTTTTTTATGCGAGGAAGAAGGAACCAAAGGCCATGAGCCCGCAGTAACAGTTCCCTCCAAGAGAAAAACAAAATACAATATAGAGCCAAATTCAAGATCCGATCATTTTGAGATGCCTGGACACACTGCGTTTGAAAGACTGGAGATCATAGGCAGCAGGAAATACAGACAGAGGGAGACAGTTCCAGAGCTGACCTGTTGCATAAATGAAAGACTGGGAGTAACGGTTAACTCTTGCATTAGAGAGTTGGACAGAAAAAGGATGAGAGTTTGCTGCCAGACGGGTGCTACGCGCCCGTCGTAGAGGTGGAGGAATGCAAGCAGACAGTTCAGAGGAGCAGTGACCATTAAAGTAGCGATAGAAAAGAGATAAAGATGCAACAGTGCGGCGAAGAGACAGAGGTTGAAGGGAGTCAGTAAGAGGAGGAGAGTTAATGAGACGAAAAGCCTTTGACTCCACCCTATTGAGAAGAGCCGTATGTGGGGAGCCACCCCACACATGAGAGTTGTACTCCACACAGGGGCGGATAAAACCCCTGTATAGAGTCAACAATTGCGCAGGGGTAAAGAAAGAGCGGAGTCGGCTTAGCACACCCAATCTCTTGGAAGCAGATTTTACAAGAGATGTAATATGATCTTTCCAAGATAAGTCCCGAGTAAATGAAACCCCAAGCATGTTCAAGGATGATGCAGGATTAAGCTGAATATTATTAAACATTAGTGGGTATACCTGTGGAAGATTTTGTCAGGTTGATAGGTGTAAGAACTGAGTCTTAGATGCATTAAAGACAACCATATTATTTTTACCCCAGTCAGAGATACGAGCCAAGTCAGACATTAGGTGTGCCATAGCCTCATCCCTTATTTGTTGAAGTAACTGTTGAGATGGGCGTTGCGGGAACCGAATGGAAAGGTGAAGGGTGGAGTCATCAGCGTATGAGTGGATATGGTTAGATGTACAGCTTAGAAGATCATTGATGAATAAAAGGAAGAGAGTTGGTGATAGGACAGAGCCCTGAGGAACACCACTGTTGATAGATCTAGGAGAAGAACGATGGCCGTCTACAACAGCGGCTATAGAACGACCAGAAAGGAAGCTAGCGATGAAGGCACAGATAGAAGGATAGAAACCGTAGGAGGGCAGTTTGGAAATTAAAGATTTATGCCAGACTCGATCGAAAGCCTTTGAGATGTCAAGTGCAATGGCAAAGCTTTCGCCAAAGTCCCGAAAGGAGGATGACCAGGAGTCTGAAAGGTAGGTGAGAAGATCGCCAGTGGAGCGTCCCTGACGGAACCCATACTGACGATCGGAAAGAAGGTTGTGATAGGAAAGATGCCTTAAAATTTTTCTATTAAGAATTGACTCGAAAACTTTTGAAATACAGGACGTTAAAGCAATTGGACGATAGTTGGAGGGTTGGGAGTGGTCACCCTTCTTTGGGACTGGCTGAATGAGAGCAAACTTCCAGCAAGAAGGAAAGGTACAAGTTGACAGACAAAGACGAAAGAGTTTGCCTAGGCAGGGTGTAAGCACAGAAGCACAGTTCTTGAGAACAACAGGAGGGACCCCATCAGGCCCATATGCCTTCTTAGTACTGAGGCCAGTCATGGCAGAAAATACATCAACTGAAGAAATTTTAATGTCAGCCATGAGGAAGTCAGATGGGGGAAGTGATGGAGGAACAGCACCGGAATCGTCTAAGGTAGAATTGGAGGAGAAAGTCTGTGCGAAGAGATCTGCTTTATCAGTAGAAGAAATAGCTACAGAACCATCAGAGTAGAAAAGAGGAGGGAAGGATGATGAGGTAAAGTTGTTAGAAAGATTTTTGGCAAGATGCCAGAAGGAGCGGGAAGAATTCGAGTTGGAGAGTTGAGAGCATTTAGTATGGATGAAATTATTTTTAGTAGAGCGAAGAACAGACTTAGCACGATTCCGGGCAGAAACGTAAAGATTATGTGATTCAGGGGTGGGTTGGCTCCGGTACCTTTTGTAGGCCCTCTCCTTGTTGCGGACAGCATTAGAACAAGCATGATTACGAAACCAGGGCTTTCTTGCGTTATATAGGGCTGAAACATGGAATATGGGTGTAGCAGAGAGGAAAAGTGTGAATGTAATGGAGATGAGGTGTCTGAGGAGTATGTGTGGAGTGATGCATATGGATTGAGTGCGAAATGATGAAGTGTGAAGGAGAACTGGAGTTGTTCGGGAGATGGCTGGTAGAGTTGAGCAGAGGGTGTTGCGATGGTTTGGGCATATGGAGAGAATGGATAATGAGCGATTGGTGAAAAAGATAACTAGATCTGATGTGAGAGGTGTAAGGCTGAGAGGGAGACCACGAATAGGATGGATGGACAGTGTGAAGAGAGCGCTGGATGCGAGAGGGATGTCTGTTGAGCAAGGAAGAGTGGCTATGCGTGACAGAAATAAATGGAGAGAAATTGTGAGTGCATAAATGGTGACACAGCCCTGAGGGGATATTCTCCCGCATTTGGTCTGATCAGCTACTCAGGTCAGGTGCGGGTAAGGGGATGGGTCTATTATGATGTGGCAGGGGTAAACCAGCTCTGCTGTCGGGCCCTGCGCAGTTGACCCTTGTGCGATGTGGTGCAGTGAGGTTCTGTCCCTTCTTCCCTTTGGGGTTAACCCGCCCCGTCCCGACGTTTTCTGGGCAGTGGTACGCCCCAGTCCCGACATTTTTGGACCTTTTTTTTTAGGCTCAAACATTCACTTTTGGTGAGAAACATCGAAAATTCATAGAGAAATCGCTCACCTGAGGTTTAAAATACTCGATCCAGGTACGAGTACCTCCTTACCTGACTGGGTTTTCTAACAGTCTGGCACCAAAGAAAACGAGTTCTATGGGAGGGTAACTATTTTATCCACTCATAAACAGTATTTATTTACTTGGTACGAATTTATATGTAGTACAAGAGTATATTGTTTTCAAACAGTAATATAGGCATTATAAGCATTGTTTCACTCACTAACTCATCACCATTCATGACCTTTTTTTCCCACATTACCTGATCATCATTTCTGACCGTTTCTTCCTCTAATGCTATGTAAATTTTGTCCTCCACATTGTCATCGATTGGGGAATCACTCTGGCCCTGAATGTCTTTATTGGTCAGGTCACTGGTAACAGGTGAATTGCCGAGACAATGGCGTGCGGGGGGGGTGGGAGAGGTTATGCGGTGTAAGGCATTGTCCCTGCTTGGCATCTTGTAGAGGAATAGAGGAAGGTGTCCCGTGTATACGTGCCAAAAATCACTCGCGAAAATTGAAAATTGTGCAAATTAGGGACCTTGCAATGTTGCCGCGTTAATTTACATCTCTGGGATATGAGTGCACATCATGTGAGGACGTGAATTCACGTCTCCGGGACGGGGCGGGTTAAGATGTGAATGAATGTGTTTGAATGGATGAGTAAATGGGGAGTGTGTCGTCCTGTCTCGGCTACCTCCCTTTCCTTGAGGGAAGCAGCCTAGGTATATAAAAAGATAGATAATCTTCAGATCTATGCTTTGTACTATAATTGTTTATATAACTTATATTGTTATATGAATAACCAAGGTTTGTGGAAATAAACTTTATTATTATTATTATTATTACTCCTCTCTCTCTCTCTCTCTCTCTCTCTCTCTCTCTGCATTCCACAGGCTGTCCAGATCCATTTCATTCCAGTTCACTGCTTCTAACTCCTCCTTTCTCTCTCTCTCTCTCTCTCTCTCTCTAACAGCGGTACCTAGCGTTGCCAGGCCAAAAAGGCGAACACCCTAATCCTATTTGTTCTAGTTCAATCTTTCTTTGTACTCCAGAAAGACCATGTACCTCTTATGCTATTAAAGAGGGATTGTAAGAGGTCCAGGAACATTCTATTTCAGCTTTCGCAGACTAACGACAGTATTCATGCGCACGTTTTTAGTATTACCGATGACCTCAAATGACCTCCAAATGCTGACCTCAAATGACCTCCGAGGTCAGCCTCACATATCCTATGTCCGAAATTGAGGTCATGTGAGTCTACACGCCAAAAATTGGGCTGCAGGGGTACCCGGCGTTGCCCGCGCCAAAAGGTGAACACTCCACCGGCGACCTCAAATGACCCAGATCTGAATTTTGATCCCCTTAAAACCATCCTTTGGTCAACCTGATTCAGAATATATATGAGTCTGGGGGTCTCTGGCCCTTGGTTTGGCCGTGATTGAAGGACAACGAATCAAAGAAACAAATAAAGCAGCTCATATATATATATATATATATATATATATATATATATATATATATATATATATATATGTGTGTGTGTGTGTGTGTGTGTGTGTGTGTGTGATAGATAGATATATAGATTTACATATACTCTTTTCTTTAATATCTTTCATTAATATTATTCTGAGCAGTCATAGTCTGAAGTGGTATTACATTATATATGAAGCCTCTATCTAAGTGATAGTTATCATTTGAGAGAAACATCCAGGCTCAAGATATATCACCATTATTCATGTCAAGTAAGTGTCGCACTTCCAAATTACAGCCACCGCTTATATCAAATATGTAACATAGAGGTACTGTGCTGTTCTCCGTCCTCTGATATTTGCATTGTGTACTTTGATTCCTAAGTTAAAAAGATTAAGTCTTCACATCAAAGTATGGAGACGTACTGTATTCCATCAGTTTACTTCCTCTTATTCCCCTTTATATCTTTCTTTTTTTTTTTTCTTTCTTCTAAACACATGTCAGCCTAGCGTCATTCCTTTAGTTCTTCACAGTTGATCCTTGGGCTAATACCCAGAGTCAACTCTTTCTTCTTTTCTTCCTTCTTTCTTTCCTTTTTTCTTATATTTTTATTAAGGCGATTTAAAATGTTTGATGTAGTCAAGAGTCAAACCAAAGTAAAGCACAAATTTTGGAATGCTGTGTTCATTTATGATCGTTAATCAACACTGCAGTTTACACAAAAGTATGTATGTTTACTGTAACTGTGTGGAGACAGTCCAACATTCCATATGGAATATTCGCAATCTTTAATATACAGTGTTTTCTTGGTTTAAGAAGGACTTCCTTCGAGAGTTCCGACTACAAATATACACAGGTGGCGAGAAAACACTCACCGATGGCGATACAGGTGCGAGGAATAGATCAAAAGGAGCTTTTATGATTGATGCAGTATGTGAAGTCAACCACTTGAATTACAAGGGTAAATGATATTATGTGTGGAGCTGCAGTAAATTTTGTTACAGCATGTCTTTATCGGTGTTATCATCGTGCAATAAGATAGTCGTAGTACCAAAACACCAGAAATCCAAGTTCTGTTAGGCAAATGCAAACTGGCCACTTTTCATGATGAATCAATTTTGAATAATTGGTTAACACCGGGTTCCCTGCTAGTAGTGATAATAGTATACATATAATATATATATATATATATATATATATATATATATATATATATATATATATATATATATATATATATATATATATATATATATTAAACAGAACACATACAGAACAAATTGACTAACAATCTCAATCTCCCGATCCTAGTATCACGGTCGATTTCCCTGGTCAACACCGATTTTTCTTTCCCAGACTCTGCAAATTTCCCTCGTACGAGCCATAACTCTCACTGAAAGCACCATTCTGTGTGACTCCATTCCGACTCGCAAACAATATCCCATGTCCCCGACCCTCAACCCCAGCCTGACTTAGTTTAATAGCAACTCCAAAGCTATGCCAATATCATGTATTTCAATAGATAGATAAGTAAACTGACAGACAGATAAATCGCTCAACAGATGGAAGAATAGATGATTTATATATTTATCTTGTCTCCTATATTTTGCCTTACACTGCTGAGGGGTAGCGAGTTGCAACTAGTCCAACCGTAATTTTTTTTTTTATACAAAGAAGTAGAAACCAAAGGCCTGAAGCCCGGAAGATCGCTCCCTCCAAGAAAAAACAAAAACAATATAACAGGGAGCCAAATTCAAGATCTGTTCATTTCGAGATATCTGGACACACTGCGTTTGAAGGACTGGACGTCATAAGCAGTAGGAAATACTGACAGAGAGAGACAGTTCTAGGGTGTACCTGTTGCATACATGGAAGACTGGAAGTAACTGTTAACTTTTGCTTTAGGGAGTTGGACAGACAAAATATGAGAGTTTGTTGAAGAATGATGCTACACACCCGCCGTAGTGGTGAAGGGATGCATGGAGACAGTTCAGAGGAGCAGTGACCATTGAAGTAGCGACAGAAAAGAGATACGGATGCATCAGTGCGACGAAGAAGCAGAGGCTGAAGGGAGCCAATAGGAGAAGAGTTAATGAGAAGAGAAGCCTTTGACTCCACCTTATTGAGAAGAGTTGCACTCTACACAGGAGCGAATAAAACCCTTGTATAAAGTCAAAAACTGTGCAGGGGTAAAGAAGGCACGGAGACAGCTTAGCACGCCTAATCTCTTGGAAGCAGTTTCTACAAGAGAGGTAATGTGATCTTTCCAAGATAAATCCCGAAAGAATGACACCCCAAGTACAGTAAATATAGGAATATGAATGGAATTATGCTTAACGCAAAGGAAATATCCTCCCATAGATTTCTTTTTGCATCATCTTGAATGTACAAAAGTTACACAACATTACCTTTAAACATTTTGAGTTATATGTCATAATCCAAAGTGGAGCCAATCTATATTAAATAAACATGTATGGTTTAAATGTATATAGATCGATAGATATAGATGTAGGTAGATAAATAGATGATAGTAATACTGGATAATAATCAGCGGGGAAAACTGTAATAAATGTATCAACAAGCGCTTTCGTCAACCGTGGGACCTGCGTCACGCAATGAAACTAAAAAAAAACGGTAATGAGGTTGAGGAGTCAGGCATAGATGGGATGAGCTGAATACTCGGTTGACGGCGGGGCTGTGCCAGGGAGTATACCCTGTGAATGTGGGTGCTGATGCATTAATAGCTGGGCCGCGGTAAATATTTGTTTCATTAATTTCTTCTACAAAAACAAGACACGCTCGACTTAGTCGCGTTTGCCAGACCTTTTGCGACTTGAGTCAGATTATATGGAAGCAAGAAAAGCAGCAAGGATATAAACAATAATAAGGAATTGTTTACCTTCCCGAGTGGATATATCCTATAAGTAAAATAAACAAGAAATCATGACGCTTTCAGTGTTGGGAGGTTCTCTCTCTCTCTCCCTCTCTCTCTCTCTCTCTCTCTCTCTCTCTCTCTCTTTGAGAAGTTCCAAAAATTTTCATGTAGTCAGACAGTGTTCATATAACTTTCACAACGGCATTTTCATTTCGTAAGCTGCATTTGATGTTTTTTTCTTTTTATTTCAGTTTGTTATGATGTCTGCACCGTAAGGCATGTTTACATCTATGTCCTTTGCCGCCATGGTAACTTTTGACTGCCTGTTGTGATGGCCTACACCTTCTCTATAATGAACAGCGTTTGTACTGTACATTTACATTAAATCTGCAGTGTAACTGTGGAGACCCCATAAAAATACACGTATATGTTGCTACATTTGTTTGTTAATTTTGTGTAATAATAATGGATATTCGTATTTGCATTTAGTTTCGTGGATGCGTGAGTATTTGCGTTTGTGTTGGTACTGATCAATTATTTGGTACACCAGGGAGAGATTTCTCGTTTTCCTGTTGCAGCTAAAGTTTGTATTGTAAGTGCCTTTGGGGATTTCGTAGCAACAAGTCCTTAACGAATTATTCTGCTGATTACACCTCAGTATTCTCTTTCATATTACTGATGCAGCTTACGTCGACAGTAAAACAGTATAAGTCACATATAAGAGAATGGAAAGGCGTAATATGGTAAAATAAGTCGATGATAATGAGCTACTAAGCGTACGAAACTTAAAATACGGCCATTAGTTTTGCAGGAAGATCTAAAGGCATGGGAAAAACTGCACTCATCCTCCTTTGGCCTTCCTGTTGAAACATACTTCTCTGGTAACGTGGATTTGCTTCTGTTAAAAGAGAAAGATACATGGGGAGACTTTACGCTCACTTTGTCTGTCCTGGGAAAATACAGCACAGATAAGACAGGGAATCGGTCGTGTGTCTGTAAATGCGACCCTTCCCACATTTCTTGCCATTGAAGTATGTGAAGCCAGTTATATTCGTCCAGCATTTTTATTTATCTGCATCTAATCCAACTGAGCTGCCGTGATCAGAGAGAGAGAGAGAGAGAGAGAGAGAAGTACCACAAAGCAATAATATCCTTGGAACATATTTGTATCTTTGCAATTTGAGGCAGTATTATTCTTCACTCGTTGATATAATGAAAGTTAGTATCTTACTGTAACAAAGTAGTTTTTAAAGTTGATCCATAGACTGCTTATGAATTTTGTTGGTCTGCTTGTGAGTGATTGGCGTAAGTGTGTCCAGCCAGATTTCATTTTATTATTATTATTATTTTTTCTTTATGTGAGGAAGAAGGAACCAAAGGCCACGAGCCTGCAATAACTGTTCCCTCCTACAGAGAAACAAAATCCAAGAGAGAGCCAAATTTAAGTGTCAGGACTCCATATTATAAATACAGATCATAACAGAAAGCATGATGTATAGATAGATAGATAGATAGACAGAGCACCAGACAAGGTATGGGAACGGGAAATTAGCTTGCAACTCTTTAAGTGAAGGAATGTTGATCGTGCACCGGGAGCAGTACATACACACAGACATACAGTGTTCTAGAAGCTTCCACGATAGTACAGCACACGTGATACGACCCCTGCAACACCAGAATGTAGGATTCTGAGCTCAGAAGGAGACTGCCATAGAACGGGCAGGTAGTGGAGAGAGTGAATAAGAAAAGGGGTCCAACTAGACTTACTTAGTATATTCTCTGTATAATTCATATGCTGCTCAACTTAGACTTTGAAGATAATAAATCAAGATCAACTCCCCGTATTCATCTTTAACTCCTCCTGCTCTTTAATTAACTCAAGACTCAACTATTACAAGAATTAAGAGTTACAAATATATAAATGTTGGCTACAAAGCTTAAACATAAGATCCGATCCTTTCGAGATGGCTGGACACATTGCTTTTGAAAAACCGGAGATCATAGGAAGCAGGAAATACAGACAGAGGGAGACAGTTCCAGAGTTGATCTGTTGCATAAATGAAGGACTGGGAGTAACGGTTAACTCTTGCATTAGAGAGCTGGACAGAAATGGTATGAGAGTTTGCTGCTAGACGGATGCTACGTGCCCGTCGTAGAGGTGGAAGAATGCATGCAGACAGTTCAGAGGAGCAGTGACCATTAAAGTAGCGATAGAAAAGAGATAATGATGCAACAGTGCGGCAAAGAGACAGAGGTTGAAGGGGGTCAGTAAGAGGAGGAGAGTTAATGAGACGAAAAGCCTTTGACTCCACGCTATTGAGAAGAGCTGTATGTGGGGAGCCTCCCCACACATGAGCGTTGTACTCCACACAGGGGCGGATAAAACCCCTGCATATAGTCAACAATTGTGCAGGGGTAAAGAAGGAACGGAGTCGGCTTAGCACACTTAATCTCTTAGAAGCAGATTTTACAAGAGATGTAATATGATCTTTCCAAGTCAGGTCCAGAGTAAATGAAACCCCAAGCAAGTTCAAGGATGATGCAGGATTAAGCTGAATATTATTAAACATTAGTGGGTACACGTGTGGAAGATTTTGCCGGGTTGATAGGTGTAAGAACTGGGTCTTTGATGCATTAAAAACAACTAGATTATTTTTACCCTAGTCAGAGATACGAGCCAAGTCAGACATTAGGTGTGCCATAGCCTCATCCCTTGTTTGTTGAAGTAACTGCTGAGATGGACGTTGCGGGAACCGATGGAAAGGTGAAGGGTGGAGTCATAAGCGAATGAGTGGATAGGGTTAGATGTACAGCTTAGAAGGTCATTGATGAATAAAAGGAAGAGAGAGGGTGATAGGACAGAGCCCTGAGGTTAATGAACCATATCTCCAAAAATGATTTAATTCAATCTTCACATTATATTTCAAAACAATAAAATAAGCATTGCTACGTTTCACACGAGAAATTAACGAAAAAATAACAGTTATAATTCAGATTGGCGATTTTCAACGCGTTATTTTAAGATCCATCAATTCGCCGATTAACTAGCCCTGTGAACCAATCGCTTATCTGCGTCATTATAAAGTGGTCAGCACAGCAAAGTTGTCCATTAGAAAATCTTTATTTACACACACACACACACACACACACACTAAAGCTCAGGTGCAACGAAGCGCAGTAAGATGGTTATTAATAACGAGGAATTAGTTCACTGATTTTTTGTACATGACAAAATTTTCCCTTCGAATTACCTGAACTATGGGACAGAGTTTAATAAGTGTCCTTCACTGGAGAAAAAGTATCCTCTAGCCTTCCAAATTTTATGAAATTTTTAATAATATCGACAGTGTGTTACCGAGATTAATGATGCTAAACAGCTCCTCTGTTTTTCCTTACAGCCTTAACCCGTCACATCCTGAGCTATTTTGTATTTCCGACATCCCCCAATCCTGAGCTATTTTGGAAAAAAAAAAAATTTGGCTAAAACCTCAGCTTTTGGTGAGAAACATCGAAAATTCATAGAGAAATCGCTCACCTGAGGTTTAAAATACTCGATCCAGGTAGCAGTACATCTTTACCTTACTGGATTTTCTATCAGGCTGGCTCCAAAGAAAACGAGTTCTATGGGAGGGAAACTATTCCACACCACTCATAAACGGTATTTATTTATTTATTTGGTACAAATTCATATGTAGTACGAGAGTATATTGGTTTTCAAACAGTAATATAGGCATTATAAGCATTGTTTCACTCACTAACTCATCAACATACCTGGCCTTTTTTGGCAACATTACCTGATCATCATTTCTGACTGTTTCTTCCTCTAATGCTATGTAAACTTTGTCCTCCACATTGTCATCGATTGGGGAATCATTCTGGCCCTGAATGTATTTATTGACAAGGTCACTGGTAACAGGTGAATTGCCGAGACAATGGCATGCGGCGGGGGAGGTTATGCTGTGTAAGGCATTGTCCATGCCTGGCATCTTGCAGAGGAATAGAGGAAGGTGTCCTGTGTATACGTACGAAAAATCACGCGCGGAAATAGAAAATTGTGCAAATTATGAACCTTGCAATTGCGCAACTTACCAGTATGTCGACGGGACTATCTGTGACAAAATGTTGCAATGTACCCATACGTCAAAGGGTTGCCTCGGGTTAAAGTATCGTCGTCATAATCTTGTTCGCAAAAACGGTGGATATTTTTCTGAACAGGAATTTAAAAAAAAAAAAGTGTAAGTGTTGACATCATGTTCAGCAGAAATGTACAGTAGCACACCTCCATTCACGTATATTCCATGCCTTTGAAAGACTTGGATTTTCGCACACAGGCAAAATCACCGACACGGACCAAGGTCAGCTAAGAAAGTCATTCTCGCAATACACTACTTGCAAAACAGAGAAATTTTGTTGACTATCAAGGGAAAAGGAGTCGCATCCACTGTCATGTGCAGCTCTCTTTTTTTCTTTTCGATGCGATGACTGTGGTTAAAATAGCTCTCTGCCACTATACGGCGGTTTTATTCAACTTGGTAAAGGTCTTTCGTAGCAAATGGCATATAGCCTACTACATCTCTCCACATTTCCTTCCTTCTCACACCCATACATTCCCTTTCGATAAATCTCCTCACTTGTCTTCATTTTATATTATCGGTCTTTCCATTTCTTCTCTGTCGTCCTCCTCATCCCCTCAGTCCTCCTTAATTCTCCAGCCTGCTTATTTTTCTTTCTTTCATTCTCCCTATTTTAATTCCTCCTCAACTTAAATCTTTCTCGATCCATCTCGTCCATCCCTTCTTTTCCTTGTCTTTCGCCTAGCACCCTTTTTCCTGCCTCATTCTCTCTCTCTCTCTCTCTCTCTCTCTCTCTCTCTCTCTCT
Organism: Coenobita brevimanus; assembly: GCF_032717465.1. Classification (NCBI taxonomy): domain Eukaryota; kingdom Metazoa; phylum Arthropoda; class Malacostraca; order Decapoda; family Coenobitidae; genus Coenobita; species Coenobita brevimanus. The sequence continues at coordinate 3,302,331 of NC_136998.1, forward strand.
CTCTCTCTCTCTCTCAGCGCCAAACATTCTGGAATCATTTAACTACTTACTTGTGAACTGTAACTTGGTGTCTTTGGTAAAAATGTGTGTGTGAATACACACACACACACACACACACATATATATATATATATATATATATATATATATATATATATATATCATCAACCGCTGAGGTCCACTGCAGGACCAGCCTATCCTTACCAAAGCAGGAACGATACAGCCAATGTATCTCTACCCAGTGGCGTAGGCTGTCTGGTAGAGACTGTATGTAGGGTGAGAAGTACTTGTGAGTGTAACTATAATGTTGGAGTGGCTTTGGATGTCTGTGTAGTCTGTGAACCAAGTGTAATCGGCCTGCCTTAAGCCGACTGGGTGCAAGCATGCTAGTATGCGACACTAGTTCAACCACAGCACCCTTTATGTCCACCAAAACGGTCAGTGGCTCGGTGAACACTTCCCAAAGTTTCTACAACCCTGGCAGGAGGTGAACCCACGTCCACCAGCATGCGAGACGCACACTCTACCACTGTACCACAGAGGCTCCATATACTGAACATATATTATATATATATAAAATCCTAAGTTACATCATTAATGCAGAAAAACTTTGACTGCCTATTGCAAAGGTACTGGAAATTCGATCTATGAGGAAATGAAGAGGTAACATGATTACGATAAGGGATGGAAGAAAGACGGTGATAGTTGCTGCTCATATCTGAAGAATGGTTGTTTTCCTTGTCTAAATTTTGTCTCCTAAGAATTATCTCCTAACATTAGGTAGACTGAAATAATTGTGTTAAGCAGCCATTCAGGTGACTGTATGGACAGGCTTTATTCTACAAAAAGACGGGGTATAACTCAAACAATTCGAGGTCATCTGAAGAGATCCCTCCAGATTTTGACATGCTTTAATCCTTACCAGACTGATTCTTTGTAAGATAGCGTACCTTCACCGATTCAATGAATTATAACCAATGTACCTCATATGCTGGTTGCAGCGTAGACCACACATAGTCCTTCACTGTGCCTCATATGAGGTCTGCATCTTGGCTATGGTTAAGAGTTAGCTGAGGTTTGTTGTAATCGACCCTACAAAAAAGTTAACATATGTATCTTAACCCACCGTGTCGCGGCAGATTTTTCACCAATGACCCCCCCAATCCTGGCAGATTTTTGAACTTTTTTTTTTGGCTAAAACCTCCGCTTTTTATGAGAAACATCGAAAATTCAGAGAGAAAGTGCTCACCTGAGCTTAGAAATGCCCAGTACAGGTGGCCCACCCTCACCTGGTACCGTGTTCTCTTGAGTCAGGCTCCAGAGAAGATGTTTTCTGTGGGAGGGACAACAATTCCAAACCACTAAGAATAGGTAGATATTTGTTTGGTACGAATTTATATGTAGTGCAAGAGTATATTGGTTTCCACACAGTAATATAGGCAATATAAGTGTTGTTTCACTCACCAAACACATCAACATACCGCATCTTCCTTGGCGACGTTACCTCCTCATCACTTCTGATCGTTTCTTTCCTCTAATTCCATGTAAACTTTGTCCTCCACATTGTCATCGACTGGGGAATCACTCTGGCCTTGAATTTCGTACCGTGGCACGACATGTCTTTACTGGCCAGGTCACTGGTAACAGGTGAGTTGCTGAGACAATGGCGTGGGTGGGGGGAGGATGCCACGTTGGGTAAAGCATTGTCCCCCCTGGCCTTGGTTGGAGGAAGGTGTCTCGCGTATACGCACCAAAAATTACAAGCGAAATTCGAGAAATGTGCAAATGACGGACCTTGCAATTGCGGGCATTTATAAACATCAATGGGAGTCAGTGACAAAACGTTCGGGCGCATATGTACGTTAACGGGACAGGGTGGGTTAATTCTGAAGACCACATAGTGTAGTAATGTAAAAATGTTCCTTGTGGCTATATGAACTAAGTATTATTTGGATACCAATATTGCTGCTCTATTTCATCAGTATGGCTTATGACAGTATACCAGTGCAGTAGTGTATGTGCCAACTTTTCGATCTGCATTTTTGTAATCACAATGCTCACTCAGCATACTCAGTAGTCTGAGTATTTTTTTTTTTTTTTTACTTCACCGAATCTCATGATTTTTTTCTTCTTCTGTAGCGTCTTTATTCATTCTGAAGGTAACTCTCGGGAAGAATGGGAAAATTTTGTTGAAAAGCAGAAATGTTAGCTGGATGGTACAAGATCGTTCCCAGTAACTCTTGCATTTTCAATTACGATCAGGGCTGCCAGACAGCCTGCAATTGTGCGCAGAAGTATTTTGTGAAGTTTTGTATCAATTTATTTCCGTTTTCTCCCCACAAAGTTATATTTGGATAATTATGAAATATTCAGTTAATTTCAGCTTGCATGCTAAAGCATTTAGAGTTCTACATAATGTAAGAAAGCTCTGGAATATTTGAATGTCCGACATAGAAAACTGTTGTTGCTAGGAACACGTACACCCGGCAACAGTTCCGCCTGGGCCCCCCAGGAGCGAAATATAGTAGATGTGGCAGCAGTGTGTGTGTTTGTTCGTCTGTACATGCTCGAAAAATGTTCGGATCGTCAACTCTCTCACTCCATTGTGAACGTGATTCGGCCTTTGAGTTCACTCCATAGATGGCGGTGTGTGGTTATGGGGGAGAGACGGGAGGTCAGGACGGTAGGTGGGTCGGAGTTGGAGGGGACGAACAGCTAGGTTGTTTGTATTGGACATGATAATAGTTTTCCCAGTCATTATTGTGGATCGTTTCAGGTTACTGACAGTTTGTATTCCTAACAACAATAAAAAAAAAAATGAAATATTGTTGCATTGCTACCCGTTACAATATCCCCCCCCCCTCTCTCTCTCTCTCTCTCTCTCTCTCTCTCTCTCTCTCTCAGGTCATTAAGTAATCAGTATATAGCATTATCAGCACAGATTAAAGTAGATTTGTCTTTTAATTAATACTGCAGACAAATGATTCACGTTCACAGTGGAGTGAGAGAGTTGACGATCCGAACATTTTTCGAGCATGTACAAACGAACAAACACACACACTGCTGCCACATCTACTATATCTCGGTACTGGGGGGCCCAGGCGGAACTGTTGCCGGGTGTACTAGGAGTTTCAGTTTAGTTGTACACATGTGGCCTTGTGAAATTAGTGTAGTTCTGGGATTATGAAGAACACGTTGTTATTTCTTGGAAAGTAAAGACAACGAACGTGAAAAGCCTGTTATTGTAACGCCAGAGTTGATTTTGTGTACATTGAAAGGCTGACCCTATGAAGAGCGGTTCAGTGGGTGACGTCCTTCCATTACTGAACTACTGCTGCTGGAGCCTGTGGCAGCGTGGGACGAGGATAGCACAATATAATTTCCATGACACACACACACACACACATAAAGAATCTGTTGATGAATGCCGAGAACAAGAAAAGTTGGTGATCATAAATATAAACTGTGCAGTTACAGAAAAAGAAGTTGTAGGGATAACTATGAAATACTGAAGACGGCTATCAGGCTTAAGGGCGATACGAACACAAATTTTAAGTTGCATGTATGGGTTGGGGAAGACCGTATAAGAGAGAGAGAGAGAGAGAGAGAGAGAGAGAGAGAGAGAGAGAGAGAGAGAGATTTGTTCAATGTGGAGTTTCCCGTGTCTTTAAATATGTGGGAGGCCTAAGAGATGGTAGTCCACAACTATAAAAATGTGCGAGGAATAATGGAGGCTTATACCACTGACGGCATCCCAGTTGCTTACCTACTCTGTTAGTTCTGACGATGAATTTGTATTATTATTATTTTTTTGTTATATAGAGGAGAAAGAACCTAGAGCAACAACTCTGCATGAAGTTTTCTTTACAGGGAGACAGATTCAATAGCTATTCATCTAAAGATGCACTTTTAACTTGGTTATATAAATCTGGATGTCGCTGAGAGATGGAAATAATATAGACTGAGCAGGGTATGTCCAAATACATAAATGGCCGAGCATCAATTTCCTCTCGATTCAGAGTGTTCGACTGAAAAGAGGGGATGTACTTTGAGCCAGACGGGTACAATGAGCCTATCAAAATGACTGAGGGATGTAAGCAGGCAGTGCAGAGTAGGGACCTTCTTTAATAGCAATAGTCGAGAGATAAAATGCAACACTGGAGAAAAGAGGGCAAGGTTGGAGTAAATCAGGGAAAGGACGGGAGCTGAAGAGGCGAAATGCCTTTGACTCCAACCTTTTTAGAAACGCTGCATGTGTTGACCCTTCTTTCACATAAGAGAGGTCGCTCTCCTATACTAAGTAAACAACTACACAGGGGACAGGACTCCACGGACTCTTTTCAGACACAATCTCTTGGAAACGGAGTTTAGAATAAACGAAATATAATTTTTAGTGCTTGTTTCTGAGAGAACAAAACCCCAAGGATATTAAAAAATGATGGATAACTCATCATCGTAGTGCTGTTTATGAAAGAGTTTTTCTGTGGATGATGTTGGCGGGGAGAAACATCTATTAACTGAATTCTTGATGCATTATAAACAACAAGCTATATATTACCCTAGTCAGAAAGCTGGGGTGCCATAGGTTTATCTTGTGCTTGCTAAAGAGACTAAACTTCACTCAAACTGACCTGAAATCCGACTGAACTTACTCTTGTCTCTTATCCATCCTTATTTACACTTGCATTGTTAAAGAATCGTCTACTTCTCCACATTTCTGGAACCTGCTGGTCTTGTACTTGCCCCTAGAAACAACAGTTACCAGCTAGGAGACATCAAAACATGCTAAAGTTTTCCTACATTACATAGCACTCTAAATCATTTACCATACGAACTTAAATTACATAATTTAACAAGCACTCAAAAAAAACATTATAAAGAAAAAGAGCAGAAAAATTAATGCATAACTTAACGAAATAACTACGCTCACAAACAGCAGGCAAACTGTCTGCCGAAACCATTGTAAACACTGGGAAACGTCGAGAGACATCTCGGTACCCAACTGGCAAATCTCGCTTCTTAACAATATATATATATATATATATATATATATATATATATATATATATAGTACACACACACACACACACACACACACACACACACACACATACACGGGCGGAGAGGGTTGACGGTTGAGAATCTTAAAAGCAGATATTCGGAAGAAAAAGTTCAGTACTGCCTTGTGCTCCTTTCCACAAAAAATTAAGAGCTTTGTAGTTTTTTGATGAACTATGGCCGAAATAGTTTATTCAGATGAATAAGCTATTTTCTTTAACTGAAGAGAATCAAAAGTAGCCATAAGGTTAACTGGAGATCCTGCAAAGTTGTTGTTTTATATTAATGTGCTGTGAGTTCATAGATACAGTAAGAGCGCGCAAGTATCTGTAATGTTGAAGTATGAAGTCACTGAGAATGTTTTGGAAGACAGTGAGTAGGCGAGCAGCAAGAGGGTAAATTGTTCGCTGTTTTTTGGGTCGAGACCAAATGTACGATTACAGGTAGTGTGAGGTTGCTGACAGAAGCAGTTATGGAAAAAAATGAGCAGCCAGTGGTGGGAATAGAAGTTTTGGTAATTGGATTAAAGATAGAGTTATTCTTTATTACTGTACAGTACCATAAACACACAGCACAGAACTCAGTGGAGCAGATAATCATCTGTACCGGAGGTTTCTCTAAGTAAAACATCATAACGACGACTAGAACATAAATAAGAGTATCGTGTACGTAAACAGGGGTATATAAGAGTGCCATGTGATCCTTCATATATAACAAGGTGAACCACAGGGTATTAACTTTACTAACCGTGCCTGAGGGGCTAAACTGAGCCAGGCAGTATACCAAATTATATGTGTTCGTCAGCATGATGTTCAGTGCAGGGCTGGACCTTATGCTAGTTCAATTTTCTCGCATGTGCCAGTGCAGTCATCATATCACCAAGCAATTTTCCGAGCTGTGGCGTATCATAGCCCACAGTCAGCTTTAATTCACACGATGAGATGCCAGTCCTAAGCAAAAAAAAAAAAAAAAAAAAAAAAAAAAAAAGTCTTGGAGAAGCAACATTAAAGTAGCTGAGACGACTACTCCCATCTCTCTACAGCACCTGCTCCCCACCTACGTCCCTTCTGACACTCAGCACTGCGGCTTCTAGACCAGCTCTCAGTTGGGTCGCCAATCCCTGAGTGGGTCTCTATGTGCTGCTGGTACACTCGTATGATGCACCATGGTCACTCACTTCTGTCTACCATTTCGCCGTCTGTCTCTTCGATTTACCGTTCGTTCTTCCGTCCTCATATCTCATTCTTACCATGACCCTCATATTCTTACTCTGTACCTTTATTGCTTTACTATTCTTGGCATCTTATTTCTCCATTGTTTCAGTTTCTCCTGTCTCTGTGCGTTAATGAAATATTTTCATCCCCATTTCATTTTCTTTTTCTGATGCTCATCCGTTTTCCTTTCCCGGTTTCAAACTCCATTTTCTTATTTATTTTGCCTATTCCACCCTTCCTGCTACTCAGATTGTGCTTTCCTTCTCCATTCTTCAGTCCTTACTTCTCTCTCATTTCCTAGTTATGTTTTCTCCCTTACTTTTAGTAAGTATTTTTGTGTTTTTCCTCTCCTTTCAAACATATTGTTATATGTGTTTATTTTGTTCTTTTTTCAATCTCATCGTGTCTCATTCTGTTTTGCTTGTCTATTTCAGCCTTTTTTTTTTTTGGTGTGTGTGTGTTCTACTTTCTTCAGTTTACCCAGCTAGACTCGATGTTTTGTTCCCATTCCTCATCCTTCTGCCAGTCTCTTACTCTAACTTAAATTTCTTGTTTTTTTACCTCGCCCGGGCGGAGTCCTGAGAGGTATTGTTTTTGGTCGTGCTTCTTTGCTTCTTTGATTGTTTATTAGCATCATTACGAAAAAACGGCTGAATGAAATAACATGAAACTTTCAGGATACGTGGGCACTGGTCCGAAAAGGAAGTGAATAAATTCTGGAGGTAATCGAGCGACGCTGAAAGGTAAAAATCAAGGTCACGGATTTTCAGAGGGCTATAACTTGAAACCGGTTGAAGATAGAGATATTTACTACTATCAGCATACAGGAACCCCCATATGGGCTTTCATTTGGCACCAAGACCTCTGACCTTGAGTGATCTTGAAAGGTCAAACTCAAGGTCACGGATATTCAGGGAGCATTAACTAGAAACTGGTTGAAGACAGAGATATTTACTATTATCATTAAATGGGAAGTCTCATATGGGCTTTAATTTGGCATGATTACTTTTGACCTTGAATGGTTGGGCGAGGTGTGTTGTGCCTGGCACCACTTGTTTTGTCTGAATCTTTCTCACGAAAGCTATCCCATTTCTTTACTTTCCCTTACTTTTCTTTTTCTTCTTCTTCTTCTTCTTCTTCTTCTTTCTCTCTCTCTCTCTCTCTCTCTCTCTCTCTCTCTCTCCTGTGTGTGTGTGTGTGTGTGTGTGTGTGTGTGTGTGTGTGTGTGTTTCTTTCCATCTTCATCCCATTCTCTCATTCTCACCATGCCTCTTTCCTTTCCACACTTTCGTTTTTCACTCCCATCGTTCCTCTTCCTTTCTTCTTTTTCCTCGCCAGCCTGTTTCAGTCGCCTTTCCTCATTTCTTTTACTGTTCCCAGTGTGGTCGTCTCATTCTCACTCTGCTTCTCTGACTATTTTCTTTTTGTCACTTTTGCTTTGGTCGACCACCTATTTTCTCATTTTTTTCCCCATACTCCTATTCTCCATGTCCTTCTTCCCACCCACTCCGTGTTTTTCCTTCACTTTCCTCACCCATCTCACATTCTCGCCTTTCCTCACCCATCTCTCGTCCTCGCTTAATCGGTAGAGAGTTGGCCTACAGTCCTAACGGACCCGGGTTCAAATCCCGCTGGGGCAGGGAACAGTTTAAGGATTTGAATTTCATAAAAATCACACTTTACTGATCTACCAGAAAACCCGCCGACATGTCGTAAAAATATCCCCGCTAATACCAATACACCAGTCTTGTATGAGACAGCCCTAGCGTGTGTTCAGTATGGACGGTGAGTGTTAGCGCCGAAGTGGTGACATGTAGAGGTGTGCGGTACATAGCAGGACTCCTGGTCCTTGAAAGCAGGCTGTGAAGCCTGTGCCCAGAGTCGGTCACATAAAAAAAAAAAACACACACACATTCTTGTACTCATCCATCTCACATTCTCGCCTTTCCTCACTCATCTCACATTCTCGCCTTTCCGTTTTCCCTTCTCTCCTCTCTTTACCTTAGTCGTTTTTAAAAGTCCTGCTCGTTTTTCTTCCCTCTTTGTTCCTTTAACTTTTCCTTCATTTATGACTTTTTTTTTTTTTTCATTTATTTTATACACATTAGGAGGCCATAAAACAGTGCACAATGACACACCTCTACTCAAGCCAGGTATTAGGCAGGATGTGATCTCCAAAGGCAGCCTTTCTCGGGTGGGGATGGGTCCTTAGGGGTGCCCTTGCTGTGGTTTGGGGCTGCACAGTGTTTGTTTTCATCCACTTGCACTATAAAATAACCTGTTTTACGTGATCGTATTCACCCCGTGTTCAACAAGCTTTGTGGCTTAAACTCTTAAACTGCATTGTTGAATAATTACAGATTATTTCACTATATCAAGAGATCTCGAAGGGTTATAAATTGTTTTCATATTGGATTGGATTTGCTTTCATATCACTGCAAAGAATGAACCATGAACACTTTCTGAAGTGTTGAACAACCATGGTGTTTATTACCAGAATAGTTCAACATACATATGGGAATCAGACAATGAAACAATCATGAGAAATTTGAGAAAATTTGAGTTCTCAACAGGGTCCAAACAGTCGGACTCTCATGCATGCTGCTTTTAAACGCATGCGCACGTACTGCACTCCCCAGTTTTCTAAGAGCTTTCATATCTAACAACTCTACTTTATCTACAATCACTCACCCTCTCACGCTGTCAGTTGCTGCCTTCAAAACTCCTTCACTGTTGTACTACTGGCAGCTGAAAAGATCCGTTATTGTACACCTGAACATAGGAGACAATATATGCGCTGCACTTCACGCTATTGCAATAACACAACAACTATGTGCTGTTATTCTGTCACATTTCTACTTGCTGTACTGTTTACGATGCTAACAATGTTATCACATTGTATTCTAGTCTACGTTAGTAGATCCATCCTGGTCAGCAGGCTAAACATTTTCTCTGAGATCCCTTCGAAATTAGAGTAAATGCTCTAACGATGGCATGAATAGAATACGTTAGGCCTCATCGTACTGAAGGTTTAAAACTTGTTGGTACGAGAGACAGCCACTGCTAAGTACGATCATCTTGTGGCGGCAATAATGATTTACAGTTCATTTTGGTATTCAAGGAGCCAAAGGACTGTATATAATCCTTTCAGTTTGAGAGACTTTCGATAGGTTGAACGAAAGTTTCCGACAGTCGTAAAAAAATTAAAACAAAAGTGATCTTTCCAAGAAGGCTAAGGTAAGTCATGGCCAGACACACTCGCAGAGGAAAACGATAACGATTCACAACTCAGAATGTCCATCTACCCATGAACTGCCTGACGTTTCATTGCGTAAGGAGGTGGTCCTGAATAATGGTCGTTGAAGGAACTGCGATCATAGATCATATTCTGATCAAGAGAATCAGGATCTGCAATAAAGACTAACTTCTGCAGAGTCTGAGTGGCACTACACTACGCTACACTACTCCACTCTACACTACACTACACTACACAACATGCATTACTTTACATTAAGTACACAACACTACACTGCACAGCATGCATTGCATTATATTAAGTACACTACACTACACTATGAACACTACAGTGTGGTATCATACGTTACACTACAGTCTCCACGTAACTATAATTGTTACGATTGTGAAATTGGCAGCAGATTTATTACATCATGATATGATTAAAAGAAATGATATATATTCCTTGTAAGTGGAGTAATCCAGGCTAAATTAAAGATGAGGTACACTAAAGGGCCGTGTGGTTAATTAGAACCCTTTCAGGCCTAGGATGTTTTCTTAGATGGGAAGCAGGTAGTAAAGTAATTACAACAATTATCATTTACCCGAAAGATACCTTCAACCAAGAGTGGGACAGGCAACAGTCTGAAGGCTTGAATTTCGCTGTAAACCGGCTCTACTGATCAATAACTGACATACTGTAAATACTTTTGCCAATGATACTATACTAGCCCTGGATGTCACAACCATAGCCTGTATTCCGTGAGGATGATTGGCATTGGGGCCGAGGTAACAACATGTTATATAATGCGGAGCGTGTAAGGACTGGTTGGCGTTTGGAACTGTTTGACATGCCTCTGCCCAGACTCGGGAAAACATCATACGCCATTTACCTATCTATCTATACATATACCTACACATATACATAGATAGATATGTTATAAAATCAATTACCAAAATAAGACACTAGCATTAAATAAGATAATCGAAACAAAGATAATTTTTTCAGTATCAGCTACTTTCCAAACTCAGTAAACTCATTTCATGGTAAGCATAAAAATATTATTACGTGGAGCACTGAGTCTGATTGTGTTACAGTACTAAGTCATATTTACTGCAAGTTCCTTAAGTTTATGACCTAGGGACATCATAAAACTTCGTAATTCCGTCAAATATATCCAATTTGTTATTTCAGAACACACACACACACACACACACACACACACACACACACACACACACACACACACACACACACACACACACACACCTTACCAATCTGAACGCCATGTTGCAGATGCTGCCAACAATACACTATTATTGGGACCCTTTGGACCTCTTACGAGAGCCATAAGCGTAGGTATTTTAGGATGCAAGGAGCAATACCCGGGATAGTGAGGCACTTAAGAGACTGATGTGACCCTGTTATTCTCTCTCTCTCTCTCTCTCTCTCTCTCTCTCTCTTCGTCAGACACTGGCAACTCTATACCATCTCTTTTCCCGTCAGTTTTATTTACCTGTCACCGGGAAGCCAGACTGTAGCTGAAGCAGAAACCGAAGTATTATTTCCCGCCCCGAGACTAATATTCACAATTAAACATATAACAACAGTAACGGCAGTCCTTGGTAGAAATCAAGGATGTGCGCCACTCTATTACATCTTTTTCAAATTAAGCGAAAAATGAAAATCAGATTTATAGATAACACAGGAACTTTAACAGGGAACTTTATATTAGAACATATTGTGACCTTGATGGAGAAAAAGAACATAAAAATTATAAAGTATAAAGTGGACCCTTATGAAGTACATATATAGTTAAATCTTCAGGTGACATTAGAACCATAGAGATAAGTGCCGTAATGAAAGCGGAAGATATATATTTTTTCTAATCGCCTCCGTCAGGGAGGTCCTTTCTGATCTGAAATGAACTATGGTGGCGGCAGGACTTGACCTGAAAATCAAGGTGGAAGGGAATAAATGGAGGTTGTTTACAGGTTTTTACTCAAAAGAGATCTGCCATGTGGTAAACTAACTGCCCGATGGTAGCTACTGTTAAACCAACGAACAAAAAAGTGCATTCGTGAGCCGCATACTTGCGTCATGTAGGTATTACGGTCACCTGCCATAACCATCAGTTCGATCAGTTCGAATAACCATAAGAATAACAACCGTTAAAACTGCCAGTTATACTTCTGTCCGAACTAACCGGGAAAAAAATAAAACCAAGGGTCAAATCAGACCACCTCAGGTACTGTTGCACCGACAGCTTCGGGACAAATTAGTTGTGCTCATAAGCCAGGCACAGCAATCCAGATATGTCATTGTCAGGTTAGGACAAGGCTGACCAGTACTGGCCATTAAGATCAGTCCACGGCAATTCAGTTTCAATTCAGTAATATCGGGACGTGTAATATTCACTCTGGTCCTTCATACATTGTGTTTAATTCACTGGTGAAGGTAAAGTTAAGAACAGCATTATTTATGTCAGTTAAAAAGAGTTGTTTCAGAATTGTATTAACCTGGTTACTGCGTTAAGTACATCATAATAAATAATATGGTTTATTTATATTTATTCCCTCCCCTTCCAGAGAAAAGGCTGTTACCTTCGATTGCGATCAGCTACAGTACTACTTTCGCACGGCTATGAAGCAGTTCAGTGTACCAGGGGTTGCTTTTGTGACGTCATACGTTGATGTATAATGAGTGGTTACTCACACAAACATTCCACTCCTAAATTGGTCAACACTAGGGGCCGACAACGATTAATTTTTACCAACGTTTGGCATAAAGACTGTTGTTGATAATGCCACTTAACACAATGTAATAATGGCGTTATTAATTTTTCTCTCAGGTTTTATCACAGCCCAGAGACTTTAAGAATGTCATCTGACAATTACCACCAACAGTGCAGTACAAGAGGTTATCCCTATGAATACTTTCAGAATACCTCAACTAATAACAGTACACTATGAGAGATGATAATATCCCTAAGGCTGAGTAAACTGATGTGAGGGTCGTTAGAACACTTTTGTTGTGAAGAAGTTAGTGAACACCATTAGTAATCAGTTCATGACTTTAGCTAAATAAAATCATCAGAAGATTTTCAGAATGAAATACATATACCCTCACTGGAGTTATGGTATGGTAGGTCACTGACAGACATATGCAGGTCATGCATGGGGGAGGCGGTGGTTCAATCGGTAGAGAGGTGGCCTGCAGTCCTGCCGGACCCAGGTTCAAATCCCCGCTGGGGCAGGGGGCAGTTTAAGGAATTGAATGTCATTAAATCAGACTTTACTGATCTACCAGATGACCCGCCGATATTTCGTAAAAATACCCCTGCTAATACCAATGCACCAGTCCTGTATGAGACAGCCCTGGCACGTATTCAATATGGACGGTGGGTGTTAGCGCTGAAGTGGTGGCATGCAGAGGTGTATGGAATGTAGGACTACTGGGCCTTGGGAGCAGGCTGTGAAACTTATGCCCATAGTCGGACACACACACACACACACACACACACACACACACACACACACACACACAAAAACAGGAATATGACACAACTAGACCAGTTTTGTCCAAATCTATTGAGCGTTTGTGCCTCAGAGGCATTTAATTCCTTCATACGTTGATTTTTTGGGGGACTTTAAAGATATTAAAAGGTGCTTCTCGAACCGTTGAGGTATGTTAGAGTATTAACTAAACCTCCAACACCGTAGCTTTTTCCCAGGTAGAATAAAATCATATACAGTTAGGAATAAATCTCTATTACTAAGTCACTGTGACGAAGTTATATGGTTATGTTTTAATTTTGTTTCTGTTGCCGTTGTTGCAACCCCAGTCCCATATCAATGTGAATCCTGCAATTTACAGCGTCAAGTTTCCTTCTCCCGTATTCAAAGTCCTTGCAGAGTAAATGAAAGGGCTGAAGGGCTTTTATATAACCGAGCAGTAGAGCCACCTGATTATACTGGTGCCACAACGGGAAGGCGTCCCTTATCTGCACCTGTACTTTTATTAGATGCTTATGTAACTTGGAAACATATTTATGGCCAGCCAACTCAGGTCTCTATGTCTTAAGGTAAACAAATAGCCTCTCATTTTCATACATTATGGCGAATCCTTAATACCATGGCCATGGAAACTGACGACCATTCATCAGTGGAAAACAACATTCAGCTAATAATTACCAGCGAAAGCTTCAGTACTTCGGTAACAAATGGTCGGCAAACTTGGTGGAGTTTTAGCCAGCACGCAATTACTGCCGCTGAGGCCTCATTATTGCTGGTGCTGGGTTTTATATCCTGTGTTGCCTCGTGAGGGACTCATTAACGAGTGTTACCGGCCATCTTGCACTCCATTTCCATTGATGACCTAAATTCAGCTTGAGTTTCTACCCATTTAAAAAGTTTTCTTGAATACACACTGGAATATTTTCATGCCTGCATTACAGTGATTGACTACTGACTATTCTGTTCTGGACAAAGATTACCAGCCAACCATATTCATTCAAATCGGAATTGTGATTTTTAGTTTTACGTGCCTGATTCTGGTCATCTTCACAGACTGTTTCCCAAGGCCCAGTAGTCCTCCTACATACCATACACCTCCACCTGCCACCACTTCTTCGCTGACACCCACCGACCATATGAATACATGCTAGAGCTGTCTTATACAGCAATGGTGTATTTACATGTCGGCGGGCCTTCTGATGTATCAGAAATTCAAATCCTTACACTGTTCCCTACCCCAGCCGGGATTTGAACGTGGTTCAGTTAAGACTGCAGGCCACCTCTCTACCGATTCAGTCACCGTGTTTTCAACAATCAGACTGGCATCACCCTTCGTTCTGGAGCAGTTTCGGAGCCACACAAAGATTTTCATTAACGAAAAGTTATGCCGATGGACCAGTTCATTGCATATGATAGAAAAGCTTTCACAAATTCTATAATGGCTTCATTGCTTAAAGTGAATCGGCATGAGAATGGAAAACTAACTCCAAGCTTTTTAGGAATACCTTACGCACAATTAATCACGAGAAGTGAATTATCACTTGAGACAGTGTATTAACATTAAAATAACATTGATATACAAGTTGTCCCAGGAGGAAAGGACATAACCCTGGGAAATGATAGACGAGGGAATTCTTAAAAAGGAAAAAAAAAAATGTTTTATCAACATGTGTCCAAATCTTAACCTTTATGGAGCTTCAAGTAGGCTACTGATGACCCTACAGGCGAATTATGAGAGACCATTTGCGCCCATCGTTGTCTGACTTGTATATTATAATTTAAACGTCAGACAAAGATATGAGTGCAATGAAGCGGTTGTTAAGCCTACGTTTACAGCATTCTTAGCATCTTGTGCATGTTAACAGTTGAAGTTTATGGTAAATTTTTGAGGAAATTGAGAATTTTTGCTGCAGATGTCGAATTTAATTTACTCCTCAGCATATGATATAGTACTAAATAATATATTTTAAGTTTTTCGTTTGTCAGAGTCCAAATGACAAATGAATAACTTATGCATTCTTTGCCCAGGACCAAAATATTCTTTCCCTCTTCCCCCGTCCCTCACAACTTTATTCTGACCATAACCCTCACACGTCAGGACCTGATGTCGCCGAGCTCCATGGGTACACATGACAGCGTCCTTCAATCTGCGAGTAAAATATGAATTGTTAACATCAAATTGCGTTTCATCAACATCAGGCTGTCCGCAAAACTCTGCAAGGATCAGGATTCCCTATTGCTCCACACACAGGCCATGGCTTACTCGGAAGGAATTTCTCATCCGCTTGCACTGTACGTGACAAGAGACGAGGTGGACATATTCCTGATCGATACAAGATTCCAACTCCCCAGCCATCTTACTGACCCCGACTGGAGGTCAAATCTTGTCTTTTTTCTTTTCTTTTTTATGCTAGGAAGAAGGAACCAAAGGCCATGAGCCCGCCTTGCATATTCGAAAAAACTAATATGCTGAACTAATCACAACACGCACCAAACACTGACATCTTGTCTCTGTATGATAAGCTCGACGCATTCACAAGGAAGCTGGAACGATGGGCCGTGCGAGTAAGGCTAGTGTGAAAATATTTCCCACTACTGGAATATTCATGTAAGGGAATGAACTGAGTTTGGATAACATCAGGAAAATGATCACCTGTTACCTCCAGGACCTTCTGAACCACTTCAAGAAGTGCTTCCCAGAAGAAACAACTCCAGAAAATATATAACTGGATACGACAATCTATCACTGTCACCAAACTTGGAGGGTGCACTGCTTTCCAGTGATAGAACCTTATGGACAAAGTTTACAACAAGAGAACCGGTTGAATTCAGGATTTCTGTCTTCAGAGAATATACAGTATCACCCAAGGCCACTGACAGTTTTTACATCGACCTGCTTTTTTGAAGCAACGTTTTCTGCACTGGTATCTATTAAAAACAAGTACTGATGACGACTCAGCGTCGTGTTTATATATATATATATTAAAAATATGAAAAGAGCGATGGCTCCGGGAGAAGACAGAATAGTAGCAGATTTACTGTTGGGTGCAGAAGTACAAAACAGGATTGCTCACTTATTTAATTAGTGTATAAGAAAGAAGAAAATTCCCAAAAGTTGGTGTAATGCAACAGTTATTTTACTTAACAAAAAAGGTGACTCATTATCAGTCATTTACAAACTCTTCACTAAAGTCCTTACAAACAGAATTACAACAAATCTGGAGGAAAACCAACCTCGCGAACAGGCAGGATTCCGAAGCGGGTATTCGACCACTCATCATCTACACACAGTGACTCAGCTAGCTGAGAAAACTACAGAATACAATAAACCACTGTGCTTAGGTTTTCTTGATTACGAAAAGGCTTTCGACTCAGTGGAGCACATAGCAATTATAAATTCATTGCAAGAACAAGGAGTGAATGAGAACATTGTAAAACTGCTCGAAAACATATATAAAGTGGGAACTGCTACAGTTAAATTTCATAAGGACTCAGAGAAAATTAAGATTGAGAAGGGCGTGCATCAGGGAGATACAGTTTCACCAAAATTATTTTCAGCATACCTAGTATGTATTTTCAGAAAGCTAGACTGGGAAAACAAAGGAGTGAACATGGATGGAGAAAAGCTAAACCATTTAAGATTTGCAGATGACTATTCTAATCTCAGAAACAGTAGAGACATTGCAAGAAATGTTAAATGATCTGAACTGAGAAAGTCTCAAAGTAGAGCTAAAGAAGAACCGGAATATAACTAATGTTTAATTCACAAACGCCAAAGAGCGTCATCAGAATAAGCAAAGAAATTCTCGAAGAAGTCGAGGAGTACAGTTAACTGGGGCAAATACTAAAATTAACGAAAGATCATGATAGCGAAATAAAAAGACGCATTACAATTGGATGGAAAGCTTTCGATAAACATAGAGACATTATGAAAAGTAGCTTGCCAGTTTGTATGAAACGAAAAGTATATAACGAATGTATAATTCCAGCCATGACGTATGGTTGTGGGACCTGGAAACTGACAAAATCGATGGAAAATAAGTGAATCCGTTCTCAGAGAGATATGGAAAGGTCAATGTTGGGAATATCTTTAAGAGACAGGAAAAGATCAACTTGGGTGAAAGAACAGACTAAAGTCAAAGATATTATAGAAGTTATAAAAGAACAGAAATGGAGGTGGGCAGACCATGTAGCAAGAATGAGGGATAACCGATGGAGCATGAGGCTGACTGCCCTGACACCAAGAGATTGTAAGCGTAGCAGCAAAAGACCAGACAGAGGTTGGAGAGATGAGATAGATAGATCTGCAGGGAAAACGTGGCAAAGATTGGCTCAGTCAGGGAATTCATGGAGAGGTCTCGGGGAGACGGTTGTTCAGCAGTAGACTTACAGTGGCTGTATATATATAGATATATATATATATATATATATATATATATATATATATATCTATATATATATATATATATATATTTATATATTATATATATATACATATATATATATATATATATATATATATATATATAGAGAGAGAGAGAGAGAGAGAGAGAGAGAGAGAGAGAGAGAGAGAGAGAAAGAGAGATGGGTTTGTGAAAGGGGTGGGATTATTGGGTAGGTTAAGTCAGGCTGGGTTGTTAGGTTGGTTAAGTGGGGTTGTGTAGGGTGGCGTTAGAGGGTTGTGTAAGTGGGGTTGGTGGTTAACTACCTAGAGGACAAGGCAGGAGACTGGTTTATGTCGTCCACATTCTGAGACATACTATACTGTGTGAGGTTACTGGTATGTGTAGGGGTGGTTGGGTGTGTTCTGTAGGCGGATTACCGAATGGACTTTGACCCCATAGGGCTAGTTTATTGGACATCCCTTCCTCATCCTGTGAGAAGGAAGCGTCAATAAATGATGACTACATGGGTGGCCAATAAAGGAGGAGTTATGTCGTTGAGAATCCTCCCAGCTAGTTGTAAGAGTAATTTTGGCCCAGAATTTACATGTTGCTATAGTACACATAATTACTTAGATTATAAAAATAAAAACGACATTCTAGCATAAGCATTTGTGACAAATGGTAATGCCTTTATATAGGCCTACATAATATATATTTTTACATAGTACAGTATATACGCACATAATGATGTTTGATTGGCTTATACATTCATAAATATTAATGAGGATAACATATAAACGTTATGAGTAGTGAAAGACATCCAGTTATAAAATTATAGTAATGACTATAATATGTTATATGGGTAACAGTACATCTGCATTAACAAACTTGATGAAGTACACCTCGTGACAGACATGTGGGAAAGCTTTATTAAGGAGTTGAACTTATGAAGGAGAGATACTGGAGAAGAAAGGGATTAAGAGGGAGAAGAGGAAGGATTATTAGCAGCATGAGGAGGTAATGGGGCGACATTGTGAGGAGATTTTAACAAATAGGTGAGAAGTCAGATGGTACAGGAGGGAAAAGAGGGAGAGGCAGGGCAGCAATTATGGGATTTAGACCTGTGACTCTTTCGTCTTGTAATATGTAAGTCTTGAGTTTTGGTTAAAGTTACTGTGCTAATCGAAGGGCAGGGGAGTTAAAGATGAATACACGGAGTTGATTTTGATTTATTATCTTCAAAGAAAGTCTAAGTTGAACAGAGTATGTAGTACACAGGGACGTAATTTACTAACTAATTGTCGTCGGACCCCTCTTCTTATTTCCTCTTTCCACTACCTGTCGGTTCTATGGCTAGCCCCTTCCTGATCTTTGATTCCTACATTCTTGTTTAGCAGTGGTCGTGTCACGTGGGCTATACTGTCGTGGAAGCTTCTAGGCCTCTGTATGTCTGTGTGTATGTACTGCTTCTGGTGCACTTCTAGCATTCCTTCACTTAAGAGTTGCAAGCTTATTTCCTTTTGGTTGATTCTCGCTGACACACTTTCTGTCTCACACCCCGGCTTAGTGCTTCTATTTATCTATCTATCTATGAGTTTTATAATTATATTATGGAGTCCTGACATCGCTCGGTCACTTTAGTTGGCGGTCCTCCGACAGCAATCATCACTGACATATGCTAATCTATTAATACATAACATTGATTATGATATTGCATAGATATAATATTCATGTTAATATTGCAATGCTCCAGTAATATTACATTTTAAACAAGTTGTATGCATAATTGAACAAATGCAATGTGGTTAAATTGGCTATTGTATAACATATTGTAAGATGTGTATGTATAACAGTCATATGCACATATGCCAAAAAAAAAAAAAAAGATCAAAGTTAAGATTATGGTAAGAGCTATTAATATTTCATGTAATGATACCGGTATACTTCTATATCATCTGTCATTCATTTTTCTTTTTTTTAATTAATACTATATACAGTAGTGGTAGGTGGTGGCGACCGTCATCCACTCACTTGATGTAATGCTGCCTACTTCTTCCTTAGCCTTTATCATTCTTTTTCTGTGCCTGCCCTCCTCTCTTCCTATTTCTCCCATCTTTCCTGTCACTTCTTATTACTTTTCTTTCCTTTACAGGTGGCTTTACATTGAGTGACAAGCCAAATGGTTTCCTGTAAGCCAAGAAACCATTTACAATGCTGGGTGGTAACCATATAACCAAACCATACGTGCTCCCTACGTGTCAACAAGTGGGTTGGTGGAGGGTTAGTGCCCCTCCCCATAAAACAAATAACTCAGAGTCAAATGGCTACCCCTTATGGGATTGTGGCGTTTGGCAATAAATTAAAAAAATAAATAAAAAAAAACTATATACAAAATATGTACACTTCATTCAGGTGTGTGCAAGATATTTACAGAAGAAATATGTGCAGCATGTAATGTGGTGTGTGGGAGGAAGAGAAGATGGAGGGGGGTGCAAGGAACACCGTGGTGGACTGAAGAGGTGAGACAGGCTGTGGCACAAAAGAAGAAAGCATACAATGAATGGATGAGAAATAGGGGAGTGAAAGAAGTTGAGAGGTGGAAGAGAGAGTTATATATAGAAAGAAAGAGAGAGCTGAAAAGATTAGTAAGAGAGAGTAAGAAGAGAGTGGATGAGAAATTTGGAAGGAATTTGAGTGTAAAGTGGAGGGACTGTAATAGAATGTTCTGGAAAGAGGTGAAGAGAGTAAGACAGGGTGGAAGTGAGGTTAGCAGGGGAGTGAAAGATGAAAATCGTTGATTACTAGTGGAGAAGGGAGAAAAAGTGAGCAGATGGAGAGAACACTTTAAGGAATTGTTGAACATACAGGATGGAAGTAATGCGAGTATAAGTGGCTGGGGAATGGCTGGGAGGAGGAGGGAGGTGAGAAGACAGGAAGAAATCAGTAGGATTGAAGTTGTGGAAGCAATGAAGAAAGTTAAATTGGGGAAAGCCCCAGGAATTGATGGAGTGTGTGGTGAAATGCTGAAGCATGGGGGAGAGATTGTAGTCGAATGGATGTGGAAGATGTGCAGATTGGCCTGGGAGGAAGGTAGAGTCCCGGAGGATGGGAAGTCAGGTATAATTATTCCCTTGTACAAAGGAAAGGGGCAAAAAGCAGTGTGTAGTAATCATAGGGGCATCTGTCTTCTTAGTATAAAAGGAAAAGTGTATGGTAGGATACTTATTGACAGAGTTAGAGAAAGAACAGAGGAATTAGTTGGAGAAGAATAGGGAGGCTTTAGGAAGGGAAGAGGTTGTGTAGATCATTAATTCATTCTTAGATCTTTAGTGGAAAAGTTTTTAGAGAAGGGAAAGAAGTTCTATGCAGCTTTCATGGATTTGGAGAAAGCATATGACAGGGTGGATAGACAAGGATTGTGGAAAGTGTTAAGAATATATGGAGTAGATGGGAAGTTGTTGAATGCTGTGAAGAGTATGTACGGTGGTGCGAAGGCTGCAGTGCGTGTGGATGGTGAACTAAGTGAATTTTTCTCTTTGAAAGTTGGGTTGAAACAGGGATGTGTCATGTCTCCATGGTTGTTCAATCTGTACATGGATGGGGTAATAAAAGAGGTACAAAGTAGGGCAGTGGATGTTGGAGTGGCCCTGGTGAGAGAGGATAGTGTTTGGAAACTCCCTGTACTGTTGTTTGCAGATGATACTGTGCTGTTGAGTGAAGACGAAGGGGAGCTGCAAGGCTTGATGGATGAGTTTGGGAGAGTGTGTAAGAAACGGAATCTAAAGGTGAATGTAGGGAAGAGTAAAGTGATGGTCTTTGAGAGAGGTGAAGTCAGTGAATGTACAGCGAGATTGGATGGTGAGGAATTGGAAAATGTGAGTACGTTTAAGTACTTGGGTAGTGTGATGAGTAAGGATGGAGGTTTGGAGGGTGAAGTGCGTGAAAGGGTACAGCAGGGAAGAAAGGTTGCTGGTTCTTTGAAAGCAGTGATAAGAAACAGGGAAGTGAGCATGGAAGTGAAAAAGTTACTACATGACAGTATTGTGATACCAACTCTAACGTACGGAAGTGAAGCTTGGACGTTGTTGAAAGGACACAAGTCAAGAGTGAGAGCAGTGGAAATGAGTTATTTAAGAGGAGCCTGTGGAGTCACATGGAGAGACAGGCTGACGAATGAGGATATAAAAGGGCGTTGTGGTGTGGATGTGGATGTGATGGGAAGCGTTATGAGGAACACACTGAGGTGGTTTGGCCATGTGGAGAGGATGGAGGGTGAAAGACTGACGAAGAGAGTGTATGTGAGTGAGGTGGAGGGGGTAAGAGGGAGGGGGAGGCCGAGGATGAGATGGAGGGATGGGGTGGAGAGGTATATGAGAGAGGGGGGTGTGAGTTGGGAGCAGGGCAGTGAAATGGCGGGGGACAGGGCGACTTGGAGGCGATTTGTTTGTGGCCACCCCAAACGGGATTGAGGCGTCTGGCAATAGATAGATTGATAGATACTCTGGGAATCCAATCATCCCAGCTTGCATAATTTTCATTGAGAATGTGTCGTAGTACATCTAATACTATTTTGTTTTGTCTCTCTACTAACCCATTAGATGCTGGGTGATAGGCTAAAACGTTAACCTTTTTGATATTGTATTGTTTACATATTTCTAGTAAGATATCAGAATTAAATTCTCCTCCATTATTACTTATTAGTACCTTTGGGGTAGTAAAGCGACATTTTACATTATCTGTTATTGCCTTTGCTACTGTCTCTACTGTTTTATCTTTAATTGGGGCTAAAATTACATAACGAGAAAGATGATCCGTTGCTACGAATAGGTATTGGTTATTATTGTATAATAATGGCATCTTGAGTAAATCAACCGCGACAATGTTCTATGATTGATTTGGTACAGGGTAATTACCCATTGGTGCAGGTGTGATTGGGTATCCTTTGTGTTTTGCACATGATTCGCATCTGTCTATATGATTGTTTATATCTCTTCGCAATGATGGCCAGTAATATAACAACTGGGCTTGTTTGAATGTCTTATCCATTCCAGGATGTCCTGCATGTGGGCTATCGTGTATCGTTCGTAATACCTGGGGTATCATGTCGTTAGGTACTACCAATTGTTTATTATTTTTTTCGACGCTTTGGTTGTCCTGGGTTGATCCTGTATATGGCATTATTGATTACTGTGAATTGGTCTAGTGGTACATGTAGTTTGGGTAATTGTGTGTCATCTCCACTTTTTAACTTGTATATAACTTTAGACCATGTTGGATCAAGTCTTTGTGCTTTCGCGATTTCAGCGTGGTTTGGGATGTCTCCTTTGAGATCTAATGCCGCGACAGAAATTGTCTTTGGGTTCCTAGATAATGCGTCGGCTACTATATTCATTTTGCCTTGTATATAATGAATATGGACATTGTAGTTTTCGACTGTACATTTCCATCTTGCTCTCCTCCCGGAGAGTTTTTCTTTAAACATACCCACTAGCGGTTTATGGTCTGTGAATAAGTGTATTTCGTAACCATATACCAAATCTCGAAACTTTTGTAATGCAAAAACCACTGCAAGTGCCTCTAAGTCTGTAGTGCAATAATTTTTCTCGGCACCTTTTATTTGTCTGCTGGCATGTGCAATTGGTTGATTCTTTCCTCTTTTATCTTCTTGCATCAGTACATCCCCTAATCCTTTAACTGTTGCATCTGTACAAATAATAAATGGTTTTGTGAAATCCGGGTATGCCAAACATGGTGCATTTGTTAGTTTATTTTTTAATTTGTAAAATGCTTGTTTTTGTTCTTCTTCCCATTGGAATATAGCATCTTTTTTTGAGTAGTTAGAATAGAGGAAAGGCTATATGAGAGAATTGTGGTACGAATGATCTATAGTACCCAGCTAGACCTAAAAATTGTCTAACTTTGTCATTCGTAGTCGGTTCAGGAAAATCTCTCACTGCCTGTATTTTGTCATCAGTGGTGTGAATACCGTTTGAACATAATTTGTGGCCTAAGAAATTTATTTCCTAAAAGCAAAATTTGCATGTAGAAAGCTTAATTTTTTAACCAGCATCACCAAGCTTTTGTAAAAGTAGGTCTAATTTCTTGAGATGTTCTGTGATATCTTTTGTTGCGATTATAATATCAAGATAAACAAATATTCCTTGTCCTTAAATTCCGGGCAATACGTAATTCATAAGACGCTGAAATGTGCCCGGGGCTGTGCTCAGTCCCATGGGCATCCTTCTATACTGATGGTGTCCTCTATTTGTGGAAAAGACAGTGTATTTACGTGACTCCTGTTCAACAGGAATTTGATAATATCCACTTAGCAGATCGATCGTGGAAAATACATTATTTTCTGGTCCAATATTCTGTAGGATGTCGCTTAGCAATGGCATGGGAAATCGGTCTGGGATTGTGTGATTGTTAGTTTACGGTAGTCTACTACAGCACGCATTTCTCCATTTCGTTTGGGCACGAAGAATAATGGGGCATTCCATGGGAAGACTGATGGCTCAATAATTCCAAGTTTTAACATTTCATCGACATACTGGTTTCCGAGTGTACGCTGAGATTGTGGGATCCGGTAGGCCGTTATGATAATTGGTGGTGTATCTGGGTGCACATTAATCTTGTGATTAATTAGGTTAGTACACCCTATTTGTTCTCCGGGTAATGCTACAGTGTCCCTGTGTGTTTCCAACAGGGTTAACAAATCATTTTCTTCATCAAAATCACCTGAGTGAAATAAATTCTCTTTTATGCTCTCTCTATCCGTAGATTTTATCTCACTTGTCACTCCAGCTACAACTATTTCCTTCACTGGGGCGGGACATTTTTCAATATTAACTATGCAAGTCCCCTTTTTCAACTGTACTTCCCCATTCATGTGATTAATTATGAATAATTGAGTTTGCCCTTCGTCGTTCATCTGGCATAATGCGTTTTCTACTGACAATCCTTTACTTTACATAATTCTTGTAAGACAAGAACAGTACTATTCCGTAATTTGCTGTTTATGGTAACTTTCATATAGAAATTAGGTGGTATACCTAAATCATTGGTGAGATGGGCGGGAAAAACTGATAAATCAGTACTGTTATCTTGGTCTCTAATCCTGGAGGCTGGGGGGGGGGGGAGGTGTGAGTGGATTTATACACTCATCTGTTTGTGTATGTTTATTTAAGCTTTTAATATTACCAGTTCTTTTTGGTTCTCTTTTACTAATCGGTGAGGGCTCTGATGGTATTTCCTCTATGAATTCATTGTTAAAGTCTATTCCATTCATTTGTGGGAGTAGAGTTATTTTCTCTGTTCTCATGATCTTAAGCCCAGTAACATATGAGTTTTAATTGCTAAGTTTTCAACGATATAGAAAAATGCAGAGATTGGTCTTGTAGTCTCTGTGAAACTGATATTTAACCGTATCATACCTTTTACTGTGATTTGTTTTCCATTTACTGTATATAAGTCTTAATCAGATTCTTTCAGAAAAGTTACTTTCTTCTTATTTCTAAAAAATTCTATTTATTTCTTCTTGTGTTATTAAGTTCACTGGAGAGCCTGTGTCTAAAACTATGAAACGTTTTGATCCTCACATACAGATGGTATCAAGATACACTCATTTCCCAACATGCCTCCTATGTGAATTTTAGACTTACTTTTCTTTACGTTTGTTCGTTTTTTGTCATGACTTGGTCTTCCCCCAATTTGAACACAGACACTAATTTTTCTACTGTTTTGCAGTTACTGGTCCAGTGCCCTTGGCACCGATGATGCCTACAGAAAGGACCAAATCCTTGTGTCTTTTCTCTATCCTCTTTTGTTTTGATAAAGCATTCATTCCTAGTGTGTCCTGGTTTTGCACAATAATGACATAGAATGGACCTATCTCTTGACTGTGATCTACAAGGTGACTTCCCATATTTAGTGGTGTCTGTGGTGCGAGATATGCTCGGGCTGTGCGGAAACTTATGAAACTGCCTGTAGCCTGGTGTTTGTGATCGTACCCTTGACACGTTTAGTTGTTTGCTCTGCCTGCTTTCGGTTCGCGATCGTTTTTGTTCTCTGTTTGGGGTAGTTGTAGCTGTTTTCACAGCTGATACTGTCTCAGACACTCTCATTCTACTAGAATGTGATTGTGTTTCGATCATCCCTGCTTTGCTACACTGCATCTCTACCTCATTCATTAAGTCTAGTAAGCACATGCCTGGGATGTACGCGATCGTCTTGGCGATCTTAAGGGTCCTATCACAGGTAATTTACACAGGGAAGCTACATAACCAATGATGTCCACGACGAGGTCTGGGGACATCTTTCCATCTCCTGTATCCAGTTTGAGTTTTCTAAGGTTGCTAATAATGTCCTTTTGATCGTGGAGACATCAGCAGTTATTTCACTGAGCACATGATTTGTAGTGTGCTCCCTTACAAGATCTACAATCTTATGTAATTCTGGGATTATACCTGGCAAGAAGTTCATACCTCCAGAAAATTTCTTCAAAAATTAAGTTCTAAATTCATCATATGTCTTAGCCTTGAGGAGCTTATCTGACCTTAGCAAGTCTCCTGCCGGACATCTTTCCTCACTAATCCAAGAGGAAAAAATAGCAATTTTCTCTTGTTCATCTTTAATATTCCTCTTGATGAAGATCTGTTCGCACTGATTGACCAACGAAATAACGTCAATACGATCTTTTTCTGTGCCAGAGAATTTCGGGGCAGTTTTATCTTCATGATAAACAAATATCTGAGCTTGATCTGTGGTGTTCATTTTCACTGGTTGCTCTGTTGCTTTAACTTTGACTTGTTATCGTTGTGTGAGGGAATAGTGGAATAGATTTTGCCTGAACGATGAACCCTGTTAAGTATATTTTCATAGGCATGCAAGTCAAAGTCCTCACTCGCTACATCAGAAGGGGTTTGCCACTCATCATCTAGAACTGACGTATTTGTTTCTTTATCTTTAGTTGTTGGTGAATTTTGTACGATGGGTGTGTTGCCCTGGTGCTCTCCTAATTGTGCATCTGCGGTGGGTGCTAACTGTGTATCATCTGGTATTAACATGGGTGGGGGCGAAAATATTCCTGTCATATCTATCTATCTATTGTCAGACGCCATAATCCCGTAAGGGGTGGCCATTTGACTTTGAGTTATTTGTTTTACGGGGAGGGGCACTAACCCTCCACCAACCCACTTGTTGACACTTACAGAGCACGTATGGTTTGGTTATATGGTTACCACCCAGCGTTGTAAATGGTTTCTTGGCTTACAGGAACACCATTTGGCTTGTCACTCAATGTAAAGCCACCTGTAAAGGAAAGAAAAGCAATATCACATAGCTAAAAAGAATTTGTTGCTAAGGTATGGTGTTATGAAATAAGTCTTTTGTTTATGTCCTTACTAAATAAATGAGTAAATGAGTTGTAATAAATGATAGATAGTGAGTGTATAAGTGCATATATAAAAATAAGTAAAGGAGTTGAATATACCTAATTTTAGCACTGAGAAGAAATGAGTAAGTATAATTACACCCACTTGATACAGATCGGAGAGGCGTGTCGAAGCAACTGTTGATCTCGGAAGGTAAATGCAGAGTTGAATGAAGGTCTCCTCTCGATAATTCTAGGGCTGTGTTGATGGACGATATTACTCAGGAATTTCCATGGCCTGGTGAATGTAGTGGTTAACAGCTGTAGTCACAGGCGAACTTCAACATAGAACGTCGAATTCCCACTCAATACTGTGGAAATAAATGAGTATGAGTAGGAGCTATGTGAATAATGAGTAATGAGAAGTGGGTGAGAAGTGCCTGGTGTCAATCACACGTTGATTGGCGTGGCGTTGTCTCAGCAAACACGCATGGCGACGTCGTCTCAGCAGATACACATGGTGACGTCGGCTTCCCACATTGGTAGCTGTGGTGAGTAGCTGAGTAGCGATGAGTAACCTGAGTGAGGAAAGGTGAGTAAGATGCGTTATCAATGTGGCTCTGGTGTTTTGCTGTGTGTCTTGACCTCTGTGTCAGCGATGGAGGTAGGCAGGAGAGTGTGTTGGGGTTTTTGTGCTTGTTGCTCTGGTCTTTCTTTTCCTTTACTTGCTTTGTTTTTTATTCTTCTTGTGCTGCTTGAAGTTGCGTGAAGATTATAGAATTGTCTTATAGACTTGTTAATTTGTAGTTAATCGTAGAGCTTGTTGCTACTGTATGCTCGTAGACTCGTAGACTCATAGACTAGTAGGCTCGTTCATTACTGCCACCATTTAATGTTAAAGCTTTGTAGCCAACATTTATATATATGTAACTCTTAATTGTTGTAATAGGTGAGTCTTGAGTTTTGATTAAAGTTATTTTGGTAACTGAAGAGCAGGAGGAGTTAAAGATGAATACAGGGAGTTGATCTTGATTTATTATCTTCAGAGAAAGTCTAAGTTGAGCAGCATATGTATTATATAAAGACTTAATATACTAAGTAAGTTTAGTTGGACCCCTCTTCTTATTCGCTCTCTCCACTACCTGCCTGTTCTATGGCCAGTCTCCTGAACTCAGAATCCTACATTCTGGTGTAGCAGGGGTCGTGTCACATGTGCTCTACTGTCGTGGAAGCTTCTAGAATACTGTATGTCTGTGTGTATGTACTGCTTCCGGTGCACGATCAACATTCCGTCACTTAAAGAGTTGCAAGCTAATATCCCGTTCCCACACCTTGTCTGGTGCTCTGTCTATCTATCTATCTATCTATCTATCCATCATGCTTTCTGTTATGATTTGTATTTATAATATGGAGTCCTGACATGAGTAGTTGCCTAGACACCAAAACCTTGTAGACACAACTAGGTTATAGGCTGGTCACTGTATCCAGCTTAAGTCAAAATCAGCTATTTCTGAAGGGTAGAAGTACATGCCACAATTAAACAGCAATACAAGACTACCAGACTACAAGAAAAAAAGGAAAGAAATTAAGAAAACGCGACTGAAAATAAGAGCAGCATGGAACTGGCCAATGACGTAGCTCTTTAACTCAGGAGTAGTTAATTATGAAGTCCAATTCTGGATGAGGACAGACTGACTCCTGGAATGGCATTTCTTCTGGCCAGTATACAGTAATAGCACAGCAGTCTCCCTCCCTTAGATGTCTCCTCTGAGCATTTTTCAACATTGACTGAGGATAACATAGAGGCATCTTCTGAGCTCGTTCAGAGTTCCCACTTGTCATTTCAACCCGAAATCTGTGAGTTACATTCCAGAATGCCATCTCTCGACTGCTACTTACATCACAGAAGTTTAGCCGTAAATCATATTTTCTGTGTTTTGTTTTGGCACAAATTTAGGTCAGCTGTTCATTTGTAAGTCAGATGTAGGCATCTAATTTAGCTTATCATACAATAATATACCCTCTTTCATCTCATAACCCTAAATCCAGTTTCCAGTAAAATGACTAACAATTTTTCCGGCTTAGTGCCATTGTTGATGTCATGGAAACATAATTTTAGATATTCGTAGTGTCAAAACTTTGGCAAATAATGACCTAAAAATTTAGTAATGTTTACTTAATCACATTCCCTATCATTATGTAAGAACAGAACTGGAACAACGGAAAATGTCGAAAATCATTTTATCCCTCACATTGCAGAGGTCCCCTTGAATCCTAATGGCACAGCTGATGGATTACTTATTTACTTGAAATAAAACAGCAGTTTATTGTTTCATGTAATTAACAACATAAACGTAACTTTGTTGAACTTACAGTATATTTATATAGAAACAACTTCCAATATCAATACCGATATTATTGAACCTCTTTCTGTGTTCCCACTGCAAAGTTCCACGTCAGTAGATGCTAGTTTGTGGACTTTAATGTTTGGAATGTTAACTTCCATACATTACGATTACTTATTTCATCCTGTTTTATTCCAAGAAGTGACCAAATATCATTCTTATTTTGACCTAGAGCTCAAACACCCCTTCCTTTACACTCCCAGCCACAAACATATTGTCCATTAGTGCCTATTGTCCAACCATTCCACCTATTCATGTATGCGTATGGATGTATCTTTTTTTTCTTTTTTTTTTTTATCATTTTAAATTACATGTTTATATTCTTTAACTTTCTGTCCATAGATAGCCTTTCAAGATATTCCCTGACTTCTTGCACTATAAGAATTTCCATTATACCTTCCAGTGTATCATCCACCACACATGAATTCATAATTGCACTATGGAAGTACTAATTCCATTTATTCATTATGTTCTACATATCCATTAACTTATCTCCAAAGTACTCCCCTTTAAAGTGCACTCCATGTGCACTCACCTCGTTACACTGAGGCCACACAGTTCCACATTTCCTTTCTCATCAGTGTGGCACCACCCTCATTCATTCTCTGCCCAACCCTGGTTGGGCAAAAGAACGTCAGTTAAGGATTTGCTCAGTAATCTCCAGTGCCCAAGCTTTCCTCCAAAACTAATCTGCACATGGTTCATATCCATTCTGTCGTAGGCCCTCTTCCTTATTTCAGCATTTTTCCACACGCCCCATCCATTCCTGGGACTATCCCTATTTTGACTTTCTTAACTGCTTCAGATGCTTCCATCCTACATGTCTCCCATCCCTTGCTCCTATCTATCATCTACCTCCATGCATTCCCCACCTACTTATGCTTGTGTTACTTTCCTTCTTTAGATTTCAGCAACTCCTTTGTCTTCTCATCGTCTCAGTTTTTCTCCCTTCTCCATCATCAATCTCATATTTTTATTTTTCATTCATTTGCTGCTTGCCATATCACCCTGTCTTTCTTTCTTGACCTTGTTCCAAAAAAGTTTCCAACATTTCCTCCATTCTGCACTCAGATCTCTTTCAAATTCCTCATCCACTCTTTTCTTACTGTCACTCACATTTTTTTTTTTCACACTTCTCCTCTAGTCTATATACTGTATTTTTTCCCGTCTTTCAGCATAACTATTTTTTTTTTTTTTTACCTCTCTCCTCTTGCCTGCATACAACTTTCTTTTCCGTCTCTCAACATCCCCGACCCACCACTTCCCATCCAGTCATATGCTTTCTGCGCTGTCACAGACCGTTTCACCTCCTCATTCCACCATGGTGATTCTTGCACCCCTTTCGTCTCCTCTTCACCCCACACACTACCTCACATGCTGCACAGCTCTCTTCTGTGAATATCTCACTCATACCTTCCTCCTCCTCCATTATTTTTGCTAGTCATATCTACCAAGTCGCTCTCCCACTTCTCTCTGCGTTTCCACCATTTTCTTTTATTCTCCTGCGACCTTGTACTTTATTTGCAGGAACTACTTCCTCCTGACTCTCTCTGCCTGTATTCACCCAGTGCTTTTGCGTCTGTCTTTGGCATTACTATGTACTTCTCACATAGTCCAATCCTTCAACCTCTATACACTGTCCTGTCCGACAAAGATATTATTCGCTCATCCACACACACATATACACATAATCAATCATTGCTTTTCATTCATTCATCTCATCACCCATCATTCTTATCACACACAATGTATACCTGCGGCTCATTTTGTGCTAAAGAAGGAATACCGTATTGCCAATCCCTTCACCACACAGATATCCGCCAAAGTATTAGCATTCCCAGTCATTTTAGTTGTAATGACCCACTCACCAACCACTCCATCTGGCATAACATTCTCCATTTTCCCATTCATATATCTATTAAAAACACCATCTCATTCATCTCAAAATTCTCTATGGATGCTCCCACATTTGGTCCAGATTCATATCGCACTGAACCGTAGAAACAATTGCTCATGTAATTCCAGTTTTATTCTTACCTATACAATTCGAGGTCCAACTAATCCATACTCTCTTACACTCTCCTTCCATCCTTTGCATACAGAAACATATCCCACCCCCCCGTCATTCTTATCTACTTGAGTACAATTCCCATATCCACGCCACCACTCACTCAAACACTTATCTTGTGGTCTGGTCTCAGTCTGTCAACGTATGACAACTTATGTCAATTTCTGCATCGTCAAACACCTGTACAATCTCCCTATCTTTCACTTTACCATTCGCACCTCTCACATTCAAAGTTGCCTTGCGTAGCAAGTCCCATGTCCGGTCTTGGTCGTAAGCTGTAGGTCCGTCCAAGTCTAAGAAGTCTTTGGAGTACTTTCAGTTTGCTTTTGTATGGGACGGGACACTAGCACACCGCCAACCTACTTTGTTGACACGTAGGAAACACGTATGGTTTGGTTGTACGGTTAGGACTCAGTGCAGTAAATTATTTCCTGATTTACAGGATATGATTTGACTTGTCACTCAGTGTAGAGTCACCAAATGGTAGCCCTTTCACAACACTGTATGGCGCTAACAACTACAGTAGACTCAGTCATAATGCCTTAACTCATCTTTTTGTATCACTTTTATAGCTCTCTTCCACTTACATGGATTGAATATTCATGATAACTTCCTATTATATTCTTGTTTGCATAAAACAAATATCTTCACATCTATAGAGATATTCTGGCCTGGATGTGAAATGATGTTGATGATGATGATGATGATGATGATGGTTATACTGATGATGCCATAGAGAAGATACAGAAAAAAAAAGAGTAGCGGAGAATATATCGTAAGAAAATTAACAAGTGAAAAAATTCATTGCAATAAGAAAAATGATGGAAAATGTAGAAGGAATTGGTACTTTAAAGAGGTAATAAAACCTCTGGAAATATACGGCTCATGGAGAGAAGAGAAGCATATTTTGAGCACAGGAGATGACGGAAAGAGTGAGGACTGAAACTGAATTAAAGGAATATCTTAATAATGAACGGACAAGGAATGAAACAGGGGAAAAAACGACAGAAAGCAGGGGGGAAGAAAAGGCAACTGAAAGTAGGTTAGATATGGCACGGAAAAAAAAAGAGGATAGAAAACCATAAGAACAGGAAAACAATAGGCAACGGGAAGAGGATAGAAAAAGGAATAGGAAAATAGTAAACGACTAGAGGGATGAAATAACTGAGGAAGAAAATGCTGATTATCTGAGAAGAAAGAAACTCAAGAAAGATAGGAAGAATGCCACGTTGGTGAGACAGGTATTTTGTAAATTTGAACAAACACACACACACACACACACACACACACATACTGTATATATATATATATATATATATATATATATATATATATATATATATATATATATATATATATATATAATCAGACCTAATGTCAAAAAAATGTTTAGAATTACGATAAAAATAATAGATACATATATTAAAATTACTGAAGCCACCGACACAAACATAAACACCCACAAAATCCAAGACATCATTATGTATGTACTCTAATAAGTATATGAGTAAAATAAAATAAAATCTAAAAAAAAACATCTTTAAAAAAATAATAAAGACACCTACTAAAAACACAGTAGCGATATTAACGACTCTTGGTGGCCCGTGTCAAGCCTTTGTACTGCCTGGATAATACTCTCCATAACAATTTTTGAATTTTACTTTATCTCACTTACATACTTATTTGTTTAACTAAAAAGTCACAGAAGGTGACATCACCAGCATCGCCGGCTTACATACGGGGGTGGCCATTTGACTTTGAGTTATTTTGTTTTACGGGGAGGGGCACTAACTCTCCACCAACCCATTTGTTGACACGTAGGGAGCACGTATGGTTTCGTTATATGGTTACCACCCAACGTTGTAAATGGTTTCTTGGCTTACAGGAAACCATTTGGCTTGTCACTCAGTGTAAAACCACCTGCAAAGGAAAGAAAAGCAATAAGAAGTAACAGGAAATGTGGGAGAAATAGGAAGTGAGAAGGGCAGGCACAGAAAAAGAATGATAAAGGCTAAGGAAGAAGTAGGCAGCACTACATCAAGTGAGTGGATAATGGTCACCACCACCTACCGCTAATAGAGAGAGAGAGAGAGAGAGAGAGAGAGAGAGAGAGAGAGAGAGAGAGGTGGAGGAGGAGGAGAGAGGGGCCCTTAAAAATGGGATTGGGGCCGGAATTTTATTTGCATATTGTGCAGGCCAGAATAGGAAAACTTATGATTCTGAGGCAGTGCAGAAAACGTTGGAATATTTATAAAGCCAGGATTTATGGAATAATATTAAAGATAGCAGCAGTAGTAGTAGTAGTAGCAACAACAACAGCAACAACAACGACAGAAGCATTTGTAGTAGAAGTCGAAGTAGTAATAGTAGTAGTATTAGTAGTACTCAAATGAGTAGTAGCAGTTGCCATAGTTGTATAGGTCGTAGTAGCAATAGTCGTGGTAGCAGTAGTCACACTAGTAGTAGTAGTAGTAGCAGCAGCAGTAGCAGTAGAAGTAGTAGAAATCTCAGTAGTCGTAGTAGTAGTACAAGTAGGAGTTGTAGTAGCACTAGTAATAATAGTAGTAGTAATAGTAGTAGTAGTAGTAGTATTAGCAGTAGTAGTAGTAGTAGTAGTAGTAGCAGCACCAGTAGTAGTAGTAGTAGTAGTAGTAGTAGGAGTCAGTCACTCAATCAATCAATCATCTTTATTTCGTATTCAGTATACATATGAACAGTAAGAGGCACAACAGCCTAAAATTCTTTTAAATATAAAACTTATCCACTAAATTATCATATCAAAAAGTTGAGACAAAAACTAACAAGATTCTATTAATGATGTTGGTAAAATTATTTTATCATACACACATAGACATCTTCATATATATTCTGCATTGTACAAGTGTACATATACTATAATACTGTTAAGAAGCGAGATTTGCCAGTTAAGTGATCAAGAAGCATCTCGATGTTTCCCGATGTTTATGGTAGCTAGCTCCGGTTTAAGTCAGAATTGCCAATTTGCCTGCAGTTTGTGAGAGTAGCTGTTTCATAAGTTATGCATTAATTTTTGTGCTCTTTTTTTATGTGTTATTTATGTGACTGCTTGTTAAATTATGTAATTTAAGCTTGTATGCTAAATAATTTATGGTGTTATATACTGTAGAAAACTGGCATGTTTTGGTTGTCTCCAAGTTGGTAACTGTGCTCTCTCTCTCTCTCTCTAGAATACCCCAGACTGTGGAAAAATGTAGAAATTTCTCTAGTAAAGCAAGCTTTTATAAGGATGGGGAAAAGACTAGTTCAAGTTCAGTTGGTTTTCAGTTCAGTTTGAGTGTAGTGCAGTGTCAGTGCAGTGAAGTCTGTATATTTTCGGTACTTGTGAAAACAGTGAAGTGTTGTCAAGCATTAAGTGTAATAACAGTGAAGTGTTGTCAAGCATTAAGTGTAACTGTAGTTAGCAAAGTTTGTACAGCTCCAGTGCATGTGAGAATAGTCAAGTGAAGTTGGAAAGCATTATGTCGAATTATTTAGAAAACAGACAGTGAACTTTAAAAAGCCAGTGTTTTTTTTCGCCTCAGCTGATCTTGTGTGCTGTACACCTAAAGGCTGACCATAGGAAGAACAACTTACTGGTCAACGTCCTTCATATACTGAATTACTGCTGTTGGAGCCTGTGGCAGTATGGGGTGAGGATTAACACTGGTGTCAGGAGTGGGATTATTTTAGAGATGCAGTGAGTCTAATCTTCGACATGGAGCAAGGGGGTGCGCAGACGAGATCCTGAGCTGGGGAGGAAGACAAGGTGTCATTGGCGGCAATTATGAAACTATTACAAGCACAAATACAGGCACAGAAGGAAGAACAGAAACAAGTCAGAGAACTATTACAGGCTCAGAAGGAAGGACAGGATCAACTCAAAGAACTAGTACAGGCACGAGGTGTACTATTGAAGGCAAATAGGGAACAACTACAGGCACTGAATTAAGAACAGAAGGAACTCAAAGAACTAGTACAGGCACGAGGTGTACTATTGAAGGCAAATAGAGAACAACCAAAGGCACAATGTGAAGAACAAAAAGAACGATATGAACAACTTCAAGAGGCATCAGAGGACCAATAGAAGGAATTACAACCGAGGATGCAAGGAGAGGTAGATGCTGTCATGTGGGAAATGAAGGAAGAACAGCAAAAGTTTAAGGAGGAAGTAGATGCCAAGCTAGAGCAGCAGAAGTATGAGAGGGCAGTGCAGCTTGCTACAAGCCACAAGGATGCTGCAATGGAAATTCTGGGCTAGATGTCAGTAGAGGAGAGGATGCAGATGTAGGATGCAGACTTACATCCAGGGCTGGAGTGGCTGCAGCGGAGTACTGTGCGACCATCTTGGGAAGAAATTTCCAGGTTAAGCCCTGTGACCAAGAGTTGCTGGAGTCAGTGGGACCTTCTTTGTTTGAACAATGGACTACTGGAGCATCAATGGGAGACACCCGATGGCCTTAGCACGTATTGGCAACTGGTGGTTCCAGAGAAGATGAGGTCCAAGATCTTGGATGAGTCCAATAACCAGATCACTAGTGGGAACCTGGGAGTGAAGAAAACCCTAAGCCGGCTGCAACGGAGGTTCGACTGGATTGGCATGTGTCAGGATGTTGAAGAGTGGTGTTGGACCTGTGATGTGTGTTGTGTCAAGAAGGGACCCAAGAAACGTAGTTGCATCCCTCTTCAGCTGTACTAAATGGGTGCACCAATGGAAAGAGTCACGGTGGACATTGCTGGACCTATGCCACTCACTGAAAAAGGGAACCGGTATATATGTGTGTGTTTTTTTTTTTATGCGAGGAAGAAGGAGCCAAAGGCCATGAGCCCGCAGTAACAGTTCCTTCCAAGAGAAAAACAAAATACAATAGAGAGCCAAATTCAAGATCCGATCATTTTGAGATGCCTGGACACACTGCGTTTGAAAGACTGGAGATCATAGGCAGCAGGAAATACAGACAGAGGGAGACAGTTCCAGAGCTGACCTGTTGCATAAATGAAAGACTGGGAATAACGGTTAACTCTTGCATTAGAGAGTTGGACAGAAAAGGGATGAGAGTTTGCTGCCAGACGGGTGCTACGCGCCCGTCGTAGAGGTGGAGGAATGCAAGCAGACAGTTCAGAGGAGTAGTGATCATTAAAGTAGCGATAGAAAAGAGATAAAGATGCAACAGTGCGGCGAAGAGACAGAGGTTGAAGGGAGTCAGTAAGAGGAGGAGAGTTAATGAGACGAAAAGCCTTTGACTCCACCCTATTGAGAAGAGCTGTATGTGGGGAGCCTCCCCACACATGAGAGTTGTACTCCACACAGGGGCGGATAAAACCCCTGTATAGAGTCAACAATTGTGCAGGGGTATAGAAAGAGCGGAGTCGGCTTAGCACACCCAATCTCTTGGAAGCAGATTTTACAAGAGATGTAATATGATCTTTCCAAGATAAGTCCCGAGTAAATGAAATCCCAAGCATGTTCAAAGATGATGCAGGATTAAGCTGAATATTATTAAACATTAGTGGGTATACATGTGGAAGATTTTGACGGGTTGATAGGTGTAAGAACTGAGTCTTAGATGCATTAAAAAGAACCATATTATTTTTACCCCAGTCAGAGATACGAGCCAAGTCAGACATTAGGTGTGCTATAGCCTCATCCCTTGTTTGTTGAAGTAACTGTTGAGATAGGCGTTGCGGGAACCGAATGGAAAGGTGAAGGGTGGAGTCATCAGCGTATGAGTGGATAGGGTTAGATTACAGCTTAGATCATTGTTGAATAAAAGGAAGAGAGTTGGTGATAGGACAGAGCCCTGAGGAACACCACTGTTGATAGGTCTAGGAGAAGAACGATGGCCGTCTACAACAGCGGCTATAGAACGACCAGAAAGGAAGCTAGCGATGAAGGCACAGATAGAAGGATAGAAACCGTAGGAGGGCAGTTTGGAAATTAAAGATTTATGCCAGACTCGATCGAAAGCCTTTGAGATGTCAAGTGCAATGGCAAAGCTTTCGCTAAAGTCCCGAAAGGAGGATGACCAGAAGTCTGAAAGGTAGGTGAGAAGATCGCCAGTGGAGCGTCCCTGACGGAACCCGTACTGACGATCGGAAAGAAGGTTGTGATAGGAAAGATGCCTTAAAATTTTTCTATTGAGAATTGACTCAAAAACTTTTGGAATACAGGACGTTAAAGCAACTGGACGATAGTTGGAGAGTTGGGAGTGGTCACCCTTCTTTGGGACTGGCTGAATGAGAGCAAACTTCCAGCAAGAAGGAAAGGTACAAGTTGACAGACAAAGGCGAAAGAGTTTGCCTAGGCAGGGTGTAAGCACAGAAGCACAGTTCTTGAGAACAACAGGAGGGACCCCATCAGGCCCATATGCCTTGTTAGTACTGAGGCCAGTGATGGCAGAAAATACATCAACTGAAGAAATTTTAATGTCAGCCATGAGGAAGTCAGAGGCGGGAAGTGATGGAGGAACAGCACCGGAATTGTCTAAGGTGGAATTGGAGGAGAAAGTGTGTGCGAAGAGATCTGCTTTATCAGTAGAAGAAATAGCTACAGAACCATCAGAGTAGAAAAGAGAAGGGAAGGATGATGAGGTAAAGTTGTTAGAAAGATTTTTGGCAAGGTGCCAGAAGGAGTGGGAAGAATTCGAGTTGGAGAGTTGAGAGCATTTAGTATGGATGAAATTATTTTTAGTAGAGCGAAGAACAGACTTAACAGGATTCCGGGCAGAAACGTAAAGATGATGTGATTCAGGGGTGGGTTGGCTCCGGTACCTTTTGTAGGCCCTCTCCTTGTTGCGGACAGCATTAGAACAAGCGTGATTAAACCAAGGCTTTCTTGCATTAGTCAAAGGATATGAGAAAGGAATGTATGCTTCCATGCCCGAGAGAATAACCTCCGTAATGTGCAAGGCACACTCAGATGGTTCACGACCATGGAAGCAATAATCATTCCAGGGAAAATCAATGAAGTACTGCCTGAGGGCCTCCCAGTCTGCAGCTCCAAAATGCCACAGACGACGTTTCCCTGGAGGGTCCACAGGCCGTACTGGAGTGATAGGACAGGTTAAGGTAATAAGGTTATGATCGGAGGAGCCCAACGGAGAGAAAAGATTAACAGAGTAAGCAGAAGGATTAGTTGTGAGGAAGAGGTCAAGTATGTTGGAGCTCTCTCCAAGGCGGTCAGGGATACGGGTAGGGTGCCATGGACTACTTCACAAAGTGGCCAGAAGCCTATGCCATCCCTGATCAAAAGGCTGTGACTGTTGCTCAGGTGTTGTTTGACCAGTTTTTCAGTCATTTTGGGATGCCACAAGAGCTACATTCAGACCAGGGTAGAAACTTCGAGTCTGCTGTGTTCCAGGAGTGCTGCAAGTCATTTGGGATCAAAAAGGCCAGGACGACTCCACTAAGGCCACAGTCAGATGGGATGGTGGAGAAATTCAATTGGATCCTGAGGCAAGAACTAGCCAAGTACTGCGTAGAGGGACAAACAGAATGGGACCATAAATTACCTGCATTGTTGATGGCGTATCGGTCTGCATTCCATGAGTCTACCGGCTACACCCCTGCAAAACTGACGTTGGGCCACGAGTTATGTTTACCCATTGACTTGTTAATGGAAGACCTGGTGAAGAGCTGCCTACAGACACCTCCAGCTATGCGAAGCATCTTCGGGAAAGACTGGCTGAGGTACATCATCAAGTGCGAGAAGCCCTAAGGTTCTCAGGAGAGGTGTTGAAGTGCAAGTATTATGCCAAGGCACGTGAAGTGAGCTTCAAGGATGGTGACCAAGTTTGGTAATACAGTGCTCAGCGAAAGAAGGGACAATCACCGAAGCTGCAGACCCCGTGGGATGGGCTTTACACTGTGTTGGATCGCCTATCAGACGTACCGTATCGGATTCGGGAAGGCAGGAAGTCTAGCCCAAAGGTGGTACATGTAAATCGTCTGTGGCAGTATCATGAGCCAGAACAGTACAGCTGGGACATCTCCAGGGAATCGTTCTCACCTGCAGCCGAGGATGTTGAGGAGAACCAAGGAGCTGAAGTGCAAGAGAATGGTGACAGTTTCCCAAGTGAAGAAGCGAATCAAAAAGAGGACCGATACCTTCCTGGAGAAGTGGACTGTGTGCAGGAGCAAGGACGTTGTTGGAAGTGGAGTAGATGAAGACCTGATACGTTGAAGGATTATTTTGTGTATAGTTAGATGTTTCATTAGGATATAGGTTTATGTTTGTATATATTGTGTAGTTCTGTTGGGACGACAAAGAGCTAGGGAGGGGGTATTGTTAAGAAGCGAGATTTCCCAATTAAGTGATCGAGAAGCATCTCGACGTTTCCTGATGTTTATGGTAGCTAGCTCCGGTATAAGTCAGAGTTGCCAGTTTGCCTGCTGTTTGTGAGCATCATTATTTCTAAGTTATGCATTAATTTTTGTGCTCTTTTTCTTTATAATGTTTTATTTAGGTGATTGCTTGTTAAATTATGTAATTTAAGCTTGTATGCTAAATAATTTATGGTGTTATATACTGTAAGAAAACTGGCATGCTTTGGTTGTCTCCGTGTTGGTAACTGTGCTCTTTCTCTAGAATACCCCAAAGCTGTGGAAAAATGTAGAAGTTTCTCGAGTAAAGCAAGCTTATATAAGGTTGCGGAAAAGACTAGTTCAAGTTCAGTCGGTTTTCAGTTCAGTTTGAGTGTAGTGCAGGGTCAATGCAGTGAAGTTTGTATATTTTCGGTACTTGTGAAAACAGTGAAGTGTTGTCAAGCATTAAGTGTAACTGCAGTTAGTAAAGTTTGTACAGCTCCAGTGCTTGTGAGAATAGTGAAGTGAAATTGGAAAGCATTAAGTGGAATTATTTGGGAAATAGTCAGTGAACTTTAAGAAGCCAGTGTTTATTTTTGCCTCAGCTGATCTTGTGTGCTGTACACCTAAAGGCTGACCATGGGAAGAACAACTCACTGGGCAATGTCCTTCATATACTGAACTACTGCTGTTGGAGTCTGTGGCAGTGTTGGGGTGAGGACATAACAAAACTTATTTACATACTGCAGCACCATCACAGCCCATTAACACCTAAGTAATTCAAACTCATATTTCTTTTTATCTGTTCACACAGTAACTTGCAATCCTCTTGTTTCTTCATGATTTTGAATCGAAGCAATCCTTGATGTAATAATATCAGTTTCCATACTTATAATATTTATATTACATTTTTCACTAAAGTGATTACAAAGCTGAATAAAATGATGGCCAGAGGTAAAGACAGGAATATTCATCTTAAGTAAAACATCCCTCTTTTTAAATAAAAACTTCACATATCTTGCCTGTGTGAATGCTGCATGATGCATTAGCAGAAAAAGACCAGCTACCTTGGCCACATTATTATTACTTGTTACTCTTGGTAAATTATATATTTTCTCTCTTGCATTAGCACATGCGGCTTTAGATGTTCTATACAGCTGATCATTTTGTGTTTTCTTTAAGTCCCATAATGATAACCCAAAATCAGTGACACAATATGCCTTAAACAAAAACAGTAACGTTTGTGAATTATTGTTCTTGAATTTCCTGTATACGGAATTAAATTTAGAACAAAGAGAATTTAATCTTATCTCAGTATCATAATTATCTGAAAACCTGTCTTGAATTATATAGCCTAAATATTTATACTTCTTCACTATTTCATACTGATTCATACAAGGGATACTATGCCACTCATTTTATCTTGTATTAAATATAACTTTGGATTTATTGCTGTTAAATTTCAGCTCCAGATTATTTACCTCCATCTCAAACATTTTACACAGCAACTCAGTGTTTTCTTTTGAATCACCTAAAATTACAATATCATCTGCATACGCAATGATACTCTAAAAAAGACCAATACAACATCCAACATTCATCTTCGATATGGTTTGTTATATTTTCAATGTATAATTTCAGATGCAAAGGAGAGAGAATTCCCCCTTGTCGAACACCTCTATTGATAGGGAAATATCAAAACTATTATTCTAAATCATTATCGCACTGATGTTCCGTAAATAATTCCTAATAATTAAAATCATGTCAGGGGGAAATTCCCTCTCCAATAAAATGTTCCCCAGTTTAAAATGATTCACATTATCGAAAGCTTTAGACAGATCCATAAAAACTGCATAAGATGTTTTGCCTCCTTTAGTATAGTTTGATAGTTTCTTTTACTTAAAAAAAAAAAAAAAAAAAAAGCATAAGCAGTAGACAGTCCTTCTGTTAATCCAAACTGCCAACAGTTAAACTTTCCTTTTAAAACATCTAAAAAATGTAATTATAAATGTTTTAAAACACATGAAGATACCATATCTGGTGTATAGTTAGATGAATCTGATGCATTTCCTTTTATGTCTTTAATAATGGGAGTAACTTTCCCTTCAGCATTTCCACTGGTATATAGCAATGACTGTAACAAGTGTTTATAAAACACACAAAAACATAAAAATTCCTTAGATCCACACTTCAAGTAGTGTAGAGTGTATGCCATCATGACCTATGGTTTCATTCAGCCTCCTGATTAACAGTTTTAATCTTTCTACTGACATTTTAATGCACATTTTTCTCCTGGAGTACCACACTTCCTTTAATTTACACAAAAGCTCTGTTTCCTCCACGATATCCTTTTCATCCAGATTCTTTAACAATTTTTCACTAAACAACTGGATATTATTACTGCCATTAGCCATACCATCTACAATCTTAGATGATTTTATCTTATTACTCTGCTTTCTTACTTCACCCCAGAAAAAAAGCATATTCTTGCTTTGAAATGTATCTTGCACAGCCCCTAGATCTCTCAGATCATTACGTTTACAACTGGACAACGCATTCTTAAAGTTTATCTACTGTCTACCATTCTTTGGTATTCCTGCGAGTTTCTGTTTCTTCCGTTTTCCAACCATTTAATATAATCATATCTTGATTTAGCATATAATTCTTTAACACAGCTTTTCCAAACAGGAATAATCCTAAATTTGCATCTTTTTTTCTCATTTTTCTAAAACCCTGTGTAAAAAAGGCTACTGAATTAAGCATAGCATTATAAAACTGTTCTAATTGGGCTCTGTGCTTCATTGAGACACACTCGATCACCTGTCAAGTAAACGCTTCATTATTCACGTATTTGTTAAGTTCCATATTAACACTTCTCTCAGTTAAATAATATCCTTATTACTTATATTACTCCATTTAATATAAAAATCATCAGAACTCTGATCTAGTAGCAGTAGTAGTAGTAGCAGTTGTAGTAGTAGTGGTAGTGGTAGTATTAGTAGTAGTAGCAGCATTATTATTATTAGTAGTAGTAGTAGTAGCAGCAGTAGTAGTAGTAGTAGTAGTAGCAGCAGCAGCAGCAGCAGCAGTGGTAGTAGTAGTAGCAGTAGTAGTAGTAGTGACAATAATAATAATAATAATAATAATAATAATAATAATTACTATTGTTATTATCATTATTATTATTATTATTATTATTATTGTTGTTGTTGTTGTTGTTGTTTTGTTATTATTATTATTATTATGATTATTATCATGATGATGATGATGATGATTATTATTATTATTATTACTGTTGTTGTTGTTGAACGAAAGGCAATGATAGACTACGTGTGTGTGGATGAGCGAATGAGAAGACAAGTGTTGGATGCAAGAGTGTGGCGAGGGTGGGAGAATGGAGTCTCGGACCATCACTTAGTGATGGCCAAGGTAAAGCTGCAAAGAACATGGTTGAGGAGACGAAGGGGAAGACAGGAGGAAACAGCTCCTGTGAGAAGTGTGGAGAAGTTGCAAGATAGTGAGAAAATGGCAGAGTATAAAAGCATAGTGGAGGAAAGATTGGGACGGTATGAGTTAGAGCACATGGAAGGGGTGGAAGACGTATGTAAGATATTCACGGAAGAGATAGGCGCAGCGTGT
Organism: Coenobita brevimanus; assembly: GCF_032717465.1. Taxonomy (NCBI): domain Eukaryota; kingdom Metazoa; phylum Arthropoda; class Malacostraca; order Decapoda; family Coenobitidae; genus Coenobita; species Coenobita brevimanus. The sequence goes on from NC_136998.1 coordinate 3,345,539, forward strand.
AAGGTGGTTTGTGGAGTGAGGAGGAGATGCAGGGGTGTGCAAGGGACAGCATGGTGGAATGATGAGGTGAAACGAGCTGTGGAACAAAAGAAGAAGGCATATAGTGAATGGTTAGCAAGTAGAGGTAGAGGAGAAGATGAGAGAGAGAAGAGAGAGGTATATGTAAGCAGGAGAAGGGAGGTGAAGAGACTGGTGAAGGAGAGTAAGAAGAAAGTGGATGAAGAAGTTGGGAGGAATCTGAGTGTGAAATAGAGGGAGCATAAGAAATTGTTCTGGAAGGAAGTAAAGAAAGTAAGTCAGTGTGAAAGGGGAAATAGTAGGGGAGTGAAAGATAGGATTAATATATTGTTGGTGGAGAAGAGAGAAATTGAGGAGATGGAAGGAGCACTTTGAGGATGTGTTGAATGTAGAGAGTGAGAGCAATGTGAGTATAAGTGGTTGGGGAATGGCTGGGAGAAGAAGAGATGAGAGGAGGGAGGAAGAGATCAGTAGGGCGGAAGTAGTGGAAGCAATGAAGAAGATAAAGATGGGAAAGGCCCCATGAATTGATGGAGTGTGTGGTAAAATGCTGAGGTAGGGGGGTGAGATTGTTGTGGAGTGGATATGGAAGTTGTGTAGATTGGCTTGGGAAGAGAGAAGAGTTCCAGAGGACTGGAAATCAGGTATAATTGTTCCTTTATACAAAGGAGAAGGGGAGAGAGAAGTATGTGGTAACCATAGGGGTATTTGCCTTCTTAGTGTGACTGGGAAAATATATGGTAGAATACTCATTGATAGGGTTAGGCATATGACAGAGGAGCTAGTTGGAGAAGAACAAGGGGGATTTAGAATGAGATTATATGAGATATTTGTTCTAAGATGTTTAGTGGAGAAGCATCTAGAGAAGGGAAGGAAAGTGTATGCTGCCTTCATGAACTTGGAGAAAGCTTATGACAGAATAGGTAGGCGAGGTATGTGGAAGGTATTAAGAATATATGGGGTGGAGGGGAAATTGTTGAGTGCTGTGAAGAGTATGTACGAAGGAGCTAGGGGTACGGTGTGAGTGGATGGTGAGCTGAGTGAGTTCTTTGATCATAATGTAGGACTGAAACAGGGTTGTGTGATGTCCATGGCTGTTTAATATATACATGGATGGGGTTGTAAAGGAGATGCAAGGTAGGGCAGTGGATGTGCGGGTGGCTCAAATGAATGAGGGTGAGATTTGGAAGATTCCTGTGTTGCTGTTTGCTGATGATACAGTATTGTTGAGTGAAGATGAATGGGAGTTGTAAGGTTTGGTGAATGAATTTGGGACAATGTGTAGGAAGAGGAATCTGAAAGTTAATGTAAACAAGAGTAAAGGTATGGTGTTTGAGAGGAATGAAGTCACAGAATGTACAGTGAGGTTGGATGGCGAGGATATGGAGAATGTGAGTGCATTCAAGTACTTGGGTAGTGTGATGAGTAAGGATGGAACTTTGGGGGATGAAGTGCGTGAAAGTGTACAGCAGAGAAGGAAGGTTGTTGGTTCACTGAAAGCAGTGATGAGAAATAGGGAGGTGAGTATGGAAGTTAAGAAGTCACTGCATGATAGTATTGTGATCCATAACCTGACGTATGGAAGCGAGGCGTGGTCGTTGCAAGAGGGGAACAAGTCAAGAGTGAGAGCAGTGGAAATGAGTTACTTGAGAGGACCATGTGGAGTGACATGGAGGGACAGGTTGACGAATGAAGAAGTGAAGGAACGTTGTGGGGTGGATGTGGATGTAGTTGAGAAGATTAGGAGAAATACACTGAGGTGGTTTGGACATGTGGAGAGAATGAAGAATGAAAGACTGACTAAGAGGGTGTATTTAGGTGAGGTGGAGGGAGGGAGAGGGAGGGGTAGACCGAGGATGAGGTGGAGGGATGGAGTTGAGAGGTATATGAGGGAGGGGGGAATGAGTTGGGGGGAGGGTAGTCAAATGGTGGGTGACAGAGCGACTTGGAGGCGTTTTGTCTGCGGCCACCCATTGCTGGATTAGGGCGTCGGGCTATAGATAGATAGATAGATAGATAGATTATTATTATTATTATTATTATTATTATTGTTATTGTTGTTGTTATTGTTATTATTATTATTATTATTATTATTCATTATTATTATTCATTATTATTATTATTATTATTATTATTATTATTATTATTATTATCATCATCATCATCATCATCATCATCATCATCATCATCACTATTATTATCATAAGACAAGGCAGTCTGAGAGTGCAACACCTGCGCCCACCAACTGATCTATGGGCCGATTATTTGACTTTGCCTGTAACTATGACGCTTGACTAACTACTCTCAAAATCCACTTACTTTGTGCTTGCCAAACCTTTAACCCGTCCATCAGTTACCACCACCACTACTACTACTACTACTACTACTTCTAATACTACTACTACTGCTACTACTACTACAGAACATATCAGACATCATTTGTTCATTCCCGCCACTGGCTGAAAATTCGCAGGGCCTTAACGTACTACTCTTTCATGAGGTCGCCAAGAGCTCCGATGCAGAGGTAAACGGAAGGAGTCTATTTGCTGAAACTAAACTGCTTGTGTGGACTTTGCAGATTTATTCATTCTTCCTTACCACACTTAGTCTAACCACGTAGGCAACTTTTCATATCTTTCTTTGCTAACACCAGACTATGTTATTCAACTTAGAATTTAGAGGCTTCATGTAATGGCTTCTGTTATAGAAGACTGTCCTAAACTGAAATTAAATAGTAAGGACCGGGTCAGGGCAATACAGAGAATAAATGTTACGTTTCCTGACTGAACGGGTCGAGGATTTGTTTCATTAAAATATTTCCCTAGTTCTGATCGTTTTTAATTTGGGGGAGGGAAGCTGGCTCCCCCAAGAATCTTTGGGAGTTCCCGCCCCACAGATATCACATTAAGGATGAGAGTCCTTTGTCCATACACTAAGATATCAAAGTTTTATCTGCCACCTTGTTCCTAATTTGTATCCTTTACATGATTCGGATGGGGTTGACTCCCCTTCTAAAAATTATGGAAGACATTATCAAGGAATCAGACTAACTGATCTGTGATGTTTCGTTGAAATCCATCTGCTCACTTTTCCCAATTTCTTAATCTATTTTATTGTTATTTTATTTTATTATTTTTTTGAGGGGGGGATAGGGGGGAAAGCGGCTGGCCTTCCTAAGAATCACTGGAAAAGTCACGCTTCCCAAACATCGCATTAAGGATGAGAGTACAACATGTACTACAATATCAGAGTTATAAATGTCCCCTTTGACTATTTCGGATAATTTTTAATTTGGCGATCTGAGCTGACCCCCCTAAAAATCATGATTGGAAAATTGTATACAATGGTAAACCTCCCCTAGAACCCGACGTACTCACCTGGGAAGTTTCATTCAAATTCATCAGATAGCCTAGGGGGATATAAAGCACACACACACACACACACACACACACACACACACACACACACACACACACACACACAGGATAAATCTCGTCCGTCGGTACTGAGAGGGTTACCGAAATGATACCATCTGGCATCGCACGACTGATTAGACGGTTATATTTCATATACTGGGGGAGGGTTGAGTTTTACCTAAGGTTCTCTCTCTCTCTCTCTCTCTCTCTCCCCATGCATTGGGCATAAAATCTGTTGTCGGTTCAGTCCACATTCACAATAGAATCCGGTTAATATTGCACTCAGTGTCACGGCTCAAGTTTCTCTGCCTCAGTGCAACTGATTAAAGTTCCGATCGTTTCTGCTAACCATTAATTAGCAGTAGCATTTGATGCTGAATTATGATGAAAGGTAGACGGTCAAACGCAGGGCACTTGTCTGAATCACATATAGTATTCCTGGAAGGGATGATGTACGCACATTTCTCAACAGTGCAAGACGTCTATAAATCATCATCATTATCATCATCATCATCATCATCATCATCATCATGACATCTTTTCCCACATAAAGTTGGGGTAAGGTAGACTCCAGAGAGCAGGAAAAAAATTGAATTAAATGGACTACACTTTCATTCAGTTATCATTCAAGCCTCCACAACACTGAGTCTACCTCACAGGCATAAACATTAACACTTAGGCTACTCCCATCCTGTTTCCTATCGGATAGAGCCAATCCAATGACTGCTACGTCCCCGAGTAAAACAATGGTGCCAAACCTTTGTCACACACTCCTCCCTGGAAAATTTCCTCCAGCCATCTCGATCAACTTTCGGCCATCTTTGCATAAAGAGCCTCCAGGGTCTGGTACCAAACAGCTTGTCTGTTCTAGTTTCTATTCTGGTCACATATAGAACTCTCCCATAAGGTGAAAAGAGTCTAACGGTGACCAGAATATCTATTTATTTGTCTATCTATCTATCTATCTATAGCCAGATGTCTTAATCCTGTATGGGGTGGCCACAGACAAATCGCCTCCATGTCAAACTGTCTCCCACTATGCCGCTGCCCTCCCCCCACCTCACAATCCCTTTTCATATTCCTCTCCACTCCATCCTTCCATCTCATCCTCGGTCGCCCCCTTCCTCTCTCCTGACCTATTTCACTCACATACACTCTCCTCGTTAGTCTCTCGCTCTCCATCCTATCTACATGGCCAAACCACCTCAGTGTGTTTCTCCAAACCTTTTTTATCACATCCACATCATTGCCACAATGCCCCTTCACTTTCGCATTTGTCAGTGTGTCTCTCCATTTAACTCCACATGGCGGACAGTAGAAAGAATATGAAAAGAAGGGAGAGAGGAGAGAAGGAAGGAGCTTTGCCTTGCAGGAAAGTGGACCCATGAATGACACTTGAAACCAGATCATAATATGAGAAATAATTTACTGAATAGGTAAGACCCTCATTTCGAGTAAATCGATAATTCTAAGCAGCACAAAATAATTTGCAAGAAGCAAGAAAATACCAAAAAGGGGTGCAATCATGCAGAAGAGGCTAATGCAGACTGTCTAATAAGAGGAAATAATATAATAAAGATATAACGGAATGCTTTTCAGATGCCATTTTGTGATACTACCAGTGCAACATTCTCTTCATCTACCATCCCCTTGCAATGTAGGCTTTAATTCATGGGTGTCCTGAGAGTCATGCATGTGTAAGATATTTCATTTATGTAGAAGAACAATCTAGCGAATCATTTGCTGAGGTGTACTGGTATATCGATCAAAGAATACCATGAAAAGTACGCTCGAACCAGAAAAAAAAATCATATATAATCAAGAATCAATGGAAATTATTTGTTCAGAGATAAGGAAACATGTCATACTATAGAGAAACAAAATTTAATTAGACTTGTAAAATCTTACCTGTATAACATTCTGCTTGGCAAGAGTCAAAGGAACGAAATGCTGAGAAAACTACAGCATTCCTGCAATTACATCAGCAAAAAGAGTAAAATAAAACACAAACCAACACAAGGGAGCACTATTCCTAAGTGCTCATGTAAGAGTTCAGAGTGGAAAAATACGCTTTAGAAACACAATTAAAAAACACGGTTTCTCACCAGTATTTTAATTCGAGTACTGTTCTCTGCCTGGGGAAGATATGGAGGTAAGGAAGGAAAGAAAAGACAAAGATAAAAAACAGTTACATGGCGGACAGGAGACAGATTATGAAAATAGGAGGGAGAGAGAAGAGAAGGATTTGTCTTGCAGGAAAATGTACTTATGAATGGCACTTGAAACTAAAACTTCATTATTATCATGTCTTAGAAACCAGCTGACAGTGGAAATTGCTCAACCGACAATGGAAACTTTCTTTTGGTAGGACAGCTTTCATATTGTGACCACTGAAAGTTATCCATGCCTTCCCTAACTCATATTTCCATAGTTGTCAGCCTGCAAGTGAAACTCAAAATATGAATACAAATTTGTAAAATCCTACAGACTGGTTATGCTGTAGAGAAGGACGAGTGTTGTACTAATTGCTTCAGCTCGAGGACGTCATTGACTATTCTTGCCACCGCCACACTATTATATGGACTACTCTCGCGGTTGATAGGGTAAGAACTCGTTTGTCAAACTACTCCACTAAGAACATTCTCTCTAAAGGTAAAGAAACCAGTCAGGCTACAAAAAAAAAAAAAAAAAAAGTGAATGCTCTCTGACTGGCAAGGTTAAGTGGGAGTGGATCAGGCCATTGGTCTCTATAAACCTAGATTAACTGAGATAACGAGCAAGAAATTGCTTTGGTTCAGGGAAAGTAAAATAGGGATGAGACTTGTGACTTGCTTCTGGGTAAGGGAGATGGTGGAGGTGGAAAGTGAGAGAAGGTTAAAGTTTATAATTATTTTCAATGATATAAGCTACCTTAACTTTCAGCATTCATGCTATCATCAAAATATAAAATTTATCGTATGAGAGAGCTATCGTGCAGATAAGAAAATCAGATTCACTTAAACCTCCCAGTACGGTACTGTCCTTTAAATTACAATTATTGCCACCACCAGACGAGTCTATACAGTTTAGAAGAGACCTGTTGTACCGAAGATGTTAGTATCAGTCGCCGTTGACACCCTCAATAAAATGACGTCATTTCTTCCTCTAGTCTTGTCACTTCCAGTCGATTTTATTCTTCTCTGGAGGTACTTGTCGTACTGATGTTGTAAGAAACACTGCCCATTAGCTTACACTTTCAGTAAAATGACTTTCCCTCTTTTCTTATGACAGCTAAAGCCAAACGTTTCCATTCAGCTTGGGAGAGACACTCGGTTTGAAGAAGTTAAGTGAGACATGCCATATATTAAATTTGAGGAGAAAGAGATGAGAAAGTCGGTGAGATTCACAGGTATTGCAGTCACTTTATATTGGATAATATACTGTTTGGATAAAGAAAAAAGTTGCTTTGCAAGGATTTAAAAGAAGTCTAAAGAGATAGTGACAATAGCAGAGAGAGTGAAGAGGATGAACTGCAGATGGAATGGTATGATATTGTAGATGGTATGTGCAGGAAAGGAGAGACCATTTGTACCATTTACTGAATGTGGTTCGATGTGATAACACAACTTTGGCGGGACAGACAATGGTTACGAAGGGTGAACCGGAGATCAGAATAAAATATGGTACTCAATTTAAAACAAATTCCCGATAGGAAAAGCTCCAGAAGTGCAGTAAATAATAAAAAACAGTGCTAATAATTACAGGTAGATCAGGTAGTCACAGACTCTACCTGGAACCTGTTCATTAGAGACTGAATGAAAAGCAATAATATCTGAAGGGTGAGGGAAAGGTAAAAAAAACATTCTTATATATGGAAAAGGTGATGAGACAGAATGTGGTGTCCGCAGCGCTGCTGCCGCCTGTCTGCCTGCCTGTGTCTGTCTGTCTGTCCGTCTGTGTGTGTCTCTCTCCCTCTGTCTGTCTGTCTGTCTCTGTCTGTCTGTCTGTCTGTCTGTCTCTGTCTCTCTCTCTCTCTCTCTCTCTTTCTCTCGTATACATTACCAAATAAAACTGTCGTGTGTAACCCGTACTGGCTGAACTACTTTTCAGGTAATTTTACTCGTTCGTCGCTGCCATAAACCTGCAGCGCGATTACTGAATTTAAAACAATTGATAGCACCATTATTTCTCGTCTGGCTTGGCCTTACCTCGCCCACGTTTCGGGTTCTCTCTCAACAAATGTGGCAATAACAGTAATGGTTACAATGCACAGTAATATATATCCCTAACATGTAGTTGTGTTAATGTCTGTTGTGTTTACATTGTTGATTAATATATATATCCCTAATATGTAACTGTGTTAATGTATGTTGTGTTCATTAGCACATATTAAGTCATGCTGTTCGTCCAGAATATGTTCGTCATTCTGCTTACTGACTGACGACCCGCCCTGCAGGGGGAGGTATTACCGAATCGTCATAGTAGCCTACTGAGCAGGTTATTCTAATACTATACAATGCAAGATCTGTAAGGGTAAGTCATCTACTACTGAGGAGGTAATTCTGGTACCGTAGGCTGCAGGTTCTCTAAGGGGATGTGCCACCCACATGGCATAGTACTGAGCTTGTAAATCCGATATCCTTGGCTGTAGGTTCGAGTATCTATCTATCGATCCATCTATCTATATACTGTATATGGAGAGAGAGAGAGAGAGAGAGAGAGAGAGAGAGAGAGAGAGTTGGGTTGTTAATGTTCATTATCATCATTGTGAAAAATACGGTAAAATAGCCGCACACATTTTACAAATATAACTGAGGACCACCAGAGGAACAGGTGATTATACTTGGGACGAATCAGAGGAGTGGTTACGGTCAACAGTGGGGGATGTTGCCCCTGTGGCGGAGGTCTACGCTCTCGGAGTGCCCATGTTTTCCTTGTAATTATATTTAGTATTCTTTCATGTGCAGTCCGATATTCCATTAAATCATCGGTGCTACTACAAAAGCAGTTAACTGCATGGAATTCCATAGTCTCGGTGTGGTGGCCTCACTGAATCTACTGTAGTGTTGTTGGTAGAAAGAGGGTAATTGTGTTATACACCGATTCTGAAGTGCCTCACAGATTTTTTTTTTTTTTTTATGAGTCCGATTCTGGGCAAAGGCTTCAGGGCCTACCACAAGGACCAGTAGTCCTTCCATACGCGTCCACGTGTCACTACTTCAAGCGCTAACACCCACCGTCCATATAGAGTACATGCTAGGGCTATCTCATGCAGGACTGGTGCATTGGTATTAGCGGGGGTATTTTTACTACATGTCGGCAGATCTTCTGGTAGGTCAGCAAAGTTTGTTTTTTATGAAATTCAAATCCTTAAATTGTTCCCTGACCCAGCCGAGATTCGATCCTGGGTCCATTAGGATTGCAGCCCGCCTCTCTACCGATTCAGCCACCGCCTTCCCCATGGCATACTAGAGATAATTTCGTAACAATTTTACATAATATATAGCGCCTCATGGCCGCACAGGGCAGCTGAGCACGTCCAAATGAGAGCCATTTCTAAACCGTTGGAGCAAGTTCTTTGTCCAAACGAGAGACACTTCTGAACAGCTAATACCACCACCAACACTGCTGCCCGGGGTGGATTTTTTTTCTTTTTCATAAAAACCCAAAACAATGTTTTCTTAAAATAAACCAGAGAAACCATTTTTGTTTTGTTTTAATGGTTTATTTGGTCTTAATATTTTTTCTCTGTACTATTAGCGTTGATTGTGCATGATATATATATATATATATATATATATATATATATAACTTATGTTATCGACAACACTGAACTAAAGTGATTGAGTTAATTCTATTTTGCAAGGAATACTATTTTTTAATCTAAACATTGGTGCATATTTTTCCAGTAGAGGCAGATTAATACTGGTATATGATTTTTGGCATTTTCAATTAGGTCTGTAGGTTAGGAACCTGAATTAGTTCCAGAACTATATGTAGCTACACTGTATTATTTATGTACAAAAAATGGGCATAAATTGTCATGTTTTAAAGCGTGTTGTTTTTCCTCAATTTTGAGATATATATATAATTTTTCCACAATTAGATTATGAAGTGCAGTAGTGGGCATCAATAGCTACCGGCTAATCTGAAATTAATACTTCTACATCTTTATTAAAATTGATGCTTAATAAAATGCATTATTTTGCGTTACCAGTACCCAGTTTTGATCATTGTAATAATAAAATACAAAATAGTTATAAGAATATCAGTCATCCTTTTGTTAAAATGTTAACAATACTTTCCTTTGTACAACAACTCTTGCAGAATTTCATACAATAAATATTAGGTAACAATAAAAATAACGTTATATCACCCTGAAATTCCCTGAATCGTACTCAAAGCTTACAAATGGAAGGTAAAAAAACAAAAAATAACCAAAAAAGGCACTGGGTTAAAACCATTTGGTTTAAACCATAGGTTTAAACCAATCCACCCTGACTGCTACCACTACCATCACGATGATCATCACAGCTACCACCAGCACCATCACCACCGTTACCACCACCACCATCATCACATCAGCCACCAGCTCTGCCACCACCACCATCACCACGACAACCATCACAACCACAACTACCTTCACCTTCATCATATAGGCTACTATTACCACCACCACCATTATCAGAGCTACCACCATTATCACAGTTACCATCAACGCAGCAACATCTACCACCATCACCACAGCTATCACCACCTGCACCACAAGTGCCACGATTCTCTGCTATTAAAAAAAAAAAAAAAAAAAAAAAAAAAAAAAATCTGTTCGTAGCATCAGTGAAGTGATAGACATCGAACTGTAGCTGTGCTCTCTCTCTCTCTCTCTCTCTCTCTCTCCAAAGATGCCTGATTACGAAATGCCCCATCATATTTTTCTGCATACATTTTATGTAACACCAATGGGATCAATTATTAGGAGCCAAAACACCCCCTCAGGATATATCAATCAACGAGAAATTGAGACTGGCCCACCTGGGACCAGGTTCCAACCACCCTACCAAGTTTCAACAAAATCCTTTTTGCTAGTTTTAGCTGCAGCATTACAAACAGGGAATTAGAGTTAACATCGGCTAATGTGAATTCTTTCTAGAATATTGTGCTTTAGCAAAATTTGATTGTTGACATTAACGGCCCTCGTACAGTGAAAAGCATTAAGCCTCAGCCTCCTTTTCTGTCCTCCACACCTCGCTGTACATAGCCTTGTATATCAAAAGGAATGGAGACGGAGCTAGCACAACCTATGCTCCTCAAATCAATCCAGTGTTAGCTGTTTTAATTGTCCGTGTGCAGCCCGTAGGTACACATATCTTGCCAGTAACAAAGCTACAAAACTAGCTATCCAGGTATAGGTTTCGCCTCTATTCCTACATGAAAAGGTTCTCCAAGTCGGACAAGAGCAGTTAGGCCTTCCTGATGAAGAAAGTTTCCATCTGTGGATACAACTCATCTAAGGGAGGAACAACTTTGTCAAGATTCTCTCTCTCTCTCTCTCTCTCTCTCTCTCTCTCTCCTGATTCTAAAATTAATTCTAAAGCTGATTCTAAATTTGAACTTGTTTTTTGAGGAGAAATTATATTCTGAAAAGTTAGGTTAGCTTAGGTTCGTTAATAATAATAATTAGGTTGGTTAATGATAATAACAAATGCTAGAGGCTCCCTAAAGGGGGGAATTACTCCAGCGGCGAGCCGATACATATATAGAGCTGCTCGCAATATGACCTTGACCTTGACCTACTTTCACCAATTTCGAACTCGTCCGAGATTTTTATCCCTACTACACACCTGTAATATTTTGTGATGATATCTTGATCGGTTGCGAAATTATCATGCTAACAGACACACGGACAGACACACACAAACTGAAAACAATAGCAGCTTCGCTATCGTGGGTGGTAAGTATTCAAGTATTGCATTCATTTCCTTGCTTCATGCGTACATAAATACGGCTATGGTGGATGACGGAAGCGTGCCACCCTCAAACCAAGTTCCTTTCATGACGGAAATCCATTCATTACAGCCGCGTTTACAGCAGTGCCAATGAGGACATCCACCACGAATGCTTATTACCACCCGCGATAGCGAAGCTGGTATTGTTTTCAGTTTGTATGTCTGTCTGTGTGTCTATTAGCATGATAACTTCGCAACCACTCAAGACATCATCACAAAATTTTACAGGTGTGTAACAGGGATGAAAATCTCGGACGAGTTCGAAATTGGTGAAAGTAGGTCAAGGTCAAGGTCATATTCCGAGCCGCGCTAGATATGTATCTGCCCGCGGCTGGTGTGATTCCTCCCTTGGGGGCCATCTGGTGTTCATCAAATGCTTACAGCGGCATAACTTAGATTTTGGATCTTATATGTTTTTACTTAATTATTTCTTATGAACCTAATTATTATTATTATTATTAACTAACCTAACCTAACCTAACTACAGTAAAAAAATAATAATTTAAAAAAAATAAGTTCAAATTTGAAATCAGCTTAAAAAACCGTATTAATGGCGAAATTTACATAAAAATGGGACAACATGCACCAAACACAAAAGATTCAGAGAGAGAGAGAGAGAGAGAGAGAGAGAGAGAGAGAGAGGAGGGGGTGCCGAGTGTAAATTAGCAGAAAGAGTAGGATGGAGGAAGGGGCAGCCAGTGATGTCATAATCTTACAGAACCACCCCTGACGTTATATGTCGATGGTGTACCGAGTTAAATCCCAGCCTCCCTCACACCAGCCACAGACGAGGCAGACTACTCAGCTCCTACCTCTCTCACCTTCCTCCAGTCCAACACAGTTCGGCTCATATACCTTTCCACCATCTGCTAACCTTCTCACACTTGCGTCTTCTTGTGCTTTACAGTATATCAGTTAACACCATTTGATTGTATTCATTTGAGTGTGAACCATAAATTACTAAGAATGTTAACTCAAGTACGCACAGTGCTCTGGTGGTCGGGACAACTCTGTGTATTCCAGCAGACACTAGATCGTGTTATGAAACTGAGTGATTATATAATGTTTTCATATGCTATGACAACTGAATTGCTGTGCCTCAGCTAAAGCTAAGTGAGTTCCTTATGGTAAGAGGAATCTTTAGGACTCTGAGTGATTGTAACCTTTTCATTGTTAAGGTAACTGTTCGAGGTTCACTCACGGCTCTCTGGGTACAGTGGTTTCTGCAAGGTGGCTGTCTGGAGCTAGGAGAGCTTATTCAGATAAGAAGGAGGTATAGGAGTCTGAGAGTTTATGGTATAACCATTAAGCTTCCCATAATCAAGATAACTGTTCTTGGTTCACTCTCGGCTCTCTGGGTTGAACAGTTTCTGCAGGGTGGATGTCTGGTGGTCGTTTGTGGAGGATGCTAGTTTGTTGAATGTAGAAAAGATGGGTTATAATAATACCGGGCTGGTAAAACACCCTCATTGTATAGCACTAGAACCCACCTAGCCACTGCAGGTTTAAAAGGTCGAAATGGTGTGACTGCAATACACATTTGGCACCTACAGAGACGAGGTGGTTTGGAGCCCCTGTCATTTGTACACACGAAAAAAAAAAAAAAAAGTATCGGTGCACATTTGGCCCAAAACAGTTTGGCGTCACGGACGATGAACTCTAGAAATGTTTGATGGTTTGTCTCCCTTGTTGTCAAACATACATAAGTATATCATAGATAGGCTTCATATGGCAATTTATGGTTGATACTGTTACTGGATGCATATTTAGATGATAATCAATTACTTTATGAAATACTACACAATCTATTTTGATCATTTCAGATATCATCGTACCCCTCCTACAGGATATATATATATATATATATATATATATATATATATATATATATATATATATATATATATATATATATATATATATATATATAATGTACATACAGCTTGCCAGCAACCGTGACCAGGACACCCTACATTAAAACTGTTCATGAATTAGTACACCGCGGCTGCCCTGTGTCCCTGTCTTCAGTCATAAGGGATCCTCTGTACTGAGAGCTCCGGCTATTGATAGGCTGGGAAGTTCCAGAGTGAGGTGAGGGATGGGGTGCATCCCGCGTATCACAACAAGCAGGATATATGCAAGAATATGTAGACCTATACTCTTTTGTGCTTTTCAATGAATATTTTAATTTGTACTGATGTTATTTCTATGATGCAATTGAACACGCTTTACTCACTTCGCTGTTGTAATGACTGTGACTGGAATGTGTCTGTGTATGAGGGTGATGACGCCACCACCTTCCCGACTGTTTGTCTTTTCTGTCAGCAGTGCAATTTCTGAAATGTGGAATGATGAACCTGTTTTTAAGTTTAATGATTTGTAATAATGCTGTCAGTATTGTTTGCTTGAAAATAGTTGCATAGTTCCGTGGTCTTTAAATTAAACTGAATAATATATATATATATATATATATATATATATATATATATATATATATATATATATATATATATATATATATATATATATATACCCTTGAAGCTGATTTTCCCAGGTCAACGTTTGTTCCTCAACGCTTCCACTTAAATCAGATAACTATTTGAGTTATTTTATTAACACACACACACACACATACACACATATCCATTGTTTGTTGACGTAAATCTGTGCAGATGTCTAATCCGGCTGTTTACTGAAGTCAGTCCATGCTGTTTTTGAGTGTTTGTCTGTAGATCATAATGATATTCTGGTACACTGCTATAGAGACTGGAGGATCCCGTGAGCACTCTCCGCCCGTCAAAGGCCCAGTAATGAAAGTGTATCCATAGAAGTGTACTGCAATATATCGCCAGATTTTCCATGTTCTTAAACGATTTCCGGTGACGATTTAAGGCTTTAAATCGTTTAACATAATGTGATTTGTGATATATTTGGTTTAAAAATTTTCTTTGAATTGTTTTATCCTTGACATAAGAGTATTCACACTCTTACCGGCCATTCAAACTCTTATTTTCTGAGACAAGTATACACCCATTATGCTGGACATGAAGGGATGTTTCCCATCAAATCAGGATCCGCTATAAACTCAACACTATAGTCACCTTTTTTTTTTTCCATTTCTTTTTAGGAAACCTAATTTTACTTCAATATTAATTTCAATGAAACTTGTTTTCAAAGCTTTTGTATTTCTTGTTTAGAATCTTAGATACCTGATAAGTTTCTCCAATTTTCACATTCATCTTCCCGGCTCATGTATATCTCCACCTGATTTGTTACATTTTTGCACCGACAAATATATACTGTGTTTGTGTTATATTTTTTATAGTATTTAAGTTCATAGCTATAAAAGTATCACACACACACACACACACACACACACACAGAGGGGGGGGGGGTTCTATTGCGTAGCAGAACGTGCCTGAAAGGACGCTCTGTGGTGAGAGTGTGTGGGCTGAGACTGCCACCCTCCGCCACCTGCTGTTCCCACATTTATGGACGACCCGCCTGTGTGCATTCAAGGTTTTACACCCGAGTCACTTGCCCGGAAAATCTCTAACCCCGCAAAATGAGGCTGAGGCACGCACGATAGATTTTATTTATTCATTTTTTGTTCTACTGGTCATTTATCATATTTCGTTTGAACACAGAATTTCATTAGCCGTTTTAGTATTCTGATATCTTCCACATTTCACTTTTTTTTTTTTTTTTTTTTTTTTTTTAGCTACAAACGATTATTCACATTATGAGAGACCTCCGTTACTGACTAGGCTAATGATAATCCATGTTAACTCTTGAAATACCCTCAGTTTTTATAGGTATTCTGGATACTGCCGAGTAATTATACTCTACTTGATGGAATCATCAGTCAGTGGCAGTACTAAAATCAGTCACTGTTAACTTTCCACATCATGCCGTCTCACATTTTATTGCTGGTGCCACCTGACCACCACTTTCAGCTTACGAGAGTGTGTATTACGGCCTAATAATGCCAAGATAGTGAAGATATTGTAATGAGTCTCCGTTAACTCAATCAGCATCATGCCGCCATATATTACTGATGCCACTAGACCATTACGTTCAGCCTACGAGAATGTGTATTATGGCCTAACAGCGACACAGTAACAGCCATGAATCCCTGGGTTCCATTATTGTGTTTGTATATTGTCGTGATGGACGCTAATGGTCAGGGAGGACAGGAGGCAAGCAGGGTATTAGGCAGCTGACGTAGATGCAACTCGGCCATGTCAGGTGCACGATGTTGCTTGGAAATTACCCTCTTTAACACGATGACGTCGCTCCTAACTTAGACTTTCTATCATCACCTCAAGGGTTGTCTCTCATAATATGGAACTCTTAATCTCCACCTTCCCCTGACTACAATTGCGGTAAGAGATTTCTTTCATGAAAGTTGTTTCTACTCCATCAAGTACAACCAAGTTTATTGCAGGGTTGTTCAGAAAAGCCACGTTAAATGAAAAAATAACCAGTTGACCGGAGCGTCAAGCAGACTAAAAACTTCTATGCGTGCCACATTTCCATGAATGGAATTGATTATCAAATTACTAAGAACAATTACATAACACTAAAGTTTTCGTATGACGAAGGCTATGCATGTCTTGTAACTACCGGCTAGGACATTCCTGACACTGGTGGGCAGCTCTTTCATACTCGTTCACACTATATTTTATAGTTCCTGAAGGACAACTGATTCGCATGGTTGGAAGCACCACTTTCTCTCGCTAGAGAACTTACCCACCGCCACCCAGTGCTTCGTGCATGAGTATAGGTGTGAAGCAGTTTTAGTGTAGGGTGAGAAATGCATGTGGAACTTGTGTTGCAGTGGTTGTGTTTGTAAGTTAATCTAATGTCATCGTGGGAACCTCGATAGGACGCTAACCTGTGATATAAAAGAATATACTATTGTTCCTTAATAAACGTTCACCCCTAGGAGGCATTCATCCAAAGTTAAGAGTTCTGGTAAAGACGCAGGCTATCCTAACGGCTCCCGAAGATATGGCGACAGAGTGGCCGTACACTACATCACCGCAAACTGCCACACTTCACATTGCCTGACAACACACTGCCACATTTCATATCACCGCACTTCACACTGCCGCATTTCACATTACCACACCAAACAGTACCGCGGCATATTATCACACCACACGCTACTACATTTCATATTACCATACCACGCACCACCACATTTCATATTACCACACCACACACTACCACAGTTCATATTGCCACACCACACGCTGCCACAATTTATTACCACACCACGCACTGCCACACTTATTACCACACATACACTGCCACAATTACTGCCACAGCACACACTGCCTCAGTTCATATTACCACATCACATACTGTCCCATTTCACCTTTCGCCTACTGAGCAGAAATTATCTCGTAATCTTGTAATAGCACCCACCTTTATTCCATATTTTGATACAAGACCTCATACTTACTGTACACGTTTATTGTGCTACATCCTCTGATTAGTACATCTATGTTACCTGTTCCTTCAGACGCTCAGTCCTGGCAAATAAGGCTGTCCATAATCTTGAATCGACGACAGGGCACGCCTAGTTTTAAGAAATCAAGTGGTCGTAACAACAGAACGTACTTGAGACAAGAACGTATTTAAGACTTCTTACAAGATGGAACGATCACCGGCAACATATTAAAAGCACTTACAGTACTATACTGAAGGCCACTCCTAAGCAGAACAAGAGCTCTTAGCGATACTGAGATGACCTCATCGTAGTAAATGTGTTAAGTTCCGTGCCAGTTCTTTGCAAACACACACCCTTCCGTAATGCCTTCCTCTCTAGTTGCTTCTTACAATATTTGGATATCTCCCAAATTTGCTGAAACTGTACGATGTCAGCAAAAAAAAAGAAAAAAAAAAAAGACAATGCAACAGGGTAAAACACCTGAACAAGACTACACACTAGACAATGATAACAAAGAAACTACACACTAGACAATGATAACAAAGAACGTAACTCAGAAGTGCATGACAACACAACAAAGCAAAGGAGCACGACAACGTAGCATATCAAGACAATGCATGAGAGCAAGACAACAAAACAGAGCAAATCAGCACATCAGAGGAAGACAACACAGCAAACAAAGAAGGCAGCGAAGAGAATGAACACTGTGAATGGCACACAAATGCGAAAGTTGTGTCAAAGACAGTGACTGAAAATTATTTATGTTTGGACAATATCATGGTGAGAAGGGCTTTTTTTTATTATTATTATTTTTCTTTTACGGGTCGCTTAGGTCAATGCCGAGAAAGAGATGGAGGGATGTGGTGGAGAGGTTTATGAGGGACGGTGGTGTGAGTTGGAGAGAGAGAGAGAGAGAGAGAGAGAGAGAGAGAGAGGCTGTTACAGTCACATAAATAATCCTGTTTCAGTATGTAAATATTATACATCTATTGAACAACCAAGGTAGGCTGCTGTGAAACAAAACAGTTTGGCTTGCATCGTGCTGCAGTTCCTGATAAGTAGTTCAGGTGACGCCGCAGGCAACAACCATAATGGTCCCATATACTTCTGCCACTACAACATTGTCACTATGGCCTATCCGTTACCACAAATGTTTCAGTGACCAACACACAAACCTTTCTTGTTATATACGGGACTGGTTAGTAACCCAATCAAGACCCTTATATAAGCAGCTAAAAGAAAAATGAAACATGGTACACCTTACAGACTATGAAGCTCACGCGTTGGTCAGCTGGGAGGATAGCCACCTTGAATGCAAAAGAATGGATATGGGGGTGGGAGGTGGAAGGACTAAGCACCACACCCTTAACAGCCACAATAAAAAAAAAAAAAAAGTAACAGCTACGTAAAAGGATTCCTTGAACTACACCAACAGAAATTTGTTCTTCAAAACTGTTATGTATGCCTTTAAAGTATGACTCGTATTAATGAAGGTGAGGTTTGTGTTGGTAGTTGAAACTATGAATTAAGAACCTACACAATTATTGTCATGCAAGCTTAATATCAAAGCTTGGTCTTTGTATTCGAGGGAATTGCTGTATCAGTGCATAGAAATAGCAGGTGTGTTAAGGATCGGATCGTGACGTTAATATAACTTCCTTAAACCAAATAATAAGAATAATAGGCCAGAGTATTTAGGCGGAGGTCTACATTATGTGCGTATACTCGGATGCCAATACTGTGGATGGAGTTACCATGGTACTGACTCATTGGTGATATCGTGACAGTGTGCAGAGTAGCTTTAGAGTCAAAGATTGAGAGATGCTCTGGTTAGGAATTGAACAGATAACTTTCTCTATGTCATAGGGATACATCATTAAGTCATAAGGCAACATTTCATTAGACCTAGAACACAGACCTCAATCTTAATTTAACGGTGCTATCGGGGAATTCACAATGTAGACAAATTTGCTACAAGGCTACATGGTCCTGAATTTCACTGTTCTTTCTTGACAACAGGAGGTTAATAGGAAAAGACTCAAGAACGATATTAATTGGTTTATTAGTCTCCACCCGTTACACAGGTGGAAACTACTATTTTTGCTTATATTATTATTCAGGCCTCAGAGTCTCGCAACGATTCCAGGAGAACCGGAGATTGCGTGAGGAATCTGAAGGGCCCAGGTTATGTGTCCTAGCATGGGCCATTGCTGATAGAAAAAAAAAATCCAAATCCTTTATGTACAGTGGAAAGGCGTGTCAGAAAGTGTCATATCGGTATTGTGCTGTGAACGAACTAAGCTGGTTGTGTCTACTGGAGATTTCAGTAGAACCCGCACAAGGAATCTGAATTACCCAGGTTATGTGTCCTGGTACGGGCCGTTGCTGATAGAAAAAAATCAAAATCTTCCCAATGAGGTCAAGGTCATTGTAAGAAACAATATATATATATATATATATATATATATATATATATATATATATATATAGAGAGAGAGAGAGAGAGAGAGAGAGAGAGAGAGAGACAGCTAAATAGATACACCCACATTAGTTTGCTGCTAGACGGGTGCTACGCGCCCGTCGTAGAGGTGGAGGAATGCATGCAGACAGTTCAGAGGAGCAGTGACCATTAAAGTAGTGATAGAAAAGAGATAAAGATGCAACAGTGCGGCGAAGAGACAGAGGTTGAAGGGAGTCAGTAAGAGGAGGAGAGTTAATGAGACGAAAAGTCTTTGACTCCACCCTATTGAGAAGAGCTGTATGTGGGGAGCCTCCCCACACGTGAGAGTTGTACTCCACACAGGGGCGAATAAAACCCCTGTATAGAGTCAACAATTGTGCAGGGGTAAAGAAATAACGGAGTCGGCTTTGCACACCCAGTCTCTTGGAAGCAGATTTTACAAGAGATGTAATATGATCTTTCCAAGATAAGTCCTGAGTAAATGAAACACCAAGCATGTTCAAGGACGATGCAGGATTAAGCTGAATATTATTAAACATTAGTGGGTATACCTGTGGAAGATTTTCACGAGTTGATATGTGTAAGAACTGAGTCTTAGATGCATTAAAAACAACCAGATCATTTTTACCCCAGTCAGAGATACGAGCCAAGTCAGACATTAGGTGTACCATAGCCTCATCCCTTGTTTGTTGAAGTAACTGCTGAGATGGGCGTTGCGGGAACCGAATGGAAAGGTGAAGGGTGGAGTCATCAGCATATGAGTGGATAGGGTTAGATGTACAGCTTAGAAAGTCATTGATGAATAAAAGGAAGAGAGTTGGTGATAGGACAGAGCCCTGAGGAACACCAATGTTGATAGATCTAGGAGAAGAACGATGGCCGTCTACAATAGTGGCTATAGAACGACCAGAAGGAAGCTAGCGATAAAGACACAGAAGGATAGAAACCGTAAGAGGGCAGTTTGGAAATTAAAGATTTATGCCAGACTCGATCGAAAGCCTTTGAGATGTCAAGTGCAATGGCAAAGCTTTCGCCAAATCCCGAAAGGAGGATGACCAGGAGTCTGAAAGGTCGGTGAGAAGATCGCCAGTGGAGCGTCCCTGACGGAACCCGTACTGATGATCAGAAAGAAGGTTGTGATAGGAAAGATGCCTTAAAATTTTTCTATTGAGAATTGACTCAAAAACATTTGAAATACAGGACGTTAAAGCAATTGGACGATAGTTGGAGGGTTGGGAGTGGTCACCCTTCTTTGGGACTGGCTTCCAGCAAGAAGGAAAGGTACAAGTTGACAGACAAAGGCGAAAGAGTTTGCCTAGGCAGGGTGTAAGCACAGAAGCACAGTTCTTGAGAACAACAGGAGGGACTCCATCAGGCCCATATGCCTTATTAGTATTGAGGCCAGTGATGGCAGAAAATACATCAGCCGAAGAAATTGTAATGTCAGCCATGAGGAAGTCAGAGGGGGGAAGTGATGGAGGAACAGCACCGGAATCGTCTAAGGTGGAATTGGAGGAGAGAGTCTGTGCGAAGAGATCTGCTTTATCACTAGAAGAAATAGCTACAAAGCCATCAGAGTAGAAAAGAGGAGGGAAGGTGAGCATTTATTATGGATGAAATTATTTTTAGCAGAGCGAAGAACAGACTTAGCACGATTCCGGGCAGAAACGTAAAGATGATGTGATTCAGGGGTGGGTTGGCTCCGGTATATATATATATATATATATATATATATATATATATATATATATATATATATATATATATATATATATATATATATATATAGTAGGTTCATCCATTTCTGGTGTAGCCTACTCTAACAGTTACATATACACTGCACTGCCTAACTGCAGTGATAATAAAATTGGTTGATCATTCAATTTTTAACCTAAGGCTACATATAGAGTTTCTTCTGATCATGTCTAGACTCTTTACATTGTATCTGACACATGTCCAGGACCAGCTCGTCCATCTTGATAACCTGATCATTTTTTTCCGTATATCATTGTGGCATGCTCTAGTTTAAGTTAGTCCTTCAGTGCTCTGACCATTGGAGGTTTCAGCATACTGAATAGCCATAACTCCTAAACAGCTCTAGCTTTACCTCCTGGGTACAATAAATTTAGGTCCCCATGGCTCTGGATCCAGCAATTCCAATATTTCTTACCTTCAGGATTTTGGAAAATCACATAAGTTAAGAATTGCTGGATCCTGGTTCCAGCAACTAAATGATCACTGCTGGACTTGGTATCCCAATACCGGAGGGGTTGCTAGGGAGATTGCTCACATTCTTGTTAGTACTCGCTGTACTCACTAGAGGATCCCTCAGAATTGCAGTGTTTTCAGAAGTGCAAGATTCTTTGCTGCCGATCAAAGACTTGTTGTTGCTATTCTAAGGATACAAATAAAAACTGAGAGGTTCTCAAGATGCCATCAAAAAAGGTTCCATCCTGAGAAGCTCAGGGATGATGAGTGTGCATATGAATATGCAGCAGCAGTCTCAAATCTGTTTGAAGTGCTCAGTATTGCTGAGGATCCTGTTGAACCATGGGATACCTTTAAGTGTGCTACTCTGGCAGCAGCTGATGAGCATATTGGAGACTACCCGAGATCAAGGAGGGAATTCATCTCATGGCGGACACTGACCACAACTGAGGAGAGTCGTGCTGCCATACTGGCTGGGGCTCAGGAACAGCACAAACTTCTGGCTCAACAGGCACAAGTTTCACTGAGAAGGGACAGGGAGAGGTATGTCAGGGAAATAATTGAGGAAGTGGAAGACAATTTTCATGCAAATGACCTTCAACCCGCGTACAGAGCCCTGAAAAAGCTCTGCTCCAGACCCACCTCCCAGGTTAACTCTGTTCAGACAGCAGAAGGACGGCAAGTGTCGGGGGCAAGCGAGTATAGAGCTCGTTGGGCTGAGTACTTTGAGCAGCTCTATATGGCTCAACCTCCCAGTGGAGAGCTTCCGTCGGCTTGTGTACAGTCACTGACTCCTGTCCCACCAATAATATTGACAAAGCTGTGCCTTCTCTAGATGAAATCAAGAAGGCAGTGGCTAGGTTGAAAAGTGGTAAAGCAGCTGGTGTTTGTCACATGCCAGCAGAAATGATCAAAGCTGAGGGAGAAACCAGGATCGGGGGGATACATGCAGTCATAGAAGCCGTTTGACAGACTGGTAGCATTTCTCATAACTGGACAAAGGGTTTGGCCAACCCTATCTGGAAAGGAAAAGGAGACCAGCGTGACTGTAGCAACTCCCGTGGTATTACAGTGCTCAGTGTGCCAGGCAAAATTCTTGCACACCTTCTTCTAATGCATATCTGCGACCAATTGCCAAAGTTTCAGAGGCCTGACAATCCGGATTCATAGCTAAGGAGTCTACTGTTGACCATATCCTAGCTCTTCGAGTTCCTGTGGAATGTCATCTTGAGTTTCGAGAAGGTCTGCTAGAAGCCTACGTGGATCTCAACATGCATGACTTAGTAAATCGTGAGGTACTACTGGAACTCCTGCAGATCCGTGGGATCCCCGCAGGGATAATCCAACTGAATGCTGGCTTGTTCTCAAACACTGAGAGTGCTGGGTCAAGTGTGTGTGAGGGAGGGGGGAACATCCAACTTCTTCCTAGTAAATTCTGGTGTAAGACAGAGATGTGTCCTTGTCCCCAAACTTTTCAACACATTTATGGATTGGGTACTAGACCAGGCTGTGAGTCGAAGTCACTGTGAGGTATCACTTGGCAATTTCAGGGTTATCGACCTTGATTTTGCCAATGATGCAGTTACCCTAGCAGAGTCACTGGAAATACTATTGAGTGCCCACGAGGAATTTCACGAGAATGCGAAGCCACTGGGATAAAAGGTCTCTTGGACCAAGATCAAGGTCCAGGCGTTGGATGAAGCAGTTCAGTCTGTCCAGGCATGTAGTGAGGATATAGATGTCTTGGAAAGATTCACTGATCTTGGTAGTGTGGTCTGTAACAACGGTAGGTCAGACAATCAGAGCTCTCGTCACATGGGTCTGACCTACGGGGTTATGAATTCACTCCATTCGGGTATTTAGCACTGTCGTTCTTTGAGTAGATTCGTAGAAGGACGAAAATTAGCATCCTCAAGGCGTTGGTGCTTCCTGCCTTACTTTATAACTGTGAGACACGGACACTAAACAGTGACTTGAAGCTGTGAATTAACTCCTTTGGTACTAAGTGTCTTCACAGGATCATGGAATATCGTTGGTAGAACCGGGTGTGTAACGAGTGACTACTCCGTGAGACTGAATCGAGGCCTATTACCCACATAATATGTCAACGCCAACTCCAGCTATATGGGCACGTGGCCCGCCTTCCTGAGGCCGATCCTGCTCACAGGGTGATCTCTGAATGAGTTGACCCAGGCTGGAGAAGGCCAAAGGGAAGGCCAAGTAACTCGTGGCTGGAGGAGGTCAATCACTCCTGCTGGGAGGAAGAATCGTTGCCTGGAGGGCTGCACAAAGGGACTTGCATGGGTGGAGTCAGAGGGTGAGTGAGGCTGTGTGTCCCATGGCGTTTCTCCCTTCTTGACTGATTGGTATTGCCAATTACTATAAGTTTCCTCAGCTGCTTAAGTATGTCACAGTCATCGTTTCTGTCTACTGTTATGGTATGACCAAGGTACCGGTAGTTAAAACTATCAACAAAGGTAAGAGCACATCTATTAAGTCAGGCTGATTTCATGTAGTTGACGCTGGAGCTCTCTGGGGGAATTACCATGCATTCCATTTTTGTGGTGTTGTAAATAATGTCATGGTCATTAGCATATGCCTGACACGCATCAGTTATAATCTGTAGAGCATCTGCCATGGGATCCATAAGCACCATGTCATCAGGATAACTTGAACTTATGCATTTTTCATATATGTAGCATCCAATTATCTTATCACTTACTATGGTGCTTAGCTGATCCGTAAAGATATTGTATAAGTGAGGAGACAATATACCTCCGTGTCTGATGCCACTGAATATTTTGAAGCCACAAGACATGGAGTTACCCCACTCACAGTAAATTCTTGCACTGTGTACCCGTATATTAACAAGTTAGTGGGCTATTCAGGAGCTCTCCTCTCATACAGCTTGTTAAACAACATACAGTAATTCACCATGTCGAATATAAACTCGAATCAAGGAAGCACAGATAGACTGGAGATCGAAGTTTGGTATGATAATATCATGCCTGATCGTCCAGACATACATCTCAGTACCATGATCTCTCTTGTGGCTAAACTGATTGTCAGCAAAAAGTAAGTTGTCATCCAGTCCATGCAATAGAACTATTTCAATTATCTTAGATAATATAGTAGCAGTTGCTATCGGCCTATAG
Organism: Coenobita brevimanus; assembly: GCF_032717465.1. Lineage (NCBI taxonomy): Eukaryota > Metazoa > Arthropoda > Malacostraca > Decapoda > Coenobitidae > Coenobita > Coenobita brevimanus. The sequence goes on from NC_136998.1 coordinate 3,370,240, forward strand.
TTAGCAGAATTTGTAGGATCCTTAACTTCAGTTTTCAGCAGAGAGACAACAATGACAGCAAGTACCTGGATGGGGAAGTACTGGTGACAGATGCATGCATTTACAAAGGTACTTAGCCAGACAGTCAGGATGGGAGACGCTCCAGAAGGTAGCCCATCAATCCCAAGAGTCTCACTGTTAGATAGTTCACCTGGTATGTCTCATTTCAGCATAATCAATGCTCCTAAAGCTTTGTAATGTCACATTCCTCAATTCTGACCTTACAGTATTTTCACCCGCCTCAACTTAGAATGCCCTCATAATGACGACCCCACATTGATGCTAGTTTTTCCTCCCCTACTGTTTGATCTACAAGTAATGGAAGTGTATCAGAGTCAGGGCTCAGGGATTTTACTCCCTTCCAAAAATCGTATGAATCACCGTTTGCTAATTTAGTAGCTAATGATTGAGCTCTCAACTGTTGCTCCTGTGCTGTACACCACCTAAGACAAACCTTAAATCTGGCCCTAGTGTCACACATGTATTCAGCCAGTGGTCCTTGGCGAGGACTGTCAGCTGAGCACCGCTCCAGAAAGGCCTCTCTCGTTGTAGTCTGTGCATCCTGCGCAATTTTATTCCAACCAGTCACCTGCTGCCATCTCTTCCTACCAGTACCAAAGGCTTCGCTGCCTGCTTCTAGCATATAGTCAGTTATTGTTTTGTTTATTCTGTCAGTGATATAATGATGTTTGCCACTGTTACATATGTGACTGAAGTAACAACATGTACTGGCAGGTTCTAAGGAAATAGTGCTAAGCTTCACCGTTAGTACCCTACCATATTCCTGTTTGAAAGTTCCATTTTATCTTTTCACTTTATATACTACTGTTTGTCTTAGTACCGGTAAATCACTTACATTTAAATCAATTGTGATGGGACATATATATATATATATATATATATATATATATATATATATATATATATATATATATATCTATATATTGCCAGACGCCTCAGTCCCGTTTGGGGTGGCCACAAACAAATCGCCTCCAAGTCGCCCTGTCCCCCGCCATTTCACTCCCCTGCTCCCAACGCACACCTCCCTCTCTCATATACCTCTCCACCCCATCCCTCCCTCTCAGCCTCGGCCTCCCCTCCCTCTTTCCCCCTCCACCTCACTCACATACACTCTCTTCGTCAGTCTTTCACCCTCCATCCTCTCCACATGGCCAAACCACCTCAGTATGTTCCTCATAACGCTTCCTATCACATCCACATCAACACCACAACGCTCCTTTATATCCTCATTCGTCAGCCTGTCTCTCCATGTGACTCCACAGGCTCCTCTTAAATAACTCATTTCCACTGCTCTCACTCTTGACTTGTGTCCTTCCAACAACGTCCAAGCTTCACTTCCGTACGTTAGAGTTGGTATCACAATACTGTCATGTAGTAACTTTTTCACTTCCATGCTCACTTCCCTGTTTCTTATCACTGCTTTCAAAGAACCAGCAACCTTTCTTCCCTGCTGTACCCTTTCAAGCACTTCACCCTCCAAACCTCCATCCTTACTCATCACACTACCCAAGTACTTAAACGTACTCACATTTTCCAATTCCTCACCATCCAACCTCGCTGTACATTCACTGACTTCACCTCTCTCAAAGACCATCACTTTACTCTTCCCTACATTCACCTTTAGATTCCGTTTCTTACACACTCTCCCAAACTCATCCACCAAGCCTTGCAGCTCCCCTTCGTCATCACTCAACAACACAGTATCATCTGCAAACAACAGCACAGGGAGTTTCCAAACACTATCCTCTCTCACCAGGGCCACTCCAACATCCACTACCCTACCTTGTACCTCTTTATTACCCCATCCATGTACAGATTGAACAACCATGGAGACATGACACATCCCTGTTTCAACCCAACTTTCAAAGAGAAAAATTCACTTAGTTCACCATCCACACGCACTGCAGCCTTAGCACCATCGTACATACTCTTCACAGCATTCAACAACTTCCCATCTACTCCATATATTCTTAACACTTTCCACAATCCTAGTCTATCCACCCTGTCATATGCTTTCTCCAAATCCATGAAAGCCGCATACAACTTCTTTCCCTTCTCTAGAAACTTTTCCACTAAAGATCTGAGAATGAATAACTGATCTACACAACCTTTTCCCTTCCTAAAGCCTCCCTGTTCTTCTCCAACTAATTCCTCTGTTCTTTCTCTAACTCTGTCAATAAGTATCCTACCATACACTTTTCCTATTATACTAAGAAGACAAATGCCCCTATGATTACCACACACTTCTTTTTCCCCTTTTCCTTTGTACAAGGGAATAATTATACCTGACTTCCAATCCTCCGGGACTCTACCTTCCTCCCAGGCCAATCTGCACATCTTCCACATCCATTCTACTACTATCTCTCCCCCATGTTTCAGCATTTCACCACACACTCCATCAATTCCTGGGGCTTTCCCTGATTTAACTTTCTTCATTGCTTCCACAACTTCTATCCTACTGATTTCTTCCTGTCTTCTCACCTCCCTCCTTCTCCCAGCCATTCCCCAGCCACTTATACTCGCATTACTTCCATCCTCCACGTTCAACAATTCCTTAAAGTGTTCTCTCCATCTGCTCACTTTTTCTCCCTTCTCCACTAGTAATCTACCATTTTTATCTTTCACTCCCCTGCTAACTTCACTTCCACCCTGTCTTACTCTTTTCACCTCTCTCCAGAACATTTTCTTACAGTCCCTCCACTTTACACTCAAATTCCTTCCAAATTCCTCATCCACTCTCTTCTTACTCTCTCTTACTAATCTTTTCACCTCTCTCTTTCTTTCTACATATAACTCTCTTCCGCCTCTCAACCTCTTCCACGCCCCTATTCCTCATCCATTCATTGTATGCTTTCTTCTTTTGTGCCACAGCCTGTTTCACCTCTTCAGTCCACCACGCTGTTCCTTGCACCCCCCTCCGTCTTCTCTTCCTTCCACACACCACATCACATGCTGCACATATTTCTTCTGTAAATATTCTACACACACCTTCCACGTCCCTCATCTGCTCTAATTCATATTTGCCCAATCGTTCCTCCACTTCTCTCTTATACTCTGCCTTTTTCTCATCCTCTTGTAACCTTTCCACTCTCCTTGCAACTACTCCTTCCTCTCGTCTTTCCCTTCTTCTGTTCCTCCATCTTACTTGGACTTTAATTCTGGCCACCACTAAGTAGTGGTCAGAAAGTCCACTCCCCCAACCTCTATAAACTCTTGCATCCAATATACATCTTCGCATCCTTTCATCCACACACACATAATCAATCATTGCCTTCCTTTTATTCAGTTCACCACCCACCCTTCTCATCACTCGCCATGTATACCTGTGGATCATTTTATGCCTGAAGAGGGTATTGGCTATCACCAACCCCCTCCCAGCACAAATGTCCACTAACGCACTGCCATTCTCATCTATCTCAGCAGGCACACCCCACTCACCAACTATTCCATCCACCTTCACATTCCCAACTTTACCATTCATATCACCAATCAAAAACACTCTCTCATTCCTTCCAAACTTTTCCATGCACACTTCTACATTTGTCCAGAACTCTTCTCTCACTCTTCTAGCACGATCTTGCGTTGGTGCATACACACACACACAATCGCCCATATTTGTATTCCAACTTTCAACTTTACCCACACAATCCTTGATCCAACTGATCCATACTGTCTTATGCTCCTCTTCCATCTTTTACTCACAACTATACAAACTCCCTCCTTTGCCCTCTCATTCTCACCTACTCCTGCACATATACCCCATCCATACTCCCATTCTCTCACACTTTCTCCTCTCCATTTTGTTTCAGTTATTCCACATACATCCACTTTCGCATCCTCAAGCACCTGAACAATCTCTCTCTCTTTCACCTCATCATATATATATATATATATATATATATACAGAGAGAGAGAGAGAGTTCACTAACGCATCTTCAGCCCAATCACTCGTACTGCAAGTACATTACGTAGATTTAGTTTCCATTCATGTGGTTAGACATGAGTATGATTATGTGGAAACTTTGCATTCACCGCAATAAATAACACTATTTAGCCTTTCTACATAACGGGACATCAGTGAAGCCATTTCAGATCCTTTCTGAAGTTCCACGGAAAAATCCGCGGCACATATGAGAAGGCTGAAAAGAGGTAAAAAGATGAGATGCTATGGTTTGTTTACATACTGTAATGGAGATGGTCATCGTTTAAGTTAATATGTCTGTCTATTGCCAAATACTCTAATCCCGTAAGCGGTGGCCACAAACAAAGCGACTTTATGTCACACTGCTCTCTGGATTCAGGATCCCCTTTCTCCAACATATACCCCCCTTCCTCATATTGCATCTCTCCATTTCATCCCTTCATCTCACCTCCTGTCCCCCCTCCTCCTTTGTCCCCCAACACCTCTCTCACATGTATTCTTCTAGTCAGTCTCTCATGCTCCATCCTCTCCATTAGGGTCGTGCATAGATTAGGCTCAGAGGGGCTAGAGTACCTACTCTTTTGTCCAGTCAGACATAAAATGCTCTCTTCTACAGCTCTCTCTGTCTCTGTCCCTCTCTCTCTCTGTCTCTCTCTCTCTCTCTCTCTCTCTCTCTCTCTCTCTTTCTCCTGTGTAAAAGTCTCTGCCTCTCAAATTTCTTGAGCACGTGACTGCTCTCAACACAGCCAAGCCATTTCTGAGTATGCCTTATAGCGTTTTCAGTTACATCCACACAATCACCACCACATTCCTTTTCTTCATTCGTCTGTCTGTCACTCCGTGCAATTCCGTATGCCACTCTCAAGTAACTTACCGCTACTGCTTTCACTCTTGACTTGTGTCCATCCAACAGGGCCCAGGTTTTCCATTCATTCGATGGATTAGGTATCACAAGAACTAAGGAAACAAATACAGAATGTTTAATAAATACAATAAATTATATTAAGGTTATAATACGTTCTGCCCCATCGTATCGAAATGGTGAATGCACCACCTAATGGGGGTAAATGCCAAGAATAGGCCAAATTGTGATTTATGGAGTTCACCCAAAATCTTGTATGCGGCGGATTGTGCTTTTTCATCCTTTCATTTTTGCAAACCATTGATTATTACTGAGTCTTTGGCTCCTGTACCCTTACATCCACAGGATCATTTACATGAAGCTGGAGTAGTAACCGTTCATTGGTAATTACTTAAGAATCAATTCACCAAGCATATGGAGGTAACTTGGACTCATTTTTCTGCTATACTATATAAATAGCGAGTAGTACACCTGTTGATATCTGTAGGTAATCAGGTCCCCTAAAAATAACATAATAGCTAAACAGCTTCCATGTCTCCATTTTTCAATCCTCCATTTTCTGCCGAAGTGTAAGCCAATTTGAAATGGACTTTCTATACTTTCAAATGTTTCTGGGGAAAGATGCCCTGAAACAGCCCTAAAGGAAACTTACTTTGCCGTTCTTCCAGTGCTCAAATTCATACAAAGTGTTGAACCCCTTATGAGACCTACCAGAATGAAAAGCAAAATATGCATTCTATGTTGTGCCGTAATTCTTAGCAACGACCTCTTTGGCAACACTGCCACCACTACATTCACCCCGACCCTCATAACACGCGACTGACGAGGCTCTAGTACGCCGCAGCTGTGGTCTGTTGTTTCCATACAGCCACAAGTGTTGCACCTGGGGATATATTCTTTGAGCGGTGGATCTGTTATACCACACTTCCACTGTGGCGCCTCTATGAGCTGTATATCATGACATCAGAAACGCTGGATTAGAATGCGAAATGCTGTCCTTGTGGTAGTAAGCATTTTAAAGCTTTTGTATCTTTGGAAATGTAATATAGCTGCATCGTTTATGCTTTCTGTTATTTATTTATTTGTGTGTGTGTGTGTGTGTGTGTGCAGCTTCATCACTTATGCTTTCTGCTATTGTGTGTGTGTGTGTGTGTGTGTGTGTGTGTGTGTGTGTGTGTGTGTCATCACTTACGCTTTCTGTCATTTATTTATTTGTGTGTGTGTGTGTGTGTGTGTGTGTGTGTGTGTGTGTGTGTGTGTGTGTGTGTGTGTGTGTGTGTGTGTGTGTTTACCATGCACTGACAGAATCGATCAAGTAGAAAAAGTAAGTGGCTTACGACACGCGAAAACAGCAATGAGGCAGTTTAATTCCACAGCACCATGGGTGTAGTGTTACCAGGACAGACTGCAGTGGATGCGAAGGCTGGCGGTCATTACGTTATTTAGTACTGTCACAGTATTATTTGGTTAATGTAATTTTAGACATTTTTTTTTTTTAACGACTGTTGTCTTGAAGATCCCGAATTTGCAAAATAATGAGCCAAGCACAAGTAAGAGGCGTGTAAATCCACATGATATTTGGTGCACATTGTAGTATTCCAATGGTCTTCGGTGGGTTTTGAACGAAACTCATTCTCATATAATTCATAGATCACTTTATTTTGCAAAATATGGCCAAATTCATCTCAAGATTTTCGTGTCATCTGGTATATGTGTAGATGAATTTATGTGATGCATTAAAAGGCACATAGGCAACGCTACGCTGCTGCAATCTTCCACCTGACCAAGCACATACCCTCCACATCCCTTCACACCTAACCAAGCGCATAAGCGTCCTCACTCCCCCACCTCCCTCCTGTACAATAGAGACATTAAATCTTAATAACTATAACCTCTCTGTTTTTATCAGGTGGAGGGTATAACCTGGACCTTAGAGATTCCTTGTGCATGTCGCACTGAAATCTTAGATTTTTTTTTTTTTATTATTTATTCATTACTAAAAAGAAAAATAATTAAGACACAACATTGTGCCTATCAAAAGGCACCGTTCAGTATAAGACATATAACTAAGTGAAATTTCATGACTCTATAGTCAGTACTTTCTGAGTTTGGCCCGGAAACGAAATCTCTATGCCCTGTCGCCAAATTGCGGTCGGACACCTATTGATCCCAGTGACAACATCCTCCTCTTTCTCTGTCAGGTGGATGGTAATAATAAATTGATTTTCAAGACTTAATCCAAAATTCATCGGGGCATTCCTCTGTCCTATCAATCTTGGAACCAATTCAGAGTCACAGGCCAGCAATATGCCATGCTGGCTGAAACATGACCACCAATATAATTACCATTGCTTACGAGAGAGCCAGCGATGTTTTCTGTCAGTAAAGTTTGGAAGTGAGTGGCCCGGTCCGACCCAACCCAACCGTCACGCTAAACAGAAGCTAATAACTTTACTCCTATGTGAAGTAGAGTTCAAATTCTTTCTGCATAATTATGATATATTCATTCCATTTTTTTTTTAATCAGCTAAAAACTAACCCATAGATGTGTAGGAACCTCTTGGAATCTCGAATTTTCCAAAAGAATGTAAACATTGATCATAAAACCTAAACCATTTTAGATTTACAGATGACATCGTCCTAATCTCAGAAACAACAGAGACCCTGCAAGAAACGTTAACTATAATATATATATATATATATATATATATATATATATATATATATATATATATATATATATATATATATATATATATATATATATATATATTCCCAAATCCCAGTGGTCCTCCTTGGGGTCCAATAGTCCTCCTACGTCACATGTCACCACTTCGGCGCTAACACCCACCATCCATATTGAATACACGCTAGGACTGTCTCATACAGGACTGGTGTGTTGGTATTATATATATATATATATATATATATATATATATATATATATATATATATATATATATATATATATATATAAAAAGCGAGAAAGAAGGAACTAAAGGCCAGGGGCCCGCAAACCGTTCATTCCAAGAAAAAGAAAAAAAAATAATACAAAAGAGAACCAAATTCAAGATCCGTTCATTTCAAGATCCCTGGACACACTGCGTTTGAAAGATTGGAGATCATAGGAAGTAGGAAATATAGACAGAGGGAGACAGTTCCAGAGTTGACCTGTTGCATAAATGAAGGACAGGGAGTAACGGTTAACTCTTGCATTAGAGAGTTGGACAGAAAAGGGATGAGAGTTTGTTGCTAGATGGGTGCTATGCGCCTGTCGTAGAGGTGGAGGGATGAAAGCAGATAGTTCAGAGGAGCAATGACCATTGAAGTAGCTATAAAAGAGAGATAACGATGCGGCAGTGCAGTGAAGAAACAGAGGTTGAAGGGAGCCAGTAAGAGAAGGAGAGTTGATGAGACGAAAAGCCTTTGACTCCACTCTATTGAGAATGGCTCTATGTGGGGAGCCTCCCCACACATGAGGGTTGTACTCTAAACAGGGGCGAATAAAACTCGTATATAAAGTCAACAACTGTGCATGGGTAAAGAAGGAACGGAGTCGGCTTAGCACACCTAATCTCTTGGAAGCAAATTTTACAAGAAATGAAACATGATCTTTCCAAGATAAGTCCCGAGTGAATGAAACCCCAAGCATGTTCAAGGATGATGCAGGATTGAGCTGGATATTATTAAACATCAGTGGGAACTCCTGTAGAAGATTGTGTCTTGTTGATAGGTGTAAAATCTGAGTTTTTGGTGCATTAAAAACATGATTATTTTTATCCCAGTCAGAGGTACGAGCCAAGTCAGACATTAGGTTTACCATAGCCTCATCCCTTGTCTGTCGAAGCAACTGCTGAGACGGGCGTTGCTGGAACAGAATGGAAAGGTGAAGGTTGGAATCATCAGCTTACGAGTAGATAGAGTTAGACGTACAGCTCAGAAGGTCATTGATGAATAGAAGGAAGAGAGTCGGTGATAGGACAGAGCCCTGAGGAACACAACTGTTGATAGATCTAGGAGAAGAACGATGGCCGTCTACAACAACGGCTGTAGAACGAACAGAAAGGAAGCTATAGATGAAGGCACAGATAGAAGGATAGAAACCGTTAGAGGGCAGTTTGGAAATTAAAGATTTATGCAAGAGTCGATCGAAAGCCTTTGAGATGTCAAGTGCGATGGCAAAACTTTCACCAAAGTCCCGAAAGGAGGATGACCAGGAGTCTGAAAGGCAGGTGAGAAGATTGCTAGCGGAGCGTCCTTGCCGGAACCCATACTGACGATCAGAAAGAAGTTGTGATAGGAAAGATGCTTTAAAATTTTTATGTTAAGAATAGACTCAAAAACTTTTGAGACACAGGATGTTAAAGCAATTGAGCGATAGTTAGAGGGTTGGGAATGGTCACCCTTCTTTGGGACTGGCTGAATGAGAGCAAACTTCCAGCAAGAAGGAAAGGTACAAGTTGAGAGACAAAGGCGAAAGAGTTTACCTAGGCAGGGTGTAAGCATAGAAGCACAGTTCTTGAGGACAACAGGAGGGACTCCATCAGGCCCATAATGCCTTGTTAGTATTAAGACCAGAGATAGTTGAAAATACTTCAGCTGAAAAAATTTTAATGTCAGTCATGAGGAAGTCAGAGGTGCTGTTCCTTCACCACTTCCCAAGTGATGAAGGAACAGCACCAGAATCTTCTAAGGTGGAATTGGAGGAGAAAGTCTGAGCGATGAGATCAGCTTTATCAGTAGAAGAAATAGCTGCAGAGCCATCAGAATAGAAAAGAGGAGGGAAGGATGATGAGGTAAAGTTGTTAGAAAGGTTTTGGCAAGGTGCCAGAAGGAGTGGGAAGAATTCGAGTTGGACAGTTCAGAGCATTTAGTACGGATGAAATTATTTTTAGCAGAGCGAAGAAGAGATTTAGCACGATTCTGGGCAGAAACATAAGCAAGATGTGAATCAGGGGTGGGTTGGTTCTGGTATCTTTTATAGGCCTTCTCCTTGTTGCAGACAGCATTAGAACAAGCGTGATTAAACCAAGGCTTTCTTGCATTAGTCAAAGGACATGAGAGGAGAATGTATGTTCCCATGCCTGAGAGAAAAACCTCTGTAATGCACAATGCACACTCAGATGGCTCTCGGCCATGGAAGCAATAATCATTCCAGGGAAAATCAAAGAAGTACTGCCTGAGGACCTCCCAATCCGCAGCTCCACGGTGCCACATTCGACGTGTCTTTGGAGGGTCCACAGGCCGTACCGGAGCGATAGGACAGGTTAAGGTAATTAGGTTGTGATCGGAGGAGCCCAAACGAGAGGAAAGATTAACTGTATATATATATATATATATTAGATATTTCATAATGTGTAGCACGATATGCATGATGGTAGTGGTAGTTTAGTATTATGTAATCATGATGTCATAAATCGGTTGTGTTTTGAATTCTGAACAGTCTTTGTGTGCGGCAGGCAGTAATTATGCTATGTGATGATTAGTGCTGCATGTTGACAGCTGGTTGTATGATGTTGTTTAATGTTTAATACTATTAAGTGGTTATGATTTACGTCGTACTGGATACTGAGTAATGGATCCTATATATTAATGTATTTATGCAAAGAACTTTCAATCCAAGGCATGATACCGTATTATTGTAATTTGTGTAATACCCTGAAGTACATAATAGTGTCGTTGCATGGAAGTAGTAACAGAGGAAATCCGTGTTTTTGTTGTCGACAGCACAGGACCTGCAGTAGTATGAGGGTAAATATTTTCTCAAAAATATGTAATGCCACCTTCGGCCAAATGTGATAGCATACACTCAAGAGCAGAAGTGAACTAAACTAGTATGAATATAACTGAGAAGCGTTGCGCCAGACGCTACACTGAAATCTTATGCAAAGTTTGGAGACGTACTTCATTTTAAACTTTCAGACTCTTCATGATGCTAAGACGCGGAGTTACTCTGGATTAATGACGCGAAGTTTGCTAAACTTAGACGAGAGAGCTGGCGGCAAGACGAGTGAAGGAATCATTATAAAGTTCAAAATAAACACACGAACATAGTACTGAAAGGTAATTATCAAACACTATTTTACTCATTTATATAATACGACACACCTTACCTGATGAAGACTGTTCCCATAAAACTAAACACATTTAAAACTGTAGGGAACTGGTGATGTAATTGGTCATCATTAGTGTAACTCTTGATATGTTGAGGGTTTACATAAAAAAAAAAAAAATACTTCACTCACGTAACTAGAAAACGTCACAACTTTTGCTGTCACCAAACCTTTTTAATTAAAGCAATTTTCTCTGTCTGTCTGTCTGTCTGTCTGTCTCTCTCTCTCTCTCTCTCTCTCTCTCTCTCTCTCTCTCTCTCATCAAACATTTAACTTTTTACATAATTAATCTTTCTCATACACAGATTGTGCTTCCTATTTCATACCTGACCAACTGGGATGATAAATAATTCTAGCTACCACTTTCCTTCCGAGATGGTCCGAACCTCAAACAGGCTAATATAATACGAAATCATAAATGAAGTATGAGTGAGGAAAGTGTCAGTATGTATGAATGTTGTTCAGTTAATGCCATCCATTCACCCTTTCTTTCAGTTAAAAAAGAAGAGAAAAAGAAAAAAAAAAAAGAAATACATAGAAGCTTTCAAAAATATACCTTCAAAATTGAACAGAACAAAGGAAAGCTTTGCCTAAACACGTGTGAATAACTGCGGATGGTAGGCAAACGGAAATCAGACTGAGAAACATGATTAGCTCACACAGTACGCGAGAGAATCCCAAAAGAGCACAAGGGGTCATGAGGTTGATAAAATAAGCTAAGGTAGTTGCAGTGATGAGATTGTCTGAGATTGGTTAAAGTAAGCTCCACCACACAACAGGACTTCCTTAGGCTGAAAAAAATCATATTAGAAAAAGTAAGAATAAAAAAAAAAAAATTGTCATTAATTGGAGGGGTAAAAAGTGATGAACCTTTAACATAAACAGGCCATGGCAACAGTCAAGTAGACGTGAAGTATTGCTAAGTAAGTTATCGCAGTTTATTGAAGCTTGATTCGAATGTATCGCATCAGAGAGACTGTAACAATTGTAAAATGCTGGCTCAACCTTCAGACTTAATTATCTACCCACAACCTTATTCACACTGCTTAAAAGTAAGCCATTGATGTCTCAGATTTGCAGTATAATTGTCAATATTTCATTATTGTCTCAATTATTATAGGCACAATATTATTTGCTTAAATTTCATTCAGCTGGCAATTAGTTATTAATTTTTCCACGCGTTAGTAATAGTTAATTACAATTCTAGAGTTATAACCACCCTGTCGCTGCCCCGGTTGCATCATGAATGTCAGCGATGGTTTACAAAATCTGTGGTGCTTCGTAACGAGATCATTAGCGAGTTCAGCCGGGAGTCTCACACTGCACTGCCTTAATTGTCTCATATTCTGTGAAGTTTCCTGTACCCCATTTTTTTTTTTTTAATGAATAAAACGTGCTGGTTATTGACGGTAGATAGAGTGTTTGTCATAATTTTTTGATGAAGATATCAACCCATCATTTATCTCCAGATGCCCATCTTTTCAGTTCCCAGACTCGTTTCCGTCTCTGATTTCCTGTGATAATGGATTACCAACAAAGATATTTCATTACGAACAGATCTATTGGCGGAACAGCATGTTGCAAGTAGATGATAAAAGAGCCCTGGTAAACAATATCTGACAGCATTATCGCTTGAATAATATCTCGATAAATCATTAAATAAATTTCCAATCTACTGCAAAAATGTCTATCTATCTATTCCTGGACGCTTTAATCCCGTAAGCGGTGGCTACAAACAAATCTCCTCCATGTCGCCTTGTCCCCAGCCATTTCACTGCACTCCTCACAGCCCACATCCCCCTCTCTCACATACCGCCTCAATCCATCCTTCCATCTTATCATCGGCCTCCCCCTCCCTCTCCTCCCTCCACCTCACTTACATACACTCTCGTCTCACTCTCCATCCTCTCCACATGGCCAAACCACCTCAGTGTATTTCTCCTAAAGCTTCCTATCACATCCACATCCACACCACAACGTTCCTTCACTTTCTCATTTGTCAGTCTGTCGCTCCATATAACTCCTCATGCTCCTCTCAAATAACTGATTTCCACCTTTCTTACTCTTGTGTCCTTCCAACAAGGTCCAAGCTTCGATTCCATATGCTAGAGTTGGTATAACAATACTATCATGTAGCGTCTTTTTTTTTTTCACATCCATGCTCACTTCCCTGTTTCTTATCACTGCTTTCAAACAACCAGCAACCTTGTTGTACCTATTCAAGCACTTCATCCTCCAAACTTCCATCCTTACTCATCACACTACTCAAGAACTTAAATGCATTCAAATTTTCCATTTCCTCATCATCCAGCCTTACAGTACATCCGTTGACTTCATTTATCTCGAAGATCATAACTTTACCCTTCCCTACGTTCACATTTAGATTCCATTTCTTACAAACTCTCCCAAACGCATTCACCGTGCAGAAATGTACCTCATGATATGCCATGAAATAAAATTCCTTCAAATTGCAACAGTAATGTCATATTTTAACTGAAATATCCTTAGTGGGATGTGTCTTCTCAAGATATTATAAAGAAACCAGATGGAGTGACCGACGTTATATTCCAGAGTAAAGATGAGGAGGCAAGTTAAAATGGCGGTTATAAGGGAGTTGGAGTGAAGTGGCGGGTCAGGCCAAACCAGGAAGTGTGGCATGATATACCAGGTGGAGGCAGGTTGAGCAGCACCCCTGGTAAGAACAATTGTAGCTGTATGGTTTCTGTTAGACTGATGAAGGAAGTGTCATTGATTTACGCTGAATATAATACTCGTACTAACTTACTCCCAAGCAGTTTCTGCCTAAGTCGCACGCAGTCTATCAGTCTTGATACTTGTGTATATCAACTCCTTCCCTCCCCCCCCTCCTAAAAAAAAATAAAAAATCCCACCATAATATTTGTTCTGGTACCTGAGCCATGATTATACAAAGCATTCATTACATTACATCAAACAGTTCTCCATATGTATATAACATTATTCTGCTGTGCTTCTGTAAGCATATATGCTTCTGCGAAGGAAAGGAACTTGCCCAATCATTGTGCCGCTACTGAGACACAACAGTGGGTGAGGGGGTGTATGTGGGTTGGATGATGGGTGGGTGGTTGCATAAGGGAAAATGGGTCGATCAGGGAAATGTTCCATGGGGTAAAATGGACCATTATTGGATTTGGTCCATATGGTGAAACAGGTGAATAGGGAATAATTTCTTAGCAGAAATCGGACTAAAATGGAAACCTATACGATCCAGTGGGTAAAAGCAGGTACACGGGGGAAAAAGTTTGAAAAGATAACACACACACACACACACACACACACACACACACACACACACACACACATCTCTCTCTCTCTCTCTCTCTCTCTCTCTCTCTCTCTCTCTCTCTAATATTATATATGTATGTATGTATTTGCTATGCCCTTGCATCATATTTTATTAACCTAAAATTGCATCTACATGTCAGTCTGTCTACCAGTCTGTCTGTAATGTGAACTTTTCTGACGCAGCAGCAAAAACGTATGTGATTGATAGAAGTACCCTTTGGTGTGTGGCTTAATCCTTATAAAATAAAAATGTGGAAACTGAATGTCGACTTCGAACCTGTGTCGTGCCTGATTTCCGGTAAATTTGACAGATGGACAGGAACAAATATTTTATACATACATACAGTACTTGCATCTATTCCTATAAACATAAGTTATTGCCTGTTTGTCTATCTAACTTGAAATTGGAACACTGCGGATTATCAAGCAAAAACGGTAAGAGATATCAACAAACACCAAGACTAAAATTTATTAAGGACCATTTAGTGAGAGAGAGAGAGAGAGAGAGAGAGAGAGAGAGAGAGAGAGAGAGAGAGAGATTATGTTATAGTCCAGTTTTCTACCCAGTATCCAAGTTCAGTTCTTTATCACATCACCGTATCATTATCTGGAACGATATGGAGTAAGGAGACCCAGAGTCCTCCCTCAATTTGGCTATATGGGAACCAGCCAGCTTTCTAAATGTTTTCCTAAGGTACAGGAAACCGTGAAGCCTGTCACTCATTGCAGAGCCACCTGAAATGGAAAGGAGAGTAACAAAAATTCACAAGAAGAAAAGGGAGAAGCAGTAAAGAGAAAAGCGGACAGACATAAAATGAGAAAGAATGAAGAAGTAGGCAACACTACTGTACAGTGAGTGGATGACGGTAGCCACCATCTTGGGGAAGATTTAAACAGAAAGCACCAGAAAGGGAAGATTCCAAGTAGGATTAAATAAACAACTGGTAAGACGAAAACTGGGTAAAACAATGCAGCGAGGGCCAGGCAGATCAACAACAGCTGCTTCAATTTACTTCCCACCAAAGCAGGGGTCGGGTCAGACCTGCCGGGCTGTTTACCAACCTTGATGACAGAGGCACATCGCTAGGACTCCCCCCCCCCCTTCTCCGTCTGTCTGTCTGTCTGTCTGTCTGTCTGTCTCTCTCTCTCTCTCTCTCTCTCTCTCTCTCTCTCTCTCTCTCACACACACACACACACACACACACACAGTCACATTCTAACACTCACTCTAGCACTCACTCTCTCTCTCAGACTCACTCTCACTTTCTCACTCTCACAGTCACAGTCACTCTCTCACTGTCACACTCTCAACCTCTTACGCTCACTCTCCCACATTCACACTCACTCTCTCATACTCGCTTTCTCACACCCACTCACTCACATGCACACTCACTCGCTCACAACCATTCTCACTCACACACTCTCTCACACTCACTCATTCTCTCACGCACACTGTCACACTTTCTAACACTCACACTCACACACTATCGCATTCATTCTCTCACACTCACACCCAGTCTCATACTCACACTCACTCTCTAATCCTCACAGCCACTCTCTCATACTCACACTCTCACACCCACTCTCACACTCACACACACTCTCTCACACTCATTGCCATACTTTCTTACACTCGCTATCACACTCACTCTTACACTCACCTTCTCCCTTACTCACACTCATTCTTGCACCAACACTCACTCACTCTCTCGCATCAACATTCACTCTCTCACACTCACACAGACTCTTTCACACACACTCACTCTCACCTTCACACTAACGCTTTCATACTCACTCTCTCTCTCTCTCTCTCTCTCTCTCTCTCTCTCTCTCTCTCTCTCATACTCACCTTCACCCTCACACTTACACTCACTCTTCCACACTTAGTCTCACACTCTCATTCACTCTCACACTCACTCTCTTTCACTCAAATTCACTCGCTCACACTCTCTCACACTCCCTCTCAAACTCACACTCCCTCATACTCATTCACTCACAATCATCCCAACATACTCACTCTCTCACACGTACTCCCTCACACTCAGTCACACTAAGCACTCACTCTTTCACACTCTCCACCTCACTCTCACTCTGTCACACTCTGTCTCACACTCATACTCACTCTTTCCCACTCCCACTCACTCTCTCCTACTCACTCTCTCACACTTCCTCTCTCACTCTGTCACACTCACTCTCTCACTCAGTCTTTCCCACTCACATTCACTCTCCCACTCACTCTCTCACACACTTCCTCTCTCACTCTGTCACACTCACTTCTTCACACTCACACTCATTCTCTCACACTCACATTCACTCACTCTCATTCAATCTCACTGTCACGTTTACTCTCTCACTCTCACATTCGCACACACAAACACACTTTCTCATTCACTCCTTCACTCTCCCTCATACTCTCACTCTTTCTCTTCCTCACTTTCACTAACTCTCATTCTCTCTCTCACTCGCTCACTCTCATTCTCACTTACAGTCATCGTCACTCCCTCACACTCACTCATTCTCTCGTACTCTCACTCTCACCTTCCCTCTCTCACACTCGCTTTCTCATTGTGACGCTCACACTCTCACTCTCCCTCAGTGTGTGTGTGTGTGTGTGTGTGTGTGTGTGTGTGTGTGTGTGTGTGTGTGTGTGTGTGTGTGGTGAAACTCGCAAGTCTTGTTTGCGAAGCGTAGTGGCCGGGTGGGTTGGTTAGTCGGGTAACGGTGACGTAGGGAGGGGGAGGGAGGTAGATGGGGCAGGTGGGTGGGTCTAAGCGGGCGGGTTAGGGTGGGTGGGAGGACTGCTGGACAGTATGATTTGGGTGAGTACTTGGTGAGGGTGAGTGGGATGAGTGGGGTTAGTGAGTGGGTGTGGTGCTTGGGCGAGTGGGCGAGTGGTGGGTGGAGATGATGGATCGTTGGATATGACTGCGCTTGGTGGGTATCTGAGTGAGTGAGTGGATAGGCGAGATGAGTCTATAAGTTAGTGGGTAGGTGGGCGGGTAGGGTGGCTGTGAGTTTGGATAGGGTGAGGTGGTAAAGAGGATGGGATGATGGGTTGAAAGGGTGGTTAGGTGGGTCTGTGGATGGGTGCGTGGGTGAGGTTGATAGGGGAGGTGGATCTGTGGGATGGTTGGTGTGGGATGGGTGTTGTCGCCTAAGAGGCATATATAGAACCCATATTATCATCGTGACCTAGAGTGGCTTATAAGAGTGACTGTAGAGGGTTTTATTGTGAACGGTATATTGCAAATATTAAGAAGATTAGATGCAAGATTCGCCTCGTGCGAAAACACTATATTTAATTTTATAGGAAAGTAATTGATCTGGAGAGTTTTGAGGCTCCAAGATACAACGATCAATAGCAAAAGTGTGTGTGTGTGTGTGTGTGTGTGTGTGTGTGTGTGTGTGTGTGTGTGTAAGGCATTATCACCACTGAAGGACTCTTCTCTATAGCAAGTACATCTGATTAATTTTAAGGGTGCTGAAACGTATGCATGTTTTTCATCGGTGACCTGATATATGGTTGTCCAGTAAATCTTGCTTTGTCTTATGCATTGTAATAGTATCATGTATGTGCTAGCAGGCATACATCAACACACATGCTACGTAACACTGGAGAATGAGTAAGAATAAGCGTATCATCTGGTCTGTTACAGTCTACTGTACCTCCCAGCTGTGAGCTTTATGTTGAGGGAAGAATACGACATACTGTAGAAAGAGAGTTGCTGAGGGGTTGAGGGCCAGGGGAGGGTAGACAGCAGGGCTGTTCAGGTTGTTCCCTGCATTTTCTCATCTCTTCCCGACTAGTGTGTCATGTGTTAATGTTATATAAACGACAGCTTACGAGGACGAGCCTGTATTAAAATCAGACATATCCATAGCATGTTTTCTGGGGTAGTCAACAAAGTGTGACTGTGATCACAGAAGTTACCTATAGAGGAAGAAATATCTAAAACTGTCTCTCACTGTGGCGTTCTAATATTCTGCATGTTAAAAAATGTCAAATTCTTTTTTACGGTGTTCATTATGTTCAGCTGTAACCTACAATTTATTTAGTTAAATTCGCTGAATTAAATACGTAGGAGGAAGGAAGCCCCTGGGAGTGCCACATTCGTGCCCACAAATTGGTCTAGAAGCTGAACATTTGACTTTACTCTGGGACCTAATGCTCTCAAATACGAACTGTTTCATTCTTGTTTGACCCGTACCCCATCGAGTAAGTGTTGTTCTGATTAGACCATAATTGTTTGAGCTGAACTTGCTCTGTGACTTTGACCTTTGACCTTTCCCTGTGACCTTGAACCTTAACTGGATGACTCTCAAATGGACTCATTATCTAATTTTGTAACGTTCTACACAGTTCTGCTTAATGCAAAAAGAAAAATTGAGTTGATATTGCAATGTGACCTTGACTTTTGACCTGCTTTCTTCAGAAGCTATAGGCCAACCCCATGGCTGATCCACAGTCAGTCCACTAAGTTTGGTTCAGGTTACATAAAGACTGTGGTAATTATATTGTTGACAAAGACTTCGGTCGAAAATTTTCCTTCCTTTGCGACTTTGACCTTACATTGATTGTTCTGAAAATCAAATCCCCTCATTCTTGTCTTACCCTCAGTCATTCCACCTGTTTGTTTTTAATCGGATAAATATTTTTAAGCTGACCTTACCACTTTGATCTAACTCTGTAACCTTTATATAGTGAAAACAGTGTCAACCCCTAGTCTTACCCTCAACCCTTAAACAAAATTAGGTTCAAATCAGATTAACTTTTTTTGTTCACAGACATCCAGACAACCAGACAGAAATACACGTCACGTCGAACAGAACATAGCAACCACTCTCACACTCAAAGTGCAAATGTAACAAGTTTATGTAACACAACAACACAACCTGATAAAAGAAGTCTCACGTAGAATGATAGTGTAAAAAAGGATGAACGTGTGAGAAGCAATGCTCGAAAGAGTGAGTTTTTTTTTTAATTCAAGAAAGAAGGAACCAAAGGTCAGGAGCCCGCAAATCGTTCCAAGAAAAAACAAAAACAATACGAAAGACAGTCAAATTCAAGATCCGTTCATTTCGAGATGCCTGGACATACTGCGTTTGAAAGACTGGAGATCATAGGAAGTAGGAAATACAGACAGAGGGAGACAGTTCCAGAGTTGACCTGTTGCATAAATGAAGGACTGGGAGTAACGGTTAACTCTTGCATTAGAGAGTTGGACAGAAAAGGGATGAGAGTTTGTTGCTAGATGGGTGCTACACACCCGTTGTAGAGGTGGAGGAATGCAAACAGACAGTCCAGAGGAGCAGTGACCATTGAAGAAGCTATAGAAAAGAGATAAAGATGCAACAGGCCGGCGAAGAGACAGAGGTTGAAGGGAGCCAGTAGGAGGAGGAGAGGTGATGTGACGAAAAGCCCTTGACTCCACCCTGTTGAGAAGAGCTGTATGTGGGGAGCCTCCCCACACATGAGAGTTGTACTCTAAGCAGGGGCGAATAAAACCCGTTTATAAGGTCAACAACTGTGCAGGGGTAAAGAAGGTACGGAGTCAGCTTAGCACGCCTAATCTCTTGGAAGCAGATTTTACAAGAGATGCAGTATGATTTTTCCAAGATAAGTCCCGAGTGAATGAAACCCCAAGCATGTTCAAGGATGATGCAGGATTAAGCTGGATATTATTAAATTAGAGGGTACTCCTGTAGAAGATTGTATCGGGTTGATAGGTGTAAAAACTGACTTTAGAATTAGGCAAGGAATGCGAGACTAGAGGACGTGGTGAGAATAAGAATGTGTACAAGGGTGCGGAAGTGTGAAGAGCAAGATTGTGTGTAATGGAAGGAGAGGGTAAATATGAAAATACTATGCAAAAGAAGGACAGCTTGTGGGGCACGAGTGAGCGAGAAGTTAGCTGGAAATTAGAAGGGGCATGATTTGTAGCAGTATACTGTGTCTGATGGATGAATGGGGTACGGGAGGAAGCAAGTTTGAGGTGAATGAATAATGTGAAAAATGTGAACTGAGAGAGAGAGAGAGAGAGAGAGAGAGAGAGAGAGAGAGAGAGAGGATGCGTGGGTGGGTGTGGAAGACAGGGTGAGCGTCTAGCAGAAGGTTCGTCAGAGGTAGGAGAACTGACAAGGAGTGCGTGTCAGAGAGAATGAAAGGGGGCTTCTTTAATATGGGTATTAACGTCTCCGTCATTTTATATTTCATATTAATTCTACACGTCACTGAAGTTAGTGATTATTTATTTTTTAAATATCTTACATAATCTTCCATTATTAGAACCTCAAAAGAAAAGAGGGATTCGGTCCACCTCCTCGAACTCAGTCTGCATCCATGCCTGATTATAACTGTATAGTCCTCAGATCAATGTCTTAATTAAAACGAAGTAGTGGCCCTGGTTTTTAATGTATCATTAAATAAATATTATACTGTCATATCAAGATATCTTAATTTGTAAGTCTGTCGGTCAAGTATTACACAATATAAGATTGAGTGTGTAGGTCAAGTGTTACGCATTGTTGTTGTTATGTGTAGCTTATTAATTAATATTATGTTCGTGGTCCATTCTAAAATGCTCGCCGTGCCCGCCGCCGGACCTCCCACCTCACCACCCCCCACCCCACCACCGGGCCGCCACCGCACCACCACCCCAGGAGGACACAACGGTGGAGTTAGTGACCCCAATCAAGAGGGTCACCAGGACACTACGGTTCTGGGCCCTTGTTCCCCGCAACTGCCCCAACACCAGGTGACCAGGGAAAGGCAACTACCTTGCGGGGGGAACAACCGTCGTCAGAATAGGGGTGGGGCTGAACAAGATTCAGTCCCAGGTAACACCGTATTGACGGCTTTTGTTACACCCTCTAGGGCAGGAGGCCCAAGGCTACGGCCTAACAAAATGTATATAAGGGTAAGGCGACCCAAGGCTCCGGCCTTAGTACACCAGAAAGAGAGAGTTGCCCCAGTGCATCCCTCTCTTGCTGTTCTCCCCTTCAGGAGCAACACCGTGCCGACGGTCTCTATACGTGGCGGGGAAGGAGCTGCCTTGTACGCCCTTCAGTTGCTCTCGGTAAGACGGGTAGGCACCCGGCTCCGGCCGGGACACGTACCAGGGTAGAGAAGCCCCTGAAGGTAGTTTCAGTTCGTACTGGAGAGAGTGTGGCCTCTGTGCCCCTCACTCCGGCTTGTCCCCTACTACGGGAGCAACACCCCGCCGAAGGTCTCTATACGTGGCGGGGAAAGAGAGGCCTTGTACGCCCTTCAGTTGCTCCTTGTATGCCGGGCAAGTTCACGGCTACAGCCAATGTTATGTACCAGGGTGAGGCGACCCAAGGCTCCGGCCTCAGGACGTACTAGAGAGGACACGAGTGACGTGAGTCCTACTCCAGCCTCTTTCCCTTGTGGGAGCCCTTCGTCACTGCCCGGGAATATAGCCCCGGAGGTGACACTAGAGTGGTGGCAAGGCCCGATATCGGACCTACCGCCCACGCCCGGGAGTTCCTTGTTCCTGCCCGAGTCCCGAAGGAGAAGCTGCTGCAGCCCAGCCCTGACAGCGCCTCTCCCCCTTGGCGCCCGCAGTCCCAGGACACCCAGGCCAGACCCTCCAGCTCCTGACGAAGGCGATCCTGGCTCCCTCACTCCACGGAGCCAAAGACGACAGGCCCGACTACTCCGGCTGTTCGGTCCCAGTCCCAAGGGCCACCTCTCAGGTTGAGGCCCTCAGACGAGAGGGCCTCCCTGCACCACACCGACGCGACCCGAACTCGAGGGCCGCCTATCAGGTCGAGGCCCCCAGACGGGAGAGCCTCCCTGCACCCCACCGACGAGTGTGACCCGGGCAGTGACACCCCTGCGGGTAATCCCTTGCCCTCTACAGGCCGGGTCCCCCTAGGGCTCTACCCTCACGCCCTGGTCTCAGAGTGAACGTTACCCAGGAGATATAGGAAAATTGTGACTACCCCTGTGTCAAGAACAAGTCGGGGAAAAGAACAGTGAACAGTGACTAAGTGAAGAACAGTGAAATTAACAATAGTCCACAAGAACTCAGTGTTGGCAGGACAGAGAATGAACCTTAGAGTGATTATCCAAGTCCTCCCCCAGTAAGAGAACTTTCTGTGAACGCATAAGGTAAGGGTGCGAGGGCCCGTCAAAAGCTTGAGTGTGAGTGTCCCCGTGACAAGGTGACTGTGTCAAGTGTAGCTATCCGCACCCTACCTTATTTATAGTAATATTTTCCCTACGGACTCCCAATCTTATTTATCCTCTTTGTGAACCGTTCAGTGTATATCTTGCCTGAAAGTGACACATAGAAAATACCATATATAATTCAAGACATCCCTGTATGAGCATTGTAGTGTGTACTGAGTGTAACTATATTTTGTGGTGCTGAATGTTAACTCTGTGTCTCTGTTCCCCTATATCTCAAATATCATTCTGTGTTGTATTGTAACGGTTAGAATTAAGGTAATAGATGTGTTAAGGTGTACTGCCTGGTTTTTATGTCCTGTTCCTTTGTTGGTGCTTTACTTCCGGTCTAGAAAGAGGACCCCGCTTCAGTCGCTAGTGTTTTTAGGACGAGAAGTCGCCTTAAAAACACCAGCATAACACATTCCTTCGTCTCCTTTATTTTCCTCTGTTTGCTCCACGCCTATTTTCTATATTCCTCTTACTCTTAATACTTTGAATGGCACCCACTGACCCTAATCCATCCTGCTTGCCTTCGATGGCGCTTCAAAAAAGTGTATCCCTTTCACTGTGGCCAACTGTACATACGTATCTCTGTCTTCAATATGCCAGGTCAGTATAATACATATTATGATCTCGAATATTTTTCCTGGGACCTCCAGGAAAGAAATAGGCCTGTATTGTCCGCATTACATGATTTATACATTATATTGATCGATTTTTTTAAGTGTACAAGGAAATTTCCAATGCTAACCACAGCATTGTGCCAGTATAAAGTGCGTAGGAAGTTAAATATCTTTCTATGGTAATTTGCTGAGCTGTGTTTTGTCTATTTTGCTTTTATCCAGGCTCTTCTTTCCTCTATTTACTTTCTGTAATTCCATTGCTTATATTTTCCAAAGTGTGGATTGGTTTAGGATGGTTTATCAAAGTTCAGAGTAGGGTGTTTAGTGACTTGTCAGCGCCTATCTAGTTTATCACGCCCCTTTCCTTTGATGTCGAAGTTTCAGTTCTCTCTCTCTCTCTCTCTCTCTCATTTCATTCAGATATTCGCCGGAGTCTTCACTCGGGAACACGATGCACCTTGTATCCTTGCCGTTCCCCAACGATTTTATTTCGGTGTGGAGGGTATCGCAGCTGGAGAGGGGTTAATGAAGGCTACTGGAAATCCTTCTAGTTTGAAAACACTCCACTATGCTGAACAAAATTATCTTGTGACAGAAAAATGTGATAAAAAGACGTTCTCTGTTTGAAGTAATTAACGATATGTCAAATGTAGAGATGCGAGGTGAAACGGAGCTTATATATATATATATATATATAGTGGTAGGTGGTGGCGACCATCATCCACTCACTTGATGTAGTGCTGCCTACTTCTTCCTTAGCCTTTATCATTCTTTTCTGTGCCTGCCCTCCTCTCTTCCTATTTCTCCCATCTTTCCTGTCACTTCTTAGTGCTTTTCTTTCCTTTACAGGTGGCTTTACATTGAGTGACAAGCCAAATGGCTTCCTGTATGCCAAGAAACCATTTACAACGCTGGGTGGTAACCATATAACCAAACCATACGTACGCCCTACGTGTCAACAAGTGGTTTGGTAGAGGGTTAGTGCCCCTCCCCGTAAAATAAATAACTAAAAGTCAAATGGCCACCTCTTATGGGATTATAGCGCCTGGCAATATATATATATATATATATATATATATATATATATATATATATATATATATATATATATATATATATTTATATATATATATACAGTATATATATATATATATATATATATATATATATATATATATAGAGAGAGAGATAGATAGATAGATAGATAGATAAATGGATGGACAGATATAGATATAAGATAGTGAGAGAGAGAGAGAGAGAGAGAGAGAGAGAGAGAGAGAGAGAGAGAATAAAATATAAAAGGTGAACAACATGCGAGAGAAAGGCAGGAAAACATCGGTCCATGGCAGACATGCAGCCATGGAGCAGCATCAGTGTCTTAAGAGACTGGAAGCCTCAATGGCAGCCTTTTAGAGGCCGTTCGCTCATGAGATTACTTGGCCATCCGGCATCTATCCCAAAGCCATTATTACCTGCGGCAATAGCCAGCAGGTCAATGAGTGGCCAGCATCCTTTTTTATCTTCTCCTGCTTCTGGCGGATTTGTTAAAAGGAGGCCTTTGGAGACATAAGACTGGAATCAAACAAGGTAATTTGACATGGAGAATCCAAATCTGTCATCAGATGACATCTGAGGTGGCGCCATCTAGCGATGGCTTTAGTAATACTGTTAAATTTAAGCCTATTACGATATAAAAGTGGTTTGAATCAGGAGCCTCACCGCAGGTTCCAGGGCAATTCTACTCTTGTTTTTGATACTGTATTGCACTGTTCTCTTGCATGTTATCCTTGTTTTTTTTTATTATCGTCATAATAAGTATACTGTAGGTAACATGGAAATGAATATTGACTGTTCCAGCATTGGTGTGCCAAATACTAAGTCAACTGGTGTGGAGGTGCCGATGTACTTTACCATGTGAGAATACCGACTCTCCTTCATATCCACTCAGGTTAAATGCTGTCACCCTTGAGAGGACAATACCACTGGCATGGACATTGAAGGAACACACACACGCACACACACATCTAGGATATAACGCCGTGTCCTAAGCTTGATCTTGATGCGTCGTCTCGTCATTTTTTTTTTTTATGTGTTCGACTCTGGGCATAGGCTTCACAGCCTGCTATCAAGGCCCAGTAGTCCTCCTACATACCATACACCTCTCTACATGTCACCATTTCGGCGCTAACACCCACCGTCCATATTGAATACATGTTAGGGCTGTCTCATACAGGACGGGTGTATTGGTATTAACGGGGGTATTTTTACGACATGTCGGCGGATCTTCTGGTAGATCAGTAAAGTCTGATTTCGTGAGATTCAAATCCTTAAACTGTTCCCTGCCTCA
>NC_136998.1:3400684-3508184 GCF_032717465.1 Coenobita brevimanus
AGACAGACAGACAGACAGACAGACAGAGACAGACAGACAGACAAAAGACAGACAGAAGGAGTTGGCAAGTGAAACACGTAAAGGGTAATGCCTAATTTAGTGGTAAACATTTGTGTATCATATAATTACACACTTCATAAATGAAAGTTGGTGATAAAAACAGTTATGATAATAACTTTAGAAGTTATTAAACAATTATCCTTTTTATTTTGATGACGAAAAGGCAAGGCCAGTGCTGCATTTTTACATTACTGATGTTACACACATACGGTATATACCATCTTCATTCGACCAATGGCATCCTGCGAAGTGATTCACCAACTTCAATCCGAGGAAATGTGGCTGGGCTCGGACTTGGCCTCCACACATCATTCCTCACCTTTGGGAGGGTAATATCTAATGTCTTCATGTAGTTCTGATACACCATAATGCGATACAAATTTACCCATGGGTGTATTGTCTGTATCATATCTCGCGAACAGAATGAGGCCATCGTGGAGAGCACGCAGGAACGACCGTTGACACAATCCGTGAAGTTAACACAGGATTTGCACCTGACCTACAGTATTTTCACTGTGCGACGACGCCTCCACGCAGCAAGTATTAAAAGTTACGTGCCGGTTGTAAAGGAAGTGTTATCCCCTGATAACAATGATGCTCGACTAGGCTTTGCTCTCCAGTACTCGACGGAGAACGAGGCATTTTGGAAAAATGTAGTATTTACAGATGAAAAGTGCTTCTCGTCTGTGAAGACAGGGCCTGGGGTGTGATGGGAAGTCAAGAATAGGATGTATTTAGACAAAGATATCATGGGCAAAGCAACACGTGGACGTATATCTGCATCACTCTGGGGTTGGGTGTGGGCACATGGACAAGGAGAACTAATTGAAATTGAGGGTAATTAACAAGTGAACAATATATTGCAATCCTCGAGGAAGCTCTGTTGCCCTTAATGCGCTTGATGGCAATCCCAGCCCCCCCAACACTATTCACGTTTGCATGATAGCAGCCCCATGCTCGCAAGCAATATGGTGAAAGATTGGATTCATACACATCCTGAGGTTCACTTCATCGATTGGCCAGCGAAAGGATGTGATATGAATCCCATCGAAAACTTATGGACTATTATGGTTCAGAGTCGAATATCAGACAAGAGCGAACTAAAGCTGCCATTGTGCGTCACACACGGGACGTGTGGGAAGGCATACGTCAGCGCCCAGATATATGCGCCAACCTTGTAAAATCAGTGCCAAACAGAATACAGGAAGTAATAGATGCACGAGGAGGCTGGTCATCCTATTGAATCACCAAAAGGAAATAGTGATATTATAAAGAATATCAGTGCTAAATTAAAAATAAAAACTGAGTTAAACATGGTTCAGTTGGCGTTATTCGTCATATGTTTTTTCTTGGTTAAGTTATAATTTTAGATTATGTAGCAGGAATCCGATTACATCAGTGCTAAATTAAAAATAAAAACTGAGTTCAACATTGTTCAGTTGGCGTTATTCGTCATATGTTTTTTCTTGGTTAAGTTATAATTTTAGATTATGTAGCAGGAATCCGATTACATGATATATTATGCAAGTTGCGTGCATAATATGTATCATGTAATAGAAGTATATATATATATATATATATATATATATATATATATATATATATATATATATATATATATATATATATATATATATATATATAAAACTCCAGTGTGTATTATTCAATCCATTTGCATCCGGTGTCCTCAGTATAGGACGTAGCTGGGCACTTTCAAAATCTGATAAAGAAGGGAACCCCTGGGTATGGACCTATGAGCTTCGTGACTCTGAGCCGATAGGCGGAGGGTGGTGCGCTTAGTACCCTTCCATCAAAATCCCTCGCCCAGGAACTGTGGGAGCTAATGGGTTAAAATATTTTTTATCATTATTGTGGTTTTCCCAGTGTGCCAATGTAATATACTTAATGTATAATATTTACACAGATAAGCAGGGATACCTATCTGAAGCATGTATCAACTATTTCATGACACTATGTAATAAAGTAATACCCTCTCAACTCAGCACAGAAATGTTATATCCTTAAAACATTGACTTCAGAACATAGCTTTTACGACAGATATGACGACCCCCATAGATTTACGGTATTTAATCGTATCAGCCGTCCTATGACCGTAGGGCATTCGCATCATAGCTTGAGTGGCAATAACACACAATGTCAATCACCAATAAAATTATTCTACCACATTTCACCCTCCCATTTCTTAAGTATGTAATTTATGATTCACAAATGCTTACCACAAAACTAGGCATTGCCCTATGCGTGTTTCACTTGCTAACTCCTTGTTCTCTCTCTCTCTCTCTCTCTTCCTTGCCTCTTAGTTTACGTCCTTCTACATCGCTGTCTACCTTTACATTACCTGACATGATTATATTATTTTTTTGCTTCCTTAGCCTTTAAACGATGGAAATTTTCTTGTGGCCTCTTTGATCATCTGGATCAAATTCAAACCGTTGTTTATGGGTTACTAGACTTTATCAATCCTTTAGCCTTTGGAGATCGCTAGTGCTTCCGTCACACAAGAAAAATTGTGTAGAATTAGAAATAATACAGAAGATATCAGCCGTTTTCTAAGGGCTCACGCTGGATTGCGTCCATCTTTCCCATACTTATCTCATACCTAACAATAATAATAATAATAATAATAATAATAAAACACCCGATATATGGCATCTACACAGGCTCTCTCCCTCCCCTCTCTTGCCTCCCTCTCCCTCCCAAGTTTCGTTGCCTCCCTCCCCCTGCCCCTCTCCGTCTCCTCCTTACTCCCTCACTCTGGTGGACGAGAGCTTCGACCTCTATGATCTATGTATGGAAACATATGCCTGGCAGGGACTGTCGGCGAACTTTAGCTCGTGGGTGTACGCACTCTAATTGTTATATGAACTATGAATACTGACGAGGATACTGGTGAAGGGACTGAACAATGGGAAGATCGTTTTACATTTTTTTTTACCTGTTTTAACTTGATATTGATGAATGACCGAACATAAGGAAGTTGATGTTACATTAACATCAACTTTTTCCTATTTTTTTCTTTTTAAACTTTTTTTTTTTTTCTTCTTTGTCGACTTTGCCCATAGGTATTATAACCTGTGGTGACATGTGAACGTGTACGGTATGTTGGAGAACTACTGAGTCATGGGAACAGGCTGTAAAACATATGGCCAGAGTCAGACGCATTAAAAAAAGATCACAGCAGTTCTCTTACGCCCCACACATCTTCACTTGTGACCACTTAAATGCTATTGCCCACTGTCAATACTGAAGACCTGCTAGGCTGCCTCCTTCTGGATTGATATATTGGTATTAGTGTGGATGTTTTGATTGCATGTCGGAGGATCTTTTCGAAGACAGGCACGTTTACTTTGCAACCATTTCACTCTGACAGTTCCTTGCTATAGTTGCACATGAACAGTTGGTGGTAAGATACGTTATCCTAATGTAATGAAACAATTCTTATCCAGTTCTGTTTGCCCACCAGAACCATCATCATCCAATCCTACTTGCCTACCAGAAACTTCATCATGCAATCCTGTTTGCCTGCCAGAACCATCATTATACAATCCTGTATTGCTTACTAGACCATCGTCACCCGTTCCTGTTGTGCCTATCAGGAATGTGGGGCCCCGGGGCTTGATTACCCAGTGCCTGCCTTTATCGCGATGATGACCAGGTTTGTTCGCCAGTGAGTGGCATTAAGTCAGCAATAAAAACACAGCATTCCCTGGACGTAAACTCTTGCTGACTCCATCCAGCTGCAGCGACTTAATGGTCTAAGTGAATTGCCTTAGATTTCTTCTTGTTAGATCAGCGTAACCACATCATATCAGCAAAATTGTATAAGATTTGCTTGTCCAGCATGATAGTGTCATTACTGTTAATATTCATACTGTCTTCAGATATATTCATACTGACTTCGGCTTTGTTTCAGCCAGATATTCTGGCTGAAACGAGGCCTTTTTTTTTCTTTTTTCTTTTTTTTTAGATAATTACATATTCATTCCTCTGACTCGGTAAATTGGCTCAGACATCCATTGTTTGGTGTTATAAGATGTGGAAGTCAGACAGAGTTTAAATGGAGATTGGTAACTCTTGCTCTGTGATGAGAAAATAGAAGCGAAGGTGAAGATCCTCGCTGCCTATATTAGGCCTATATGAGTTTAGGAATAGATTACAAGCTCCATGAACACTCCTCTCTCTCTCTCTCTCTCTCTCTCTCTCTCTCTTCAATTACAGTACTTTCATTGCTCACTCTCTCGCTATCATTTAGCAGCTTTTTGGTGGCGTGCAATGCTAACTAAACAAGGTCACGATTTCCATACGGGAACATGGGACTGTTTGGTTAAGCATATTTGCTTTATCATTTATGGATAAAAACAAGAAGACACACTTTTCACAGACCTGCGGCGAACCTATGCATCAACTAACGCAACAACTGGCTTGCCAAATCAACTCAAAATCTCATTAGAAAGTCGCTGAAATACCTCCTTAGGCCGAAATTGAAAATCGCCTCATAATCAAATGATGTGCGAGCTGACACAACAGCTGACATGTTAAATCAGCTCAAAATATCAAGCTGAGTAACTTCGTACTTCATAAGAAAATCACCCAGAGCTATCCGAGAGCAGATATTCGAACTTTCCTTAAAGGAGGAAAAAAAAAAAAAAAGATCCCCCAGGTTACCACTTACAGACCTGTCGACTTTGTTGCACGTAACAAGGTTATGATCACCGGATCAACCAAAACATCTCTTCCTATATATGTATATCTACCGATTTATATATATTTCACTTAGATGAATGATCATAGGAAGCACGTTAGTTTATAGGAATATATTATATATGTAATAGTAAAACACATTATGAATTAAACAATAATACAGTAATATAATACATATGTTTACAGATACTACTATTGTGACTAACAGGAGCATAACTAATCGGGAAATTGAAATATGGACCCCGTTCTTTACTTTCAATAAAACAAAAGACTGGTTCTCTGAGGTCCTCACATGTTATCTGGCTTTTAGATAACAACCCACCATTTCTATTGCAATACGTCTGTTATAGTACCGTTTGTTTTAATTTGATGATATTAATGGCGATGTATTTATGACGTTAGATCGGCTACAAGGCCATATGAAGGAGCAGTGAGGAAAAAATATAGTTAAATCCACAAACTGTTCCTCACAATACCTGACATCAAATTCCTGACCACACAGGCCTCAGCCCGCCAACCGATCCATGGCATCACCACCTACCCAACATTCAGAGCTTCACATTCATGTTAATTAATACAGTTGCTGTTACGGAAGCCTGTGCGTTAATTGGTGTGTGTGTGTGTGTGTGTGTGTGTGTGTGTGTGTGTGTGTGTGTGTGAGAGAGAGAGAGAGAGAGAGAGAGAGAGAGAGAGAGAGAGAGAGAGAGAGAGAGAGAGAGAGAGAGATTTTTGTTTTAATTAATTTATTACGCTCATAGAGCGACAAACCTAGTACAGTCCTCAGTCTCTAATCATACATAGTATTCGTGACACGTAGGACACGCTGTCATGTAGAGTGAAGCTGGACAAAGGCAAGAGTGATCTTACAAGAAGGTGAAATACACCAGCATACACTGTGAAACAAGTTTCAGCACCCACCAAAGTGTGGGTGTCGGGCTAAAACAGTATCCAAGTTGTCATCATTTAACAAGTGCCGACACACATGTATTAAGTCCTGGCCCTGGGGCAGCAAATCACTCACTGAGGGACACTCGAGGCAGTAGTGATGGAGACTGTTGGCATTTGGACGGTCGCAGAGCTTGCAGGTGGAGTAGTGGGTACGTCCCCCGCCTCGGAGACTTGCCACAGAGGTCTGTACCCTAGCCGAAGCCGGGCAGTCACAATATTATGTCTGCGAACCATAAGCCCATGTCGGCGATACCTCGGGGAAGAGAGTCGGAAGTGGTCGTAGTGTTGTATAGATACACTCTGTGGACGCTCAACATTCATGCGGTGGAGTGTGGGGAGAAGTGCGGCATAGTATATGATCCGCTTGTAGCAGAGAAGGAGGGTGCAGCACCGTCAGGCAGCTGCAGTTCGCAGGCACTCTTAGCGAGGAGGTCCACCCCTGTCGTTCCCAACTATTCCAACATGGGAAGGAATCCACAAAAATCGTATGCAGAGGGAAAGATCTTGAGCCGCTACTAACTGATGCAAGATGTGGTTGATGAGTGAGCGTTGAGAGGGGTGTGGAGACGAGATGGCCTGAAGTGCAGACTGAGAATCACATATCACAACACCATTCACCTGCCGCTGACGGAGGAGACTGACAGCCAGGAGAAGGGCCTGAAGCTCACAGTATGTAGAGCTGGACGAGTTGGGTAACCTGCGACCAACCCAGCCACCCTCCGGGGGCTCCAAGTCCGGTGAGTAGATGACGCAGCCAGCACTGCCATCAGGCTGTATGGACCCATCCACATAGAGGTGATGTGTGTCAGAGACAGAGGAGGCGAGCGCAGTAATGTGCTCCAAAGCTAGCTGTTTCTGAAGGGAAGGTGGGTCAGTCTTTGAGGTGGGTGTGAAGGTGACATGAGGCTGTAGAATCCTCCATGGGGGTGGCCCATGATCAACCTCGGCCACGGTAACGTCGATGTGAAGACGCTGCAGGGAGGAGCACACTGTGTTGACGAGGGTGCGGACGCCAGGACGAAGTAGAAGGCGAGGAGCAGCAGGGTCAAGTGAGGCTCGCAGGACGTGGGAATAGTGTGGAACAAGATGGGGTGAGTGAAGGCACTTGATGCTGAAGGAGGTGACGTTGGCGTGGATCCTCTCAACAACTGAAGGAAGATTTAGTTCAGTCAACATGGTTACTATCCTGGTGGAGGTGGGGCACCCAAGAATGTGTCACATCACTTTGTTCTGAAACTTTTCTAGAGGCTCCAAGGTGGTCCTAGAGAGCTGGCTAAGTGCTGGGGAGAGATAATCGATGACTGACCGTATGAAGGTAATATAGATGTTTCTTGCCAAGGGGATGGAGATGCCGGCAGCATAATTAGTGAGCCACTTGAAGGGGACAAAGCGCTGTTCTAGCCGGTGGAGGAGATCTTGGATGATGGGATGGACATGCTGCCGAGCAGGTATGGCTGGAGTGATGCGCACTGGCGTTCCCAGGTATAGGTACTGCGTACAGGGCGGGATAACTCTTTGTCCCACAGTAAACACCGGGAGTGTACCACAGCCCCGAGGAGAGAATACTCGACTCTTGTCTGGGGAGAGAAGGAGGCCACAAGCAGAGGACGACTCGTAGAAAGACTGTAAGAATCTCTGAAGACCGGCAGCAGAGGTGGAATGCACACAGATGTCGTCAGCATAGCAGGTGATAGTCGTGCCAGGAATATTGGGTAGAAGAGTCAGCAAGCGGTGCATCAGAACATTGAAAAGAAAAGGACTTAAAACTCCACCCTGGGGAGTACCAAGCTCGAATTCCCTGGACGTGCTACATGCCCCTTGGAATAGCACACGTGAGGTCCTGTTACAAAGATAACCTCGGATCCACCGTAGGAGATAACCGTGTACCCCAAACTCAACCAGCTGGTCAAGAATAACCTCCTTGTTGGCAATGTCAAAAGCACTCTTGAGATCAAGAAATGCTACCACACTGGCGGGGGAGAGGCGGGCATACAGGTCCATCAGGCAATGGTGTGTGCTCCTCTGTGGCAAAAAACCATACAGGCTCTGAGAGAACTTGTCTTGTAGCCGGAACATGAGGCGAGCAAGGAATATGCACTCAAGCACTTTACAAAAGCAGGAGGTGAGTGAAATAGGCCTGAACTTGTCTGTGCCAGGTTTGGGAATGGGCACAATGGTACTAGAGGTCCAGGCATAAGGCACGTATCCCCTTTGGAAGCAAAGATTGTAGAGCTTCAGCAAGGGAGAGCCGGGAACTTTGAGGAGGAGGCGGAGGACTTGAAAGGTGATACCATCTTCCCCGGGTGCAGTCGTCTTACTCCTGGCAAGAGCACGGCGCAGTTCATCTTCAGTGATGGGTATGTCGTCTTCTTCATCCGGCCGGAGTAATGCAGCCATGAGACGCAATGTGCGGGCGTTCCTGTGGGTGGAGAGTGCCTCTTGAACATGGACGGGAAGACTGTGTGACTGCGCCTGCTCAGACCAGGTAGTGATCAGGTCCTCTGCATACTGTGCTGGGCTGTGGTGAAGAGCACTTGGGGGTTTCCTCCTAATAACTCTGTTGATAAGGTGCCACATGGAGGCAGCACTTGTCTGGTGATTGATGCTATCAGTATACTTCCTCCAAGCCTCGGTACGGGCACCCTGCTGAAGGGTAACAAGGTCATCTCTGGACGCACGATACTGCATGAGACGGGCATGTGTTGGTTGGCTCTGGAATGCGATACCATCATCCACAGCTTGCCTTTCTGCCTGGAGAATGCGCTGATCCAGTGTCCAGGCATGAGCCACACCGTGTCTTTTGATGTGCGGACGTGTCACAAAACGAGTGTAAAAGTCATGTGTTGCTCGAACCAGAGAGGAGTACAGATTCTCAGGCGACTGGAAGTTAAATGTTGGTAGAAGACTGGAGATGTAAAATATGTAGTTAGGGCAGTACTTTGGAGGAATGGTGATGCGGAAGCGAGTGTGAGGAGAGGAAGGTCCACTTGGTAGGGAGTACTGTAATCCAAGAGCGATGTGATCAGAGAAAAGGGTTTGTATAGAAAAGCACTGAACATGTGACGCCACCAGGCCAGCGGTAATGATGTGATCAAGTGTGCCTCCTTGGGTGTGCGTGGCGCCCCCAGTAGGCCAGTGAGTGAGCCGGTGTCGGCGGATGTATTCGAGAAGAGGTAGTCCTCCACGATTTGGGGAGGGGGAGGCATCACCTAGGGCGGGGTGCCGGGCGTTGAAGTCCCCCATGTAGATCATGCCTTGCGACGTAGGTGGTGGGAGAGCAGGGAGATTGATCTTTCCTGGAGCAGAATACATTGCAGAGTCAGAAGCTTCCCAGCACCCACGGTGATCTCGAAGAGCTGGAAGGTCATGTTGTCATCGGTAGAGCAGCGGAGGAGTTGATGGGGAATGGAGGAGTGAATG
This sequence comes from Coenobita brevimanus, assembly GCF_032717465.1. Lineage (NCBI taxonomy): Eukaryota > Metazoa > Arthropoda > Malacostraca > Decapoda > Coenobitidae > Coenobita > Coenobita brevimanus. The sequence continues at coordinate 3,409,835 of NC_136998.1, forward strand.
TAGCTCACGAGGCCATTCCTGACGTGATGGACATAAGAGACGAAGCCTGGGAGTGGGGGAGCTTCAACCCCGAGCACATGGCAGCCTACAAAAGCTTCCTGAAGAAAGATGACATGTGGGTGGTGACGACCTATATAAGTCTGGAGGGCAGTAAGCTTCGGGTAAGTTCCGATACCACAGGCATTCCAAGAGATGATGTGAAGCTGCATTCCATTATTGAAGTCTGCCTTTAGGTTTACGGGAGGCTGGTGGGGACAAGGACGTCGAAGTGTTGCCGCCCGATGACATGGAAGCGGCGCTGCTCTGAGGCTTGCAGTGTGGTGGCTCCTTGATGAGTCGATCACTGAGCTTTTCAAAGGTAAAGGTGAGGGCTTCTAGTCTCTCAGAAAGGGTGGTGATAGACGTGATGACGGCATGGTGTGACTCAACGAGTGTGGCGAGGGTGCGCTCAGTGGTGGCTTGCTGGGTGGCGAGACTATCAATGCGGGTCTCGATTGCATCAAAACGTGCTTCAATGGCTGCGCAACGTGCCGTCAGGTTGGCAACGGCCTCGTGAAGGGCAAGGACTTGTGGCGAGGCAGCCAGGGTAGAGGATGGAGGTGGTGAAGCAACGCCTGGTCGCGACCATGGTTGTGGTGGTGGTGGGGGCAAGGTGTGAGGCGTAGCATCAACAGCAAACGAGGCGGCAGCACGGAAGCGCTTCAGGCAACCGTGCCACACATTGACTCCTTGTTCATTACAGCGGGGGCATTTCCACACTGATGTATCTGGAGCAGGTGGGGTGGGCTGGTCTGATGCAGGAGTAGCATCAGCGGTGGTAGGTTGGGTGGGGGTGCGATGTGGGCAAGTCCGGGAGGAGTGGGGGCCGGCACACCAACCACACTTATCAGAGGAAGCAGCACAATACCGGGATATATGACCAATACCCCAGCATTTGTAGCACCAAGGCAGTTCGTCTCTCATCCTTTTAAACTCACAGGATGGAAGGCAAGGAAGGAAGCTGAAGCTGAAAGCTGGTGGCGGTGGGTCTGAGAGGCTCCATACGACAACAAGCCGGTTGATGGGCGTGCCATGTTGATAGAAGTGACGCACAGTGTATACGCCATTAAGTTCCTTGGCCAGAGAAGGGTCTACATCAACAGGGTAGCGGGTGACGAGATAAGTCGGGAACTTCCTCGGCCTCTCAACGGAGTCCTGAACATCAAGCTTCAAAGATAAGAAGTCACCTTTCGCAACACTTTCGATGATGTCGGGACGTTTACGTGAGATATAAACAAAACGGGAGGTGACAGCAGACATTTTCACCTCGGCCAACTCCCGATTGAGGCAGAAAGCCCTGGTGACGTCAGAGAGCCAGCGCAGCTTCGTTTCCACAGTTGGGTTCCCACAGAAGACAAGCTTGACATATTCAGCTCTGGGAGCAAATGCAGGAAGGACAGTGGTGGCCAGAGGGGATGAACAATGACAGCCAGGACGAGGGAATGAATTATCAGAAGCAGCTGGATGAGAAGTCTCGATGCGCCTGGATGCCTTGGGAGCAGGTGAGGACGAACCACTTGAATCCGAAGCCTGGTCCATGGGTCGTTTGGTGGAGGTGGTAGGCGTAGCGGGAGGGGGGACTGCAACACTGGGCTGCCAAGAGGTGGGGCCAGGTTGCTGCGTGGCGAGTGCCACTGGGGGCGAGTGTTGGTCTGTTATGTCCTCGTCCTCACTGAGATAGAGGTCAGCCTCAATGTCAGCAAGGGAGGCAGGGCCAGAATAAGCCATGTTGCCACAGCAATGAAGTCAGGGAGTCAAGACGCAGCACCGGTGGGGGTACAGTGACGTGCACATGACGTCACCACACGTCACACTCCCCCACCGCGCATGCGCAGCCGGGAGAAAATCTGACGAGAGGGGGTCGGCCGAGTTATAATTTTCACGACTGCTTCTAGTCTAAGGCTAAAGCCCCAAAGCCCCTTATGTCACCAAACAGACGACGGGTGCTTACTATTGCTCCGTGCCAAGGCTGGTAGACGGCAGATCACTGGAATGCCCAAAACTTTCAAGGAAAGGAGAGAGCTCTCAAGGTCTTGTTTATACCAACACAATATGGCGGACCCAGAGAGAGAGAGAGAGAGAGAGAGAGATTGATTATTTTATGGCACGTTAGGAGGCTGGGTCAGAAAAAGTCAATGGGGCTCAAAAATAATAAGCGGGTGCAGAGGAAGGGTGAAAACTGTTAGGGAGTAAGACACGAGCAGGAACCAATACTTCAGTTACCGAGAAAAAAAAAAAAAAAAAACTTACTGAAAGAGGATCCTGCACCTTAAATCTGCTTTTATTCCAGTAAGTGCGTGGTTTTGCACTGCTTTAGTTCAGCCATATATAGAGACTACAAGCATCCGAAGAGACATGAGAGGCAATCACCACAAAGTTTCCCCGCAGTTAATTTCCATGCAGTTAATTACTTAACAGGGCAGGGGCCAGCCAAGAACCCCAGCGCAGGTTCTGAGTCATTTTATCGCAGCAGCTCTTCACAGGACGAGGCGTCATGAGACAGACAAATAGTTAATGAGAGAGAGAGAGAGAGAGAGAGAGAGAGTCTTTTGCATATACATGCTGCACTGGTACTTCGCTCCTCATTGAGGCTATAAAATTTTTAGTTTTAGAAAAGATACCGAAAACTTGGCATTCTAGTGATGCAAGTTTTTTTTTTTTTTTTTTAAGTGGGATTTGTAGAACAAGCTAACTGCTCTGCCATACCTAATGCCCTGCACTACAGGAGGCTCTTCTTGTGCTGTAGTAAGGCATGGTGGTACCAGCATAATATAAAAGTGCATCAGTGTATTCAAAGTGTTAGGGACATTGTGTGTATTCCCTTGGGTATAAAAAGTCCTATTTAATATAAGGAAGACACTGAATTATGTTACGATTTATAACCAGTTTTTTCATTCATGGCTTTAGTTGTTGATGGATAATATAGAGGCATAGCTACTGGTGCTGTGTTAGTTGCTTACATTTTTTTTTTTTTTCGCGTGTACGAACCTCATAGCAGAACTACTACAGTTGTGTGTTACTGAACCCACCTAGAAAAAAATAAATCGATCAAACTTACTGGCGAATTGAAATCCTGCAAACAGCAATTCTGACATAAATCAACTTGTAAAGAGCAGTTTTTTTCTTTTTCAGCAACAGGCTTACTATTTTATATGGAGAATAATAGTGAGATATTTACCCCGCAGTCTAAAAAACTAACATTTTCAACATACAGTACTGTGTGTGTGTGTGTGTGTGTGTGTGTGTGTGTGTGTGTGTGTGTGTGTGTGTGTGTGTGCCACTAGCGTGCTTAGGTTAGGGATGGATGTGTCAGTGGTTGTTACCGCAACACTGACCAAAACAAAAACCATCGCAGTACACAGTGCCTTCAGATAAAATAACTATTAAATCTTTAGTCACATGCAGCGGCCTCTACCCGAATATAATTTGAAAGTTGACACTAGGCGTAAATGCATAAAATATACAGTATATTGAATATGAGTGTGTACTGTAAAGTCAACTATCTTATGGACTGAATATATAAACGCAGTCCACTATGGTTCACTGCCGGATTGGATCTCTCCATTACAAAGGATTACAACCATGAAATCTTCTCATGAATGATCAGATCGAGTTAGGAAGGGGTGTGTAGGGAAGGGGTGTGTAGGGAAGGGATGGGGTGCATGTGAGATTGTTATTGTAATATGTTTTGTCTCTGGCTTGCGAGGCGAATATACTCCCTTGAACACCAAAGTTATCCCTTTTATTGAAATGCTTTGTGCTAAATCACCCAGAGACGTCAAATTGGAACATGCGTTCATGGAGGAAAGTATAATACACAATCACAGAGACTGGACAGAATTGGCTCCCCTGGTATAAGCAGGACAATGATGCTGCATCAGGATGTTCCAACTTCCAAAACCCAATACCAACTGATAACCAATAACCATGGGGTTGGGGTTCCGTTCAGGGACTCCACGACACAAGTTTACTAATACACACCACACAACACAGGTTCACTGACATAAACACCACAATGCAACAAAACAAGAAGACTCATTGGGAGAATACAATATAACAGAACAACAAATTCACAAATATATACAATGCAACGCAGTTCACCACAAATAATAAATGTTTTGATTTAATAAAACCAAAACTAAAACTCAAAACAACACAACACAACAGCACACGAATTTCACTAACAAATCTGATGCAATGCACAGTTTCAGTGTTAAACAAAATTACACATAATTTCAGTAATAAACAAAGCACAGGAAACAAACACATTAAAGAAAACAAAATGTTCTTAAATGCACACTACACTACCAAACACAAACTAAATTCGCCAATAACACACCAAGGGAAAACACGAGTCTTACGTACAAAAGCGCAACACAAGGTACAGAAAAAAATTGCAGCATACGTTAGTCTACCAACATACACAGCACTACACACAACAGAAGTTCACTGACAGTCCAGCACAAATAAAAAAAATATTAAACCATAACAGCATACCATGTCACACAACAAGATGAGAATTAAACAAAGAAATTACTACCAGACATAACACTACACGCAAGTCCACTGATTAACCCAGTAAACACACTACACAAGACTCAGAGAGAACAAGAAAGTTGCTAACAAACACACTATAACACACTTTACAGAGAAAATGCAAGACAAATGTTAATGACAGGCATAACACAACATACAAGATACAGAGAGAACGCATCACAGTACCTACGAACAATACCACACACCACACCACACAACACACTGGGCCAATTGAAGACCCAATCACAATACAAATCACAAATTACAAAGACAATACCACTCAATGCAAAAAAGTTACTAACAAGCAGAGCTCAATACACTAATTCACTAACAAAAACAACACAACTATTTCATGATGATTCTCACCGATACTGCCTTTAGATAGGAAAATAAGTGTCAGAAAAATGCCTATAAATAATACATTGGAAAAATTCTGAATTATGCCGGGCCATTCCGGACTCCCCCCGGAATCATATATGTATATATACAGTATATACAGTATATATATATATATATATATATATATATATATATATATATATATATATATATATATATATATATATATATATATATATATATAGATAGATAGATAGATAGATAGATAGATAGATAGATAGATAGATAAATAGATAGATAGATAGATAGATAGATTGATAGATAGATAGATATTTCCAGTCGAGAAATCATATTAAAATGAAAACCACGCAGTTTAGTGCTTCAGCTCTAGACCTGTCTTACCACTGTAACTTCATGGTGCATCACCTGCCCCAGCAAACAGAAAAGAAACGAGAAACTACCCAACTTTACACTGAACGTTTCAGCAACACACCCCTTCCTCCACACCAGATCACACTTCATAAACACATTTATAAGAACATAGCCACCACAGCCATCCAAAACTGTCAACCACGAGACATATACCCGTCAGAAACTACCCCGCCAAGAGATAGATGAGAATACCTAGCCTGACCGATTTTGTTGTCACCCTTCCTTGCTGCAGTTCAAAATGTAACTCACAGAGAATATACGTGCCCACACTGCAGTGCTGCCCACCATACCACACCGCATTTACCTACCTCATGCACCACACTATCCAGACACAGGCAGTCGTTCAAAATGATTTCAACAAAAATCCTCTAAAAGTGACAGGTTGAAGCTGACAATTTCCTGTGGTCCACTGGCACACTACCACATAGCCTGGACTTCCAAAAACAACAACAACAACAACGACGACGACGACGACGACGACGACAGCAACACAACGCAGAAGTTCTTAACAAAGGCAGCAAAGCACAACCTAACAAAGCACACAAGCTACAGAGAAAACAGAAACTTATTGAGAAAAACAACACACACAACACAAAAATCACTGAGACTCCATACGTAGCACAAAACAACAAATAAAACCATTCCACAACAGATCCAACCTAACACAGTGCATAAACAGCAAGCATATAACACCACGAAATACACAGGTTTACTAAGACATACCCCAATAAAACAAAAAAATGGTACAAAGCACATTTTAAAACACTGACAACAACAAATACAACAGAATGGTGTATGCTTCTCCTGAAACGAGCTCAATATCGCCTAACTTTATACGTTGTGTTTATGTGTATGATATTGTGGTAGGTGAGGGCACCCACAATCCAGTCATTCAATGTAGTGCTGCTCTTGGATGCCTGCATCTCCTCTCATCCTTCCTTTTTTTCTTCCTTCCTCTTGTCCTCCTTTCCTTCATTTAATCCTATTCCTTCCGTCTACGGGTGACTTTACATTGAGTGACAAGCCAAATGGTTCCCTGTACACCAGGAAAGCGTTTACTACTCTGAGTGGTAACCATATAACCAAATTATGGCGCCTGGTGGTTTAGTTGGTAATTAAGGCTCTCAAATAGGATTGAGCAAGTGCAGGTTTATATCCAAGGGGTGGTTGGGGTTTATTGCTCACATCATACCATTCAAGGATGAGTGAACCTGGTCACTCATCTTAAATGTTGGGACCAACTTGTCAGGACTGTAAAATATATTAATACATAATATCCAGCAACATATATAATATAGTCAAGAGGTTAGGTCAATGTCAAACCTAGGGGTCAAAGGAAGTGATGTTAGCACCTCTCCAGAATGAACACACCAGCACAATAGCCCACAAACAGCGCCTCGTGACCATACACACACATACACACACACAGGCTTCTAGAACATTTCAACAACAGCATAGCACACGTGACACGACCCCTGCTAAACGAGAATGTAAGAATCAGACCTCAGAAAGGGGCAAGCTACACAACTGGCAGGTAGTGGAGAGATCAAATACGAAGAGGAGTCTGACTAGGCTTAGTAAATTAAGTCACTGCGTAATATGCATGCTTCTTTACTTAGACTTTCCTTGAAGATAATAAATCAAGATCAACTCCCTGTATTCATCTTTAACTCCTGCTCTTCAATTACCAAAATAACTTTAACCAAAACTCAAGATTCACCTATTACACGAGTAAAGAGTTATATATATATAAATGGAGGCTACAAAGTTCCAGCAATAAATGGTGGCAGCAGAAGTACGAACCTCGTCTTCAAATCTATATTGGATTCCTACAAAATACAAGTTACAAGCCTTTGAGTCTATGAGCATACAGTAGCAATGACGAGTTACGATTGAGGATCAACAAGCTCTACGATTAACTACAAATTACAAGTCTACACCTCTATAATCTTCTTCACGCAACTTCAAGCAGCAGCAAGAAGAATAAAAAACAAAACAAGTAAACAAAAAACAAGAACAAAGCAACAAGCACTAGATCCCCAACATTCTCTCTCCTACCGCCCCCCTACTTCCACTGCTGACGCAGGTTAAGACGTCGCGGCAAAACACACGAGCCACATTTATAATGCATCTTACTCACCTTTCCTCACTCAGGTTACTCATGCTACTCAGTTACGCTCCACAGCTACCAGTGTGGGAAGCCGATGTCACCATGTGTATCTGCTGAGATGACGTCACCATGCGTGTTCGCTGAGACGACGCCACGCCAATCAACATGTGACTGACACTAGGCACTTCTCACCCACTACTTGTTACTCATTCTTCACATAGCTCCTACTCATACTCATTTATTTTCACAGTATTGAGTGGGAATTCAATGTTCTATGGTGATGTTCGCCTGTGAGTACAGCTGTTAACCACTACATTCATCAGGCCATGGAATTTCTTGAGTAATATCGTCCATCAACACAGCCCTAGAATTATCGAGAGAAGATCTTCATTCAACTCTGCATTTATCTTCAAAGGCGGACAGCTACTTTCGACTCGCCTCTCCGAATGACCATCTGTATCAAGTGGGTGTAATTATACTTATTCATTTCTTCTCAGTGCTTTAAATTAGGTACAATCACCTCCTTTACTTATTTTTATATATACACTTATACACTCACTATCTATCATTCATTACATATGTTTAGTTAGGACATAAAAGACGTATTTCATAACACCATACCTTAGCAACATGAATTCTTTTTAGCTGAGTGATATGACAGGAATATTTTCATTTCCACCCGTGTTAGTATCAGATGATACACAGTTAGCTCTCACTGCGGATACACAGTTAGGAGAGCACCAGGGCAACACATCTACCCAACAAAATTCACCGCAAAATAAAGATAAAGAAACTAATACCTCAATTCTAGATGATAATGATGATGATTGGCAAATCCCCTCTGATGTACCGAGTGAGAACTTTGTCTCTGACTTGCATACCTATGAAAATATACTTAACAGAGTTCACCGTTCAGGGAAAACCTATTCCACTATTCCCTCACACAACGATAAACAAGACCAAGTTAAATTAACAGAGCAACCAGTGAAGATGAATACCACGGATCAAACTCAGATATACGTCTACCATGAGGATAAAAGTGCCTCGAAATTCTCTGGGACAGAAAAAGACTGTATTGATGTCATTTCAATGTTTAATCAATGCAAACAGATCTTCGTAAAAAGGCACATTACAGATGAACAAGAGAAAATTGCTATTTTTTCCCTTTTGGATCAGTCAGGAAAGATGTCCGGCATGAAACTTGCTTAGGTCAGACAAGCTTCTCCGAGCTAAGACATATGATGAATTTAAAACTGAATTTTTGAAGAAATTTTCTGGAGGTAAGAACTTTTTGCCAGGCTTAATCCCAGAATTACATAAGATTGTAGATCTTGTAAGGGAGCACACTACAAATCATGTGGTCAGTGAAATAACTGCTGATGTCTCCACAATCAAAAGGACATTATTAGCTACCTTAGAAAACTCAAACTGGCTAACAGGAGATGGAAAGATGTCCCCAGACCTCGTCGTGGACATCATTGGTTATGTAGCTGCCTTGTGTAAATTACCTGATAGGACCCTCAAGATCGCCAAGACGATATCGCACACCCTAGGTATGTGCTTACCAGACTAAATGAACGAGGTAGAGATGCAGTGTAGTAAAACAGGGGTGATCGAAACAATCACATTCTAGCAGAATGAGAGTGCCTGAATCAGTATCAGCTGTGAAAACATCTACAACTACCCCAAACAGAGAACAAAATCGATCGCGACCCGAAAGCAGGCAGAGTTAACAACCAAACGCGTCGAGGCTATGTTCACAAACACCAGGCTACAGACAGTTTCGTAAGTTTTTGCGCAGTCCACGCAGATCTCGCGCCACAGACACCACTAAATATGGGAAGTCATCTCGCACATCACAGTCAGGAGATAGGTCCATTCTGTCATTATTGTGCAAAACCAGCACACACAAAGAATGAATGCTTTATCAATACAAAAGGGGACAGACAAAAGAGACAAGGATTTGGTCCCTACTGTAGGCATCATCGGTGCCAAGGGCACTGGACAAGTAACTGCAAAACAGTAGAAAAATTAGTGTCTATTTTCAAGTCGGGGGAAGACCAAGTCACGACAAAAAACGAACAAACGTAAAGAAAAGCATGTCTGAAATTCACACAAGAGGCATGTTGGGAAATGAGTGTATCTTGATACCATCTGTATGTGAGGATCAAAACGTTTCCATATTTTTAGACACAGGCTCTCCAGTAAACCTAATAGCACAAGAAGAAATAAATGGAATTTTTAGAAATAAGAAGAAAGTAACTTTTCTGGAGGAATCTGATTTAGATTTATATACAGTAGATGGCAAACAAATCACAGTAAGGGTATGATACGGTTCAACATCAGTTTCACAGAGACTACAAGACCAATCTCTGCATTTTTTTTTATATCGTTGAAAACTTAGCAATTAAAGCTCTTATGTTACTGGGCTTAAGATGCATGAGAACAGAGATAATAACTTTACTCCCACATATGAATGGAACAGACTTTGATAATGAATTCATAGAGCAAATACCGCCAGAGTCCTCCCCGATTAGTAAAACAGAACCAAAAAGAATTGGTAATATTAAAAGCTTAAACAAACATACACAAACAGATAAGTGTATAGATCCACTCACACCTCCACCCCCAGCCTCCAGGACTAGAAACCCAGGTAACGGTACTGATTTATCAGTTTTTCTCGCCCATCTCACCAATGATTTAGTTATACCATTTAACTCCTATATGATAGTTACCATAAAAAGCAAATTACAGAATAGTACTGTTCTTGCCTTTGAAGAATTATGTGAAGTAAAGGGATTGTCAGTAGAAAACGCATTATGTCAGAATAACGATGAAGGGCAAACTCAGATATTTCTAATTAATCACATGAATGGGAAAAAAGGGACTTGTATAGTTAAAACTGAAAAATTTCCCACCCCTGTAATGGAAATAGTTTTAGTTGGAGTCACAAGTGAGATCAAAGCTACGGATAGAGAGAGCATAAAAGATAATTTAATTCACTCAGGTGAATTTGATGAAGAAAATGATTTAACCCTGTTGGAAACACACAGGGACACCGTAGCATTACCCGGAAAACAATTATGGTGTACTAACCTGATGAATCACAAGATTAACGTACACCCAAATACACCAGCAATTTTCGTACCTGCCTATCGAATCCCACAATCTCAGCGTACACTCGCAAATCAGTATGTCGATGAAATGTTAAAACTTGGAATTATTGAGCCATCAGTCTCCCCGTGGAATGCCCCATTATTCTTCGTGCCCAAACGAAATGGAGAAATGCGTGTGGTAGTAGATTACCGTAAACAATCACACAATCCCAGACCGATTTCCCATGCCATTGCTAAGCGACATCCTGCAGAATATTGGACCAGAAAATAATGTGTTTTCCACGATCGATTTGCTAAGTGGTTATTATCAAATTCCTAAAGATCAGGAATCACGTAAATACACTGCCTTTTCCACAAATAGAGGACACTATCAGTATAGAAGGTTGTCCATGGGACTGAGGACAGCCCCGGGCACATTCCAGCGTGTTATGAATTACTTATTGTCCGGAATTTTAGGACAAGGAATATTTGTTTATCTTGACGATGCTATCATCGCAACGAAAGATATCACAGAACATCTCCAGATTTTAGACCTACTCTTACAAAAGCTTGGTGATGCTGGTTTAAACATTAAGCTTTCTAAATGCAACTTTTGCTTTAAGGAAATAAAATTCTTAGGTCACAGATTAAATACTACTGATGTTCACACCACTGATGACAAAATACAGGCAGTGAGAGATTTTCCTGAACCCAATACGAATGACAAAGTTAGACAATTTTTAGGTCTAGCTGGGAACTATAGGTCATTCGTACCACAATTCTTTCATATAGCCTTTCCTCTATTTCAACTACTCAAAAAAGATGCTATATTCCAATGGGAAGAAGAACAAAAACAAGCATTTAACCCGCCCCGTCCCGACGACGTATGGGTACGTCACCACGATTTGCATTTGCCAGTCCCGGCGACGTACCAGTACGTCGTGCAATTGCAAGGTACCTAATTTGCACAATTTTCAATTTTCGCACGTGATTTTTCGTATGTATACACGGGACACCTTCCTCTATTCCTGTACAAGATACCAAGCAGGGACAATGCCTTACACTGCATAACCTCCCCCCTCCCCCCCTCACGCCATTGTCTTGGCAAAGGACCTGTTACCAGTGACCTGGCTAGTAAAGTTATTCAGGGCCAGAGTGATTCCCCAATCGATGACAATGTGGAGGACAATGTTTACATAGCATTAGAAGAAGAAACAGCCAGAAATAATGATCAGGTAGTGTGGCAAAAATAGGTCAGGTATGGTGATTAGTTAGTGAGTGAAACAATGCTTATAATGCCTTTATTACTGCTTGAAAACCAATATACTGTCATACTACATATACATTCGTACCAAGTAAATAAATAAATACCTTTTATGAGTGGATAAAATAGTTACCCTCCCATAGAACTCGTTTTCTTTGGTGCCAGCATGTTAGAAAACCCACTCAGGTAAGGAGGAACTCCTACCTGGATTGGGCACTTTAAACCTCAGGTGAGCGATTTCTCTATGAATTTTCGATGTTTCTCACCAAAAGCGAAGGTTTTAGCCAAAAAAAAAATTTTCGAAAATACCTCGGGACTGGGGGATGTCAGAGGTGCGGAAAACCTCGGGACGTGACGGGTTAACAAATTAAAAATTAAACTAACAAATGCACCTTTTTTGGCATATCCAGATTTCACAAAATCATTTATTATTTGTACAGACGCATCAGTTAAAGGATTAGGGGCTGTACTGATGCAGGAAGATAAAAGAGGAAAGAATCAACCAATTGCATTTGCCAGCAGACAAATATAAGTTGCAGAAAAAAATTATTGCACTACAGACTTAAAGGCGCTTGCAGTGGTTTTTACATTACAAAAGTTTCGAGATTTGGTATATGGTTACGAAATACAATTATTCACCGACCATAAACCGCTAGTGGGAATGTTTAAAGAATAACTCCTCTCTGGGAGGATAGCAAGTTGGAAATGTACAGTCGAAAACTATCTATCTATCTATCTATATACCTAGGCTGCTTCCCCCAAGGAAAGGGAGGTATCCAAGACAGGACGACACATTCCCAATTTGCTCATCCATTCAAACACATTCATTCGCAACTTAGCCCCAAAGGGGAGAACGGACAGATCCTCACCGCACCACACAGCACAAAGGTCAACTGCGCAATGCAATCAGTGACATCCGCAGCAGGGCCCGACAGCAGAGCTGGTTTACCCCTGCCACATCATAACAGACTCATCCCCTTACCCGCACCTGACCTGAAATAGCTGATCAGACCAAATGCAGGAGAATATCCCCTCAGGGCTGCGTCATCACTTATCCATTCACAATTTCTCTCCATTTATTTCTGTCACGCAGAGCCACTCTTCCTTGCTCAACAGGCATCCCTCTCGCATCCAGCGCTCTCTTCACACTGTCCATCCATCCAATTCGTGGTCTTCCTCTCAGCCTTACACCTCTCACATCAGATCTAGTTATCTTTTCACCAATCGCTCATTATCCATTCTCTCCATATGCCCAAACCATCGCAATACCCTCTGCTCAGCTCTACCAGCCATCTCCCGAACAACTCCAGTTCTCCTTCGCACTTCATCATTCCACACTCGATCCATACGCGTCACTCCACACATACTCCTCAGACACCTCATCTCCATTACATTCAAACTTTTCCTCTCTGCTACACCCATATTCCATGTTTCAGCCCCATATAATGCAGTCGGTACCACAACACCCTCATACAGCCTTCTCTTTACATCCATTCTAAGCGAACGACATCTAAACACTTTTTTCATTCCTCCCAGCACCTTTCCTACTTCATTTATTCTAAACTTCACTTCTGCATCTATTCTTCCATCCACAGCAACATGTGACCCTAGATATTTAAAACACTCTACCTCCTCAAGTAACTCGCCATTCAAAACTATATTCATCCCCCTACCATCTACCAACCTCGTACACTTCATCACTTTACTCTTATTCTCATTTACTTTCAATTTCCTCCTTTCACACACCCTTCCAAACTCCTCTACCAACTGTCTCAATCTCTCCTCTGAATCAGCCACCAGTGCAGTATCATCTGCAAACAGCAGCTGCTTCAGATTCCTGTCTCCATCATCAACATTCACCAGACTCAGACCTCCACCTAAAACTCTTGCATTCACCTCCTTTACAACACCATCCATGTAAATATTAAACAACCAAGGCGACATCACACATCCCTGTCGCAGCCCCACTCTCACAGGAAACCAATCACTCACAGCATTTCCCACTCTTACACACGCTCTACTATTTACATAAAAACTTTTCACCCCTTTTAGTAACCTACCATCAAGTCCATACAATCTTAAAACAGTCCACAAACCCTCCCTATCAATCCTATCATACGCTTTCTCTAAATCCATAAATGCCCAAAACACATCCTTGCCTTTCGCTAAATACTTTTCACACACTTGTCTCATCGCAAACACCTGATCCACGCATCCCCTCCCTCTCCTATAGCCACACTGCTCATCACCAATCACTCCCTCTGTACCCTCTCTAACTCTCATAATTAACACTACCATACACCTTACCTACAACACTCAGTAGACTTATACCCCTAAAGCTAGTACATTCATACTTATCACCCTTGCCTTTATACAACGGGACCACACAAGCACTTGCCCAGTCAATTGGCACCATACCTTTCACAAAGCACACATTCAACAATCTTACTAACCAGTCAACAATAGTCACTCCACCACCCTTCAGGCATTCCACAGTCAAGAATAGTCACTCCACCACCCTTCAGGCATTCCATAGCACACCCATCCATACCTGCAGCTTTCCCTGTTTTCATCTCCTTTACTGCCTTCTCCACTTCCTCCTTCGTAATCAAAGAATCATTCAACTCTCCCAACACATATATTCCTTGCACCCTTCCATTCGCCACAATCTCAGCCACCCTTTCCTCCTCTACATTTAACAATCTTTCAAAATACTCTGCCCATCTCTTCCGTACTGTATCCATCTCAATTAACATCCTTCCATCCTCTGCTTTTACTCGTTCTTCCTTCCCAGACTCTCCCTTTCGCACCCTTTTCACCTCCTTCCAAAACATTTTCTTATTCTGTTGAAATTTCTCTGTCAGCCGCCTACCCCATCTCTCATCTGCTGCCACTTTAGCATCACGCACAGCCCTTCTCGCCCTATTCCTCTTTTCCTTAAACCTCTCATATGACATCTCATCCCTCCTCTGCAGCCACACTTCATATGCACGTCTCTTCTCAGCCACAGCCATACTTACTTTCTCGCACCACCATTCACTTCCTTTTCTTATACCACCACCCACACGTCTCACACCACACACCTCTTCTGCATGCCCCACCACAGCACTCTTAAATAACTGCCATTCCTCCTCCACACTGCCATTTTCCCGATCTTTCACTGCGTTCCACTCATCTTCCAATTTCTCCTGATACTCTATCTTTTTCTCTCTTTTATCCGACTCACTCACTTTCAAAACCTCCCTGCCACACCTAACCCTCCTAGCTCTCACCCATCTCTTACCTACTCTTAACTTTCCCTCCACCAGGTAGTGGTCAGACATACCTCCACCCTCCCCTCTCAGAACTCTCACATCCAACAATCTTCCTATTACATTCCTAGACACAACCACATAGTCCATCAAAGCTCTATCAACAACCCTTCCACCCTCCTGTCTCACCCATGTATACTTATAAATATCTTTCTTCTCAAACAGCGTATTTCCAATCACCATCTCTCGCTCAACACACATCACTATCATTCGCTCCCCATTTTCATTTCTTCCAGGCACATCATGCATACCAACTACACCTTCAACTGCTACATTTCCCACTCTAGCATTCAGATCTCCCATCATTACCACATTCACATTCGCTCCAAAACTCTGCAGTCACTCATCAACATCATTCCAGAAAGACTCCCTCTCTTCTTCATCCCTTTCACTGCCAGGCCTATATGCACTCACAAACACCCACAACTCACGTTCAAATTTCGCTTTCACCCACATCAGTCTCGATGACACCTCCTTGCATTCAATCACACGCTGCTGGACTTCCGGACTCACTAACAAGGCCACACCTTCTCTTGCCCTTCCTCTATCAACACCTGACAATCTTCCATTCACACTTCCAAACATAGATTCACCCTTCCCTTTCATCTTCGTTTCACTCAAAGCTAACACATCCAACTTTCTTCTCACAAACATTCTCCCAATCTCCTCCCTTTTAGCCTCAATCATACTACATCCATGCACATTCATAGACCCAATCTTCAAGGTACGGGGATAACACCATCCCCCATCCCTTTCTCTGGCCTGTCTCTTTTTAGGAACTAAAAACAGAGGAGGGGGTCCCTAGTCCCCTCACCCCGCCCCTTTTAGTCGCCTTTTACGACACGCAGGGAATACGGTGGCAGTATTCTTCCTAACACAACCTGGCCGCAGAGTAGTAGTACCACCCCATAGTGAGGCCAGATTGTGTCCCCCCCGCCACAGGGGGGCAGTCGAAAACTACAATGTACATATTCATTGTATACAAGGCAAATTGAATCTAGCAGCCGATGCATTATCTAGGAACCCGAACACAGTTCCTGACACGGCATTGGATCTCATAGGAGACATCCCAAACCACGATGAAATCGCAAAAGCACAAAGACATGATCCAACATGGTCTAAAGTTATATACAAGTTAGAAAATGGAGATGACATACAATTACCCAAACTACATGTACCACTAGAACAATTCTCAATAGTCAATAATGCCTTATACAGGATCAACCTAGGACAACCAAAACGCCGAAGAAATAATAACCAATTGGTAGTACCTGATGACATGATACCTCAAGTACCACGACCGATACGCGATAGCCCACATGCAGGACATCCTGGAAAGGATAGGGTATTCAATCAAGCCCAGTTGTTATATTACTGGCCATCATTGCGAAGAGATATAAACAATCATATAGACAGATGCGAATCATGTGCAAAACACAAAGGATACCCAATCACACCTGCACCGATGGGTAATTACCCTGTACCACATCAACCACGGGACGTTGTCGATGTTGATTTACTCAAGATGCCATTATCATACAATAATAACCAATACCTATTCGTAGCAACGGATCATTTTTCCTGTTATGTAATTTTAGCCCCAATTAAAGATAAAACAGCAGAGACAGTAGCAAAGGCAATAACAGTTAATGTAATATGTCGCTTTACTACCCCAATTTACTAATAAG
The DNA here is from genome assembly GCF_032717465.1 of Coenobita brevimanus. Lineage (NCBI taxonomy): Eukaryota > Metazoa > Arthropoda > Malacostraca > Decapoda > Coenobitidae > Coenobita > Coenobita brevimanus. Next base: position 3,426,649 of record NC_136998.1, read on the forward strand.
TGATAATGGAGGAGAATTTAATTCTGAGATCTTACAAGAAATATGTAAACAATATATTATCAAAAAGGTTAACGTTTTAGCCTATCACCCAGCATCTAATGGGTTAGTAGAGAGACAAACCAAAAAAGTATTAGATGTACTACGACACATTCTCAATGAAAATTATGCAAGCTGGGATGATTGGATTCCCAGAGTAGAAGCCTCAATTAATGGATCTAAAAATAAGTCTGCAGAAGACACACCACATTTCATTATATATGGGACAGATAAAGAACTACCATATGAGCTCCTAGAAGGTGACAGTCTGCCCATATACAACTACGATGATTACTCTAAACTCCGTTTACGTGATTTCCAGGACATACACAAAAGAGTCAAAAAACAATTAACGAGGTCAAAGGAAGAAATGACGGAGGCATCGAACAAAAAGGCAAAAGAATCGCCTATCAGCTTAGGAGACACTGTCTATGGTATCATTCATACGAGAGACAATAAATTATCCCCAAAATCTGAGGGCCCATACTAAGTAATTAACAAAAGCAAACAAAGTTTTAATTAGGTCACTGTCAAGTGGCGAAGAGAAACAAGTTCATATTGACCACTTAAAACGAGTTTCAAGGGAACTATCCAATATTTATACAGCCTCGGACACCACCGCACAACCGAACCTAACTCATGAAACCAATCAAGAAAACAACAATAATTAAAAAAATTAATTGAGGTCATATACCAAACAATCAAACATAGGTGCAACTGTTCCAATAAAATCTAAAGTACATAATTTCATGATTTAAATATCGATTTAAACTCCTTCTATAAATGAAATAACAAGCAAGTTATTGTTCTACGTTATTCAACCGTAACGCACATCATCACTATCATCGACCACAGATGACCATATTAGAAAATTAATAGATTTTTTTTTCGGTAGGTAACGATGAAGGGACTTATGCTATGGATTCTCCTCTACATAGCAAGAGGATATGCGCACTTAGACCCCCAACACATAGTACGGCAAGGATGCCTCATACCTCCAACGGCCACGACATCAATCGTAAAAGATGTCATGAGTACCGAAATCAGTTTGGATTACTTATACGAATTACTTTCTTATCTAGAAAACATCGCCAGACCCATGAGGACCCTGGACTTCATGATAGGAGGCTATGTTTCACAGGCACATAACACACAGGAAGTGGATGAAATGGTGAAGTTAGCGAAATGGAAGATAGAACAGGCGAAGTCAACTATGCTCATCATGATCCAAGATCTCCCATCTCATGGAACGGAGGTATTGAGCGCCACGAACAACATTACACGTACTCGCCAAAAGCGCGGTTTGTTTGACCTGGGTGGTGCAGTTCTTGGGTACATCTTTGGATTGGCTACAGAGGAAGACCTTCAAGAAATAAACAACAAATTTAATAAAATAGCTCAGGTACTAACATACCAAGATAAATTCATCGCAGGACATAACTCAGCAATGAAGACAATCGTGAAAAATCTGAAAAAGGCGGAAAACATAGCTCTCGAAAGTGTAGATAAAATAAATGACATGGAAGGTAACATAACACTTTTCCAACACTTCTCCATCATCACGGAACACATTGACACAATTCTACTCCAATTAGACAACACTAGAGTTCGTTAAAGGGTACTTATGCAAGGAATTTCGAATGCCGGTAATGGCAAGATCACAATTGACTTACTTCCAGTTCATGAGCTACGTCAGATAATTAGTCAAGGCATACATAAACATAAATTGAAGCCTTTGTTCTGAAGAAGGGGTTTCATGCAATATTATCCATATTTAGAAGCAACACTAACACCAACATCAGTAGTAGTTCATGTACCATTCATAACTGACGACCTGTTCACAGTATACCAAATACACCCCTTCCCTTCTAAGAATAATAACACTTTGGTCATCATCAACATCAACACAGACACCAAACTCATCATGGTCTCCAAGAGACGGAACACTGTCACTTTCGCAAGTGAATCAACGATTGAACGAAAGTACCGCACATCCTTACATGCTGTTCACCTTTGTCCTGCGTACATTTTCACGCTTCAGCCTACTGAAACAGTCCCTTGTGAAATGGCTATCACAAGAAATTACAATATTCATAATCATTGCAACTTCACTTTTGCTCCAGGTAAGCTTGTACACCATCAACGCATTGGACACTCACATTTTTTTTATTTCCCTCATAACACATCAGTTTACATAGTCTGTCCAGATATACCACCATCTCATACTTCAGCCTCAGGATTATACATAGCACCAGACTACTGTGCGGTATTTACACCATCCATGTCTACTTTATCCACCATCAATCACTACGCCATCCTGAATCATACACACAAACATTTCCACCCACTGCCTGATATGGACTTAAACATGAGCACAAGTATTAAGTTGACTTCACCTAAGTTCCAAACTATGCAACTGATCAATGAAACAATGAAGCCCTGGGAAGATTTGAGTTTGAGTATGTTCAACCCATATTATGTGTATAGCCCAGCACCTACTGTGTTTATAATCTTCTGTATTGTATTTGCAATAGAGCTGTTCGCAATGCACAGAATGCACGCAAGAATTGCAAATTTGGAGTCAGTATTTAGTGGGGGTAGAGTATGCATTCGAGTTAACCCCCCTGAATGAAGTGTACATATTTTGTATATAGTATTAATTATATTAAAAATAAAAACTCATATGAACGTATACCAGTATCATTATCTCTATATGAAATATTAATAGCTCTTACCATAGTCTTAACTTAGAACTTTGTTTTTTTGCATTAATGCATTTTGCTGTTATGCATACACATCTTACAAAATGTCATACAATAACCAATTTAACCACATTGCATTTGTTCAATTATGTATACAACTTGTTTAAAATGTAATATTATTGGATCATTACAATATTAACATGAATATTATATCTATGCAATATTATAATCAATGTTATGACTTAATAAATTAGCATATGTCAATGATGATCGCAGTCGGAAGACCGCCAGTTCGCATGATCGAGCGATGCCAGGACTGTAAAATATCTTAATGCATAATGACCAGCAACATACATAATATAGTCTAGAGGTTATGTGAATGTCAAACCTAGGGGCCAAAGGAAGTAACGTTAGCAAGTCTCCAGAATGAACACACCAGCACAATAGCCCACAAACAGCGCCTCGTGACCATACACACACATACACACATACACACACACAGGCTTCTAGAACATTTCAACAACAGTATATATAGCACACGTGACACGACCCCTGCTAAACAAGAATGTAGGAATCAGAGCTCAGAAAGGGGCAAGCCACACAACTGGCAGGCAGTGGAGAGATCAAATACGAAGAAGGGTCCGACTAGACTTAGCTAGTAACTTAAGTCCCTATGTAATATGCACGCTGCTCTACTTTGACCTTCTTTGAAGATAATAAATCAAGATCAACTTCCTGTATTCATCTTTAACTCCTCCTGCTCTTCATTTATCAAAATAACTTTAACCAAAACTCAAACTCACCTATTACACGAAAAAAGAGTTACATGTATATACAGTAAATGGTGACTACGAGGTTCCAACAAACTTGTCTAGCCCAGGACTCCTATGCTCCTCATGGGGCAACACTGGATTAGATAATGAATGACTGTTTATGTTTAAAAATATTATATTTACTCATAAACACAACTTATCCTTCTTAATAGACTAATGAAGACAGAGTTTTTTCTCCTGCAGCATGATGACGTTTAATTTGTCTTAATCCAGCTGTCACCAAATGATTTTACATACATCTCAATCTTTCCATCTGATGATGTCTTTTGAGAATTATTCGTTCTACCTAAACATAATTACTTCCAGCCTAGGGAGAGACATCCTCTCGGTGAAAGATTTAATGGAGACTCCATCACCACAAACTGGCAAGCCACTTCAACGCCAGGCCACTTCATCGACATAACTACTTCAACTTCAAGACCATTCCTACGTCAAGACCACTCCTACATCACCTTCCCCGTTTCTGTTCCATATCTAGTCATGAATCTTTGTTTTGAATCAGTGTTATATGGTCTTTGATACCTGGTGTTAGGAATCCATAACTCACTTTAATTCTGTAATAATCTATCTATCTATCTATTGCCAGTCGCCTTAATCCCATACAGGGTGGCCACAAACAAATCGCCGCCACGTCACGCTGTCCCCCGCCATTTCACTCCCTTGCTCCCAAATCACACCCCTCTCTCTTATATACCTCTCCACTCCATCACTCCATCTCATCCTTGGCCTTCCCCTCCCTCTCTCCCCCTCCACTTCACTCACATACACTCTCCTCGTCAGTCTCTCACTCTCCATCCTCTCCACATGGCCAAACCACCTCAATGTGTTTCTCCTAACGCTTCCTATCACATCCACATCCACATCACAACGCTCCTTCACATCCTCATTTGTCAGTCTGTCTCTCCATATAACTCCACAGCTCCTTTCAAATAACTCATTTTCACAGCTCTCACTCTTGACTTGTGTTCCTCCAGCAACGTCCAAGCTTCACTTCCATACGTTAGAGTTGGTATGACAATAATGTCATGTAATAACTTTTTCACTTCCATGCTCACTTCCCTATTTCTTATCACTGCCTTCAAGGAACCAGCCTTTATTCCTTGTTGTTCCCTTTCAAGCACTTCACCCTCCAAACTTCCATCTTTACTCATCACACTACCCAAGTACTTAAACGTACTCACATTTTCCATTTCTTCATCATCCAGCCTCACTGTACATTCACTGACTTCATCTTTCTCGAAGACCATAACTTTACTCTTCTCTACATTCATCTTTAGATTCCGTTTCTTACACACTCTCCCAAACTCATCCACCAAGCCTTGCAGTTCCCCTTCGTCTTCACTTAACAACGCAGTATCATCTGCAAACAACAGTACATAGAGTTTCCAAACACTGCTCTCTCTCATTAGGGCCACTCCAACATCCACTGCCTTACCTTATATCTCTTTTATAACCCCATCCATATACAGATTGAACAACCATGGAGACATGACACATCCCTGTTTCAACCCAACCTTCAAACAGAAAAAACTCACTCAGTTCACTATCCTCATGCACTGCAGCCTTAGCACCCTCATACATACTCTTCACAGCATTCAACAACTTCCCATCTACTCCATATATTTTTAATACTTTCCACAATCCTTGTCTATCCACCCTGTCATATGCTTTCTCCAAATACATGAAGGCCGCATACAACTTCTTTCTCTTCTTTAGAAACTTTTCCACTAATGATCCAAGAATGAATATCTGATCTATACAACCTCTTCCCTTCCTAAAGAATCCCTGTTCTTCTCCAACTAATTCCTCTGTTATTTCCCTAACTCTGTCAATAAGTATCCTACCGTATACTGTTCCTATTGCACTAAGAAGACAAATGCTCCTATGATTACCACACACTTCTTTTCCCTTTGTACAAGGGAATAAATTTACCTGACTTCCAATCCTCCGGGACTCTACCTTCCTCCCAGGCCAATTTGCACATCTTCCACATCCATTCTACTGCTATCTCTCCCCCATGCTTCAGCATTTCACCACACACTCCATCAATTCCTGGGGCTTTTTCCATTTTGATTTTCTTCATTGCTTCCACAACTTCCATCCTACTGATTTCTTCCTGTCTTCTCACCTCCCTCCTTCTCCCAGCCATTCCCCAACCACTTATACTTGCATTACCTTCATTCCCTATGTTCAACAATTCCTTAAATTGTTCTCTCCATCTGCTCACTTTTTCTCCCTTCTCCACTAGTAATCTACCACTTTTATCTTTCACTCTCCTACTAACTTCACTGACACCCTGTATTAATAATAATAATAATAATAATAATAATAATAATAAAATAAAAATCGTCATAATTCTGAAAGGTTAATATGGGAACATCCGAGCTAGAGAACATTTTCTACCCGTTTTAACACCTGCAGAACAGTATCTCCATTCTTCTTGTTGATCAGCTTCAATCTGTGTGGACAATCAGACCCATCAACTACAGGCAAGCAAACGTTCCTTCCGGGGCGTCCTGTGCAGTGAACTGATGTTCCATACCGGTTGACAACGCTTGGATTTACCAGGGTATGTGGAAAAGCGAGGTTTGGTTTCTGGTTGTATGTGGCATTTGTGCCTCTACGCAGTTAACAGGGGCACCTTAGTAGGCTCTACTTCACCCTTTGATCAAGTTACATGGTTACCATCTAGCATTGTAAATGATTTCCGGTGTTACACGAAACCATGAGATTTGTCACTTAAAGAGAAAGAAAGTGATACAGAATGACAAGAAGGACAGGACGAAATAGAAAAGAGGAAGATACAGATCTAGAATGAAAAAGGCGAAGGAAGGCTTAGGCTGCTCCTCCTGTAGAAGAAGACCATAGGACTCTTATTTTACCCACAGAACCTGTTCCCGATTGGGGATATACTCCGCACTGACATGTTCCTATCATGGACCTATTTTCTCGCTACACACCAACCCTTCCGATCAACCCTGCTCACCCACCCACACTTACCCAGCCGTCCCCCCAACCCCCTCGTCCACCCACGCTGCAGGACCACCTACACCCAACCATGCCTACGTACTTCACACACCCTAACCACAACCCCCTCTTAACCCACCATACCTCCCACACACCCCTCTTAACCCACCTTCTCCCCCCACACCTATCCATCAACTAAACCTTGCCAACCCACCCCACCCAATCCGTCCACCTAACCGACCCGTTGTTGCTAATAATGATATGGTTGTAGAAATTAAAAAAAAAAAAATTACAGTAATTGGCTACCATGTTTCCACCATGTTGACTTGATCATTTCTAATTAGTTCTTATCTTGGCCATGAAGGGCGACACTTTGGCAACTGTAATGTGCACAAGTGTATTCGCAATAGAATTTTTCACCTGTTGTTAGAAGGTTGTTAGAAGGTCCTATATGCATCCCTCTCGATTTCAGTAGAAGACAGACAGACATTCTCTCTCTCTCTCTCTCTCTCTCTCTCTCTCTCTCTCTCTCTCTCTCTCTCTCTCTGTATATACATACATACATACATATATATATATATATATATATATATATATATATATATATATATATATATATATAATTATACAGAGACAGACAGAAAGAGACAGAGAGAGCAGCCCGATGCCTCGCCTTCATCCTGTTCATCAAGTACAGTTAATATGATAGAGAGGTTTAGTTCACACACGGACACACCCACAAATCCAACTTTGACACGCCCATTTGGTTTTGAACATTGTCTGTGTGGTACTAAAGTACATATCTTCATTTTTGCTATATTCTTGACACTTTCATCAGGCTGACTCTAAACCGGTTTTAAGATAATAGTTACACTGGCCTTCGAATAGTTATGACTGTGAATTTAACATTGGTCTTCGCTTTACTGTTGTCAAAGTTAAAATTTCTTCTTTCATACAGTACTTAACTCTAAATGCCTCCACATCATTTTTTTTTTTCTTTTAATGCCTGGAAGAAGGGACCAATGGTTAGAAGTTGACAAGATTGTTCCCTCCAAGAGAAAAACATAAAAAGTAGATTATGGAGGCCAAATTCAATACCGGTTCATTTCTAGATTTTATTTTTTTCAAATGCAAGAAAGAAGGAACCAAAGGCCAGCAGCCAGCAAACTATTCCTTCCAGGATAAAAAAAAAACAAGAACAATACAAAAGACAGCCAATTTCAAGATCCGTTCATTTCGAGATGCCTGGACACACTGCATTTGAAAGACTGGAGATCATAGGAAGTAGGAAGTACAGACAGAGAGAGACAGTTACAGAGTTGACCTGTTGCGTAAATGAAGGACTGGGAGTAACGGTTAACTCATGCATTAGAGAGTTGGACAGAAAACGGATGAGAGTTTGTTGCTAGATGAGTGTTACATAGAGGTGGAGCGATGCCAGCCGACAGTTCAGAGGAGCAATGACCATTGAAGCAGCGACAGAAAAGAGATAAGGATGCAACAGTTCGGCGAAGAGACGGAGGTTAAAGGGAGCCAGTAAGAGGAGGAGAGTTAATGAGACGAAAAGCCTTTGACTCTACCCTATTGAGAGGAGCTGTATGTGGGGAGCCTCCCCACACATGAGAGCTGTACTCTAAACAGGGGCAAATAAAACCCATGTATAAAGTCAACAACTGTACAGGGGTAAGGAGGGTACGCAGTCGGCTTAGCACACCCAATCTCTTGGAAGCAGATTTTACAAGAGATGCAATATGATCTTTCCAAGATTAGTCCCGAGTGAATGAAACCCCAAGCAAGTTCAAGGATGATGCAGGATTAAGCTGGATATTATTAAACGTTAGTGGGTGCTCCTGTGGAAGACTGTGTCGGGTTGATAGGTGTAAAAACTGAGTCTTTGATGCTTTAAAAACAACAAGATTATTTTTACCCCAGTCAGAGATATAAGCCAAGTCAGACATTACGTGTGGCATAGCCTCATCCCTTGTTTGTTGAAGTAACTGCTGAGATGGACTGTGCGGGAACAGAATGGAAAGGTGAGGGGTGGAATCATCAACTTATGAGTGGATAGGGTTAGATGTACAGACTACAAGGTCATTGATGAATAAAAGGAAGAGAGTTAGTCATAGGACAGAGAACTGAGGAACACCACTGTTGATAAATCTAGGAGAAGAATGACGGCCGTCTTCAACAGCGGCTATAGAACGACCAGAAGGGAAGCTATAGATGAAGGTACAGAGAGAAGGATAGAAACCGTAAGAGAGCATTTTGGAAATTAAAGATTTATGCCAGACTCGATTGTATGCATTTGAGATGTCAAGTGCAATGGCAAAGCTTTCGCCAAAGTCCCGAAAGGAGGATGACCACGAGACTGAAAGGTAGGTGAGAAGATCGCCAGTGGAGCATCCCTGACGGAACTCAAACTTACGATTAGAACGTTGCTTGTGATAGGAAAGATGCTTTAAAATATTTCTGTTAAGAATTGACTCGAAATCTTTTGGGACACAGGATGTTAAAGCAATTGGGCGATAGTTAGAGGTTAGGGAATGGTCACCCTTCTTTGGTACTGGCTGAATGAGAGCAAACTTCCAGCAAGAAGGAAAGGTACAAGTTGAAAGACAAAGGGTGCAAGCACAGAAGTACAGTTCTTGAGGACAACAGGAGGGACTCCATCAGGTCCATATGCCTTTTTAATATTAAGGCCAGTGATGGCAGAAAATACATCAGCTGAAGAATTTTTAATGTCAGCCATGAGGAAGTCTGAGAGGGGAAGTGATGGAGAAACAGCACTGGAATCGTCTAACGTGGAATTGGAGGAGAAAGTCTGAGTGAAGGGATCTGCCTTATCAGTAGAAGAAATACCTATAGAGCCATCAGAGTTGAAAAGAGGAAGGAAGGATGATGAGTTAAGTTGTTTGAAAGGTTTTTGACAAGATGCCAGAAGGAGCGGGAAGAATTCGAGTTGGAGAGTTGAAAGCATTTAGTACAGATGACATTATTTTTAGCATAGCAAAGAACAGACTTAGCATGATTCCGGGCAGAAATATAAAAAAGATGTGATTCACGGGTGGGTTGGCTCCAGTACCTCTTATAGGCCCCCTCCTTGATGTGGACAACATTAGAACAAGCGTGATTAAACTAAGGTTTTCTTGCATTAGTCAAAGGATATGAGAAGGGAATGTCTGCTTCCATGCCTGAGAGAATAACCTCTGTAATGCGCAAGGCACACTCAGATGGCTCCCGGCCATGGAAGCAATAATCATTCCAAGAAAAATCAAAGAAGTACTGCCTGAGGGCCTCCCAATCCACAGCTCCAAAATGCCACAGTCGATATTTCTCTGGGAGGTCCACAGGCAGTACCGGAGCGATAGGACAGGTCAAGGTAATATGGTTGTGACTGGAGGAGCCCAATGGAGAAAAAAGATTAACAGGGTAAGCAGAAGGATTGGTTGTAAGGAAGAGGTCAAGTGTGTTGGAGCTCTCTCCAAGGCAGTCAGGGATATGGGCAGGGTGCTGTACAAGCTGCAATAGGTCATTAAGGATAGAAAACATGTAGGCTTGTTCACCAGGTGGATCAGTGAAAGAAGAGGAGAGCCAAAGGTGGTGGTGAACATTGAAATGTCGCAGAATGGAGATTTCAGAGAAAGGAGTAATTGGCAGAATGTGTTCCACTGTAGAAGTAAGGTAGTAGAAGAATTTTTCATAGTTAATAGAATTAGGGGATAAGTAAACAGCGAAGATAAATTTAGTCAGAGAATGACAGGAAAGCCGAAGCCAGAGAGTTGTGAATTCAGTTCAGGAACACGAGAGCAAGATAAGTCGTTGCATACATATGCACAACAGCCACCTTTGGCTTTGAAATGAGTATAGAGAAAGTAGGAGGAAACTGATAAGGGTTTGCTGTCAGTTGCCTCTGACAGCTGAGTCTGTCAAGAAGAGAAGGTGAGGTTTACAGGAGGAAAGGTGGTGCTCGTCAGAAAGTTAGAGGAAAGGCCGCAAATGTTGCAGAAATGAAGAAGTGAGTCAGACAGTGGTTCCAGGCATCTCGTTGAGTCGTCACCGGGAGAGGGGCGGTTGGGGACATTTATGGTCCCCCCCCCTTGGGGACTCCGAGGCCTGGTTTTTGTGTGCCATTTTTTTAAATTTTGAAAAGGAAGTGTAGTGTGTATTGTGCATGGAGACTGGTGTTGACAGTTAAAAAAAACTTATATTGGAGAGCATGCTGGCCTACTCTCTGTGTTACTGAAACACTGAAAAAGTTCAGCAAAGGGGGATGGTCAGGAACCAAACCTGAGGGCTGATGAAACGGGAGCTCCAGCAATCCCTGTCATCAGCTCTCCATCCACTTTGAGAGTACTGCCCTGCTCGACTGGTGCTACAGTCTACTCCTGACCACACTGCGTTAAAAAAGGATGGGAGTCATAGACTGTACGAAATAAAGACAGAGGAAGACGGTTCCAGAGTTGACCTGTTAATGGTTACCTCTTGCCTTTGTGGTGGAGGGATATAAACGGTCAGTTCAGTGGAGCAGTGACCATTGAAATAGCGATGGAAAATAGACAAAGATGCAACAGTGCAGGGAAGAGACACAGTTTTGAAGGAGTCAATAAGAGGAGAGTTAATGAGCCAAAATACCTTTGACCTTGTTGATAGGAACTGCATGTGAGAAGGCTCCCCACACATGAGAGTTGTATTCTTCACAGGGACGAATAAATCCTCAGTAAAAGGTCAACAACTGCACTGAGGTAAAGAAGACATGGCGTTGGCTTAGCACACTTAGTCTTTTGGAAGCAGATATTACAGTAGACGTAATAATATCTATCCAAGATAAATCCAGAGAGAATGAAGCCCCAGGTATGTTCAGAGATGAAGCAGAACTGACTTGGATATTGTTAAAAATTAGAAGATACTTCCGTCGAAAGTTGTAAGAATTGGGTTTTTGATGTATCAAAAACAGCAAGATTACTTTTTCGCCAATCAGAGATATGAGCCAAATCAGATTTTAGGTGTGGCATAGCATCATCTCTTGTGTGTTCAAGTAACTGCTGAGATGGAAGCAGCAGGAAGTGAATGGAAAGGTGAAGTGTGGAGTCATCAGCATATGAGTGGATAGATTTAAAGTTAATTGATGAAAAAACGGAGGAGAGCTGGTGATAGAACAGGACCCTGAGGAACGCCACTACTGATAGCCCTAGAAGAACGGTGGCCGCCTACAACAGCAAGTACAAAACAACCAAGAAAGACGCTAAAGTTGAAGGCACAGATGGAAGGACAGCTGTAAAAAGGCAGTTTGGAAACTAAAGATTTATGGCAGACTCGAACGAAAGCCTTTGAAATGTTATGTGCAATGACGAAGGTTTCGCTAAAGTCCCAAAAGGAGGATGACTAGGAGTCTGAAAGAAACGTGAGGAGGTAGCCCATGTAGTGTCCCAGGAGGAACCCATACTGACGATCAGAAAGGTTATGATGAGAAAGGTGCTTTTTTTCGAGAATAGTCTCAAAAGCTTTTTTAATACAGAATGTTAAAGCAATTGGGCGATAGTTAGAGGGTTGGGAATGGTCACCCATCTTTGGATGACAGCAAACTTCCAGTAAGAAGGAAAGGTACAAATTGGCAGATAAAGGCGAGTGAGTTTACCTAGGGAGGGTGTAAGCACAGGAACACAGTTCTTGAGGACTACAAGAGGGACTCCATAAAGCCCCTTGTTAGTACTGAGGTCAGTGATGGCAGAAAGTATATGAAGAATTTTAATGTCAGTGATGAGGAAGTCAGAGTTGTTGGAGGAACAGCACCGGAATCGTCTAATGCTGAATTCGAGGAGAAAATCTGAGTGAAGAGTTCTGCCCTATCAATACAAGAAACAGCTACAGAGCCATCGGAGCATAAAGGAGGAAAAGATGATTATGTAAAGTTGTTAGAAAGGTTTTGGACAAGGAGCCAGAGGGGGCAGAAAGAATTTGAGTTAGAGAGATCAGAGCATTTAGTACAAATGAAGTCATTTTTCTATCTATCTATATACCTAGGCTGCTTCTCCCAAGGAAAGGGAGGTAGCCGAGACAGGACGACACACTCCCAATCTACTCATCCACTCAAACACATTCATTTGCATCATAGCCCCAAGGAGAGAAGGGACATTTCCTCACCACACCACACCGCACGAGGGTCAACTGCGCAGTGCAATCAGTGACATCCGCAGCAGGACCCGACAGCAGAGCTGGTTTACCCCTGCCACATCATAATAGACCCATCCCCTTACCCACACTTGACCTGATCAGCTGATCAGACCAAATGCGGAAGAATATCCCCTCAGGGCTGCGTCATCATTTATTCATTCACAATTTCTCTCCATGTATTTCTGTCACGCACAGCCACTCTTCCTTGCTCAACAGACATCCCTTTCGGATCCAACGCTCTCTTCACACTATCCATCGATCCTATTCGTGGTCTTCCTAACACCCTTACACCTCTCACATCAGATCTAGTTATCTTTTTCACCAATCACTCATTATCCATTCTCTTCATATGCCCAAACCATCGCAACACCCTCTGCTCAACTCGATCAGCCATCTCCCGAACAACTCCAGTTCTCCTTTGCACTTCATCATTTCTCACTTGATCCATACACGTCACTCCACACATACTCCTCAAACACCTCAACTCCATTACATTCAAACTTTTCCTCTCTACTACACCCATATTCCATGTTTCAGCCCCATATAACGCAGTCGGTCCCACAACACCCTCATACAACCTTCTCGTTACATCCATTCTAAGCAAACGAAATCTAAACACTTTTTTCATTCCTTCCAGCACCTTTCCTACTTCATTCATTCTAAACTTCACTTCTGCATCTATTCTACCATCCACAGCAACATGTGACCCTAAACACTTAAAATACTCTACCTCCTCAAGTAACTCACCATATCAAAACTATATTCATCTTCCTACCATCTACCGACCTCTTACACTTCATCACTTTACTCTTATTCTCATTTACTTTCAATTTCCTCCTTTCACACACCCTTCCAAACTCCTCTACCAACTGTCTCAATCTCGCCTCTTAATCTGCCACCAGTGCAGCAACATCTGCGAACAGCAGCTGCTTCAGATTCCACTCTCTACCATCAACATTCACCTGACTCAGATCTCGACCAAAAACTCTTGCATTCACCTCCCTTACAACACCATCCACATAAATATTAAACAACCAAGGCGACATCACACATCCCTGCCGCAGCCCAACTCTCACGGGAAACCAATCACTCACAGTATTTCCCACTCTTACACACGCTCTACTACTTACATAAAAACTTTTCATCCCTTTTAGTAACCTACCAACAGTCCACAAAGCCTCCCTATCAGTTCTATCATACGCTTTCTCTAAATTCATGAATGCCCAAAACACATCCTTGCCTTTCGCTAAATATTTTTCACACATTTGTCTCACAGAAAACACCTGGTCCACACATCCCCTCCCTCTCCTAAAGCCACACTGCTCATCACTAATCACTCCCTATGTACCCTCTCTAACTCTCTTAATTAACACTCTACCATACACCTTACCTACAACACTCAACAGACTTATACCCCTAAAGCTAGTACATTCATACTTATCACCCTTGCTTTTATACAACGGGACTACACAAGCACTTACCCAGTCAATTGGCACCATACCTTTCACAAAACACACATTCAACAATCTTACTAACCAGTCAACAATAGTCGCTCCACCACCCTTCAGGCATTCCACAGCACACCCATCCATACCTGCAGCTTTCCCTGTTTTCATCTCCTTTACTGCCTCCTGCACTTCCTCCTTCGTGATCAAAGAATCATTCAACTCTCCCAACACATTTATTCCTTGCACCCTTTCATCTGCTACAATCTCAGCCTCCCTCTCCTCCTCTACATTTAACAATCTTTCAAAATGCTCTGCCCATCTCTTCCTTACTGCATCCATCTCAATTAACATCCTTCCATCCTCTGCTTTTACTCGTTCTTCCTTCCCAGACTCTCCCTTTCGCACCCTTTTCACCTCCTTCCAAAACATTTTCTTATTCTGTTGAAATTTCTCAGTCAACCGCCTACCCCACCTCTCATCTGCTGCCACTTTAGCATCACGCACAGCCCTTCTCGCCCTAGTCCTCTTTTCCTTATACCTCTCATATGACACCTCATCCTTCCTCTGCAACCACACTTCATATGCATGTCTCTTCTCAGCCACACCCATACTTACTTCCTCACACCACCATTCACTTCCTTTTCTTACACCACCACCCACTCATCTCACACCACACACCCTTTCCGCATACCCCACCACAGCACTCTTAAACAACTGCCATTCCTCCTCCACACTGCCATTTTCCTGATGTTTCACTGCATTCCATTAATCTTTTAATTTCTCCTGATACTCTATAATTTTCTCTCTTTTGTCCAACTCACTCACTTTCAAAACCTCCCTGCCACACCTAACTCTCCTAGCTCTCACCCATCATCTCTTACCTACTCTTAACTTTCCCTCCACCAGGGAGTGGTCAGACATACCTCCACCCTCCCCTCTCAGAACTCTCACATCCAACAAATTTCCTATTACATTCCTAGACACAACCACATAGTCTATCAATGCTTTATCAACAAGTCTTCCTCCCTCCTGTCTCACCCATGTATACTTATAAATATCTTTCTTCTCAAATAGGGTATTTCCAATCACAATCTCTCGCTGAACGCACAACCCTATCATTTGTTCCCCATTTTCATTCCTTCCAGGCACACCATGTTTACCAGCTACACCTTCAGCTGCTACATTTCCCACTCTAGCATTCAGATCTCCCATCATTACCACATTCACATTCACTCCAAAACTCTGTAGACACTCATCAACATCATTCCAGAAAGACTCCCTCTCTTCTTCATCCCTTTCACTACCAGGCCCATATGCACTTACAAACACCCACAACTCGCGTTCAAATTTCGCTTTCACCCACATCAGTCTCGATGACACCTCCTTCCATTCAGTCACACACTGCTGTACTTCCGGACTCACTAACAAGGCCACACCTTCTCTTGCCCTTCCTCTTTCAACACCTGACAATCTTCTATTCACACTTCCAAACATAGACTCACCCTTCCCTTTCATCTTTGTTTCACTCAAAGCTAGCACATCCAACTTTCTTCTCACAAACATTCTCCCAATCTCCTTTTTAGCCTCAATCGTACTACATCCACGCACATTCATAGATCCAATCTTCAGGGTACGGGGATAACTCAATCTCCCATCCCTTTCTCTGGCCTGTCTCTTTTTAGGAAATAAAAAACAGAGGAGGGAGTCCCTAGTCCCCTCACCCCATCCCCTTTAGTCGCCTTTTACGATACGCAGGGAATCCGGTGGCAGTATTCTTCCTAACAACCTGGCCGAAGAGTAGCAGTACCACCCCATAGTGCCGCCAGATTGTGTCCCCCCTGCCACAGGGGGAAATCATTTTTAGCATTGCAAATAGCACACATAGCACAATTCCGGGCGCAGATATAAAAGAGATGAGATTCATGGGTCGGGTGGCTCTGGCATTTTTTGCAGACTTTCTTGTTGTGGAAAGCATTACAAAAAGCTTTATTAAACCAAAGTTTTCTTCCATTAGTCACAGGATAAGAGAAAGGAATGAAGGCTTCCATGACCGATAGAATAACCCCCCTAATACACAAGGTACATTGAGATACCTATCGGCCATGGAAGCAAAAATCATTCCAGGGAAAATTAGAGAGGTACTGCCTGAAGGCCTTCCAATCAGCAACTCTAAAGTGCCACAGCCACCACATCGTTGGAGAGTTCACAGGCCTTACTGGAGCAATAGGACAGGGGAAACTGATAGGGCTGTGACCGGGGGAGCCCAACTGAGAGAAAAAATTAACAGCATAGGCAGAAGAATTACTGTAGTGGTAAAGAAAAGGTCAAATATGTTAGAATTCTCTCCAAATCGGTCAGGGATATGGGTAGGGTGCTGTACAAACCACTCTAAGTCATTAAGGATTGAAAGGATGTAGGCTTGTTCACCAGGTGGATCAGTGAAAGGACAGAGGAGCCGAAGGTTGTGGTAAACACTGAAATCACGTAGAATGGTGATTTCAGAGAAAGTAGAAATTGGTAGGATGTGTTCCATCTTACAAGTGAGATAGTCAAAGAACTTTTCACACCACAGATATATATTTAACAGGATAGCCGAAACCAGGGAGTAGAGAATTCAGGAGATTTATATTCAAGAACACAAAAGCAAGATATGTTGTTGCATGCACATAGACAGCAGCCACCTTTGACTTTGAAGTGATTATAGAGAAGGTAGGAAGATACAGAGAAGGGTTTACTATCAGTTGCCTTTGGCGGCAGAGTCTCAGTAAGGATGAGAAGGTGAGGTTTCAAGGAAGAGAGGCGGTGTTCAACAGAAAATTCGAGGGACGGCCACGAATGTTTCAGAAATGAGGAAGAAGTAAGTACACTGGTTCCATAAATCTCTCTTGGCTATCACCTGGAGAGAGTCGGATGGTGGGGGCTCTTATGGTCCTCCACTAGCTCCTCCCGCCCCCCCTTGGGGAACCTGAGGCTGGGCGTTGACATGCCAGTTTCGCTGATTTTGGAATAAGAAATGTGGTGTGTATTGTCATGTCGTTTGGTGTTGACAATTAGAGGAATTATTATGTAGGAGAATATGCTGGCCTACTCTGTGTGTTACCTAAACACTGATGAAGGTCTGTAAAGGGGGATGGTCCTGAGGGCTGATGAAACGCGAGCATCAGCTCTCCCTGTCATCAGTTTTCCATCCATCTTGGAAGTACTGTCCCGTTCGACTGGTACCAGAGTCTGTCATAGGAAAACAGCTCTTTGGTACCTTGCCATGTGACCGTGACTATTACTGTACTCTGTTGTGTAAAAGAAAAAAAAAAAGTCAACTTCTCTAATCTCCAAAAATAATACCACGAGAGTCTCCTTAAGAAAAAAAACAAAAAAACTTTTAGTTATATACTTCATACACAGACACAGCCGTCGAAATCTTACCATGCCCTTTAACCTTTACATTTGGCTGATATTTCTCAAAGTAGAATCCCTTCGTTTCTGTCTTGCCTTCAACCCTTCCTCCGATGTTGGTCTAAAAAATGCAAAATTATGTAAACTGACCTCGCCAGGTGGCCCTGACTGTTTTTATAATTAAGAAATAAAATGCAAACATGAATCTTACCCACAGAGTCTGTGAAGGTTAGTATGGAACTGCTGGACATTTTTTGCTCTCTCTCTCTCTCACACACACACACACACACACACACACACACACACACACACACACGCACGCGCGGGAGCACCCGCTGAGCAAAACATTAAAACCCATCGGGATATCACCAGCGAGGGTATATTAGATATTAGTATTTATTTTCCGGTTAAGCAGTGTGGTATGCTATGTTTAAGTATTTGCCTGTTGTTTTGTTGATGTCGCCTGTCCGATGAGGTGTCTCCTAATATTAACAAAATCGTCTTGGAGATGCAAAAATGAAATATGGCGACATCTGAATGGGTTAAGGCAGACAAATTCTGATCCACTCTATTTGAGTTAGTCTCCCCCAGACTAAATAAAATTAATAAAAGGAGACGAAGGAGAAAAAAGAAATTGAAAAACTTTTGCTAGCTGAAGGGGTGATATGTCACCATTCCATGTTATACACCAACTACTGAGAGTGTGTATCCCTGTGTTTCCATATAGACATACCGTTTATGAAAACTGGTTTTTGACTTATCGATAGTTTGTGTACGGGTATGGATGTATGGATGTGAATATTTATGTATGTAGAATATTTTTTGTCAAAGTAATGTAGTTATGTGCATAGTGTTTTTGCAACTCTTCATTTGGAAGATACAGGAAAGCACATATTTCCATGTGTATGTGGAGAGAATGGATAACAATAGAGTGGTGAAAAAGATATATCTGAGCGAATTTAAAGGAGGGAGGAGGCTAAGTAGGCCAAGGAGAAGGCGGAGGGACATGGTGGATGAGTGTGTGAGGAAGAGAGGTATGGAAGTCGGTGAGGCTAGGGATCTGACAAGAGATCGAGCTGGCTGGATGAATGTTCTGAGAAGTGCATGATCAGTGATTTGACACCATTTTATAACATGACATCGTTCGGATTGACTCTATCGGATACTTTTATGTGAAGCTACAAAATGTGATGAAAGTTTTCGGCGTATCAGATAGACCAAGGATTCCGGGGGCTTGAATGATGAGTGAATGGAAACGTGGCCCATTGGACTGGGCAAACTTGGGCTGTCTGGATGTTGCTGTTCCTCACCCCCCCCCCCCAGGATGAGAAAGGAGGTCCGGATGATGATGATCATGATAATGATGATAAATATATATATATATATATATATATATATATATATATATATATATATATTTATTGCCAGACTCCATAATCCCATAAGGAGTGGCCATTTGACTTTGAGTTATTTGTTTTACGGGGAGGGGCACTAAACCTCCACCAACCCACTTCCTGACACGTAGGGAGCACGTATGATTTGGTTATATGGTTACCACTCGGCGTTGTAAATGGTTTCTTGGCTTACAGGAAACCATTTGGCTTTTCACGCAATGTAAAGCCACCTGTAATGGAAAGAAAAGCAATAAGAAGTGACAGGAAAGATGGGAGAAATAGGATGAGAGGAGGGGAGGCACAGAAAAAGAATGATAAAGGTTAAGGAAGAAGTAGGCAACACTACATCAAGTGATATATATATATATATATATATATATATATATATATATATATGTGTGTGTGTGTGTGTGTGTGTGTGTGTGTGTGTGTGTTTTATATCCGGTTCCGAAGGCACAGAATAATTCTTCCCACGCACTGAATGACACAGACATACGTGTTGCAGTTGCCGCTCTGGGAGTGTTTGTGAAATGTCCATGGGTTTTTTATTGGAAAGGAAAAGCATAAACACAAACTGCTTTGTTCTTTATCAAGGATTTAGACTACAACAAAGATGCTTAATAACAAAAGCTAATACACAAACACCTAGTGAAACTAAGTGTTGTGTAGCTTTGGATTAGGTCCCGGCTCCTGATCCCGAGGGGCTTCCTTAACAGCAGGTTGGCTCGTAAACCAAGATTAGTCTGACGCGTGGTGAGTATGTGACTGCACTGGTGGCAGGACAGTGTTGCTGAATCCAGTGACTTTATACGGAAGATTAAGGTAGAGAATGTAGTGGTCATAACCAGGAAAACGTTGAGATACGGTATGATGAAATGAATGAAATGCAACCTTTCTGATATGCACTGTTCAGTAGACGGTATAGTGAAGCATGTGGGTTGGCTTAAAAAAAAAAAAAAAAAAAATTCACAGAGGGAGGCTGCCATAAATAGTCTGACCCTTAATGCAAGGTGACATGAATAAAAAGATATCCAAGAATGGGTAAATAGAGAAAAGTGGAAAGAAAGGAAGATGAGAAATGGGGAAATGAATATTTCAGGGGAAATGTGAGTCCTTCACAATAACATCCTTCATAATGATGGTTGTTGTAGTGTTGACAGTGTTAACGATGATTGTGGACGTAATGATAATGACTGAGATGGTATGGTAATGATGTTTGTTGTAGTGATGATAGTGGTAGTGATGGAGTGACAATGACAAATGCTGTGATAATGACAGTGGTCATGATACTAGTAGTGATGTTAACAGTTGGTGTAAGAGTGGTTGTAAGCTATTTTTTACCTAAAAATATTGTACGACTGTATACCTTCCAAATGAATTAAAGCGATTCTTTTTTATACGGAGTACAAACTTTTGCACAGTAGTGTACACCAAACGGACCAGGGACCCATGGGAAGAAGGAGTGGGCCACTTTGGACCAGGTAAGGACCGGTATGCAAAGCCATTGCTTTTACCTGGGCAGTGCCAGGTACCAGTCCTAGTATGAGTGTATGGACACTTGGTTCTGTGTACTACAGTGGTACCTAAGAACTTGCACCATTACTTCCACTACCCTGACATTACCAACACTAATAAATATCGATCAGTGACTTGTGTCCTTTGAACTAACTGCACTTCGTTGCTTTTTACTAGTATAATGCGAAATAAAGCAGAAGTTATGATTCTCTCTCTCTCTCTCTCTCTCTCTCTGCAGGGTTATGTATCTACACACACACACACACACACACATACATATATATATATATATATATATATATATATATATATATATATATATTGTTACGGAACAGAGAAAGATAACGTACACTTTAAGTGAGAATACTAAGAGTCACTACTGTCCCGTAAAGTTCCAGGTTCAAAACAAAAGAGTTAGGTAAAATTACAAGTTAAAGTTTAATGCTTAAACTAACAACAAAACATTCAGGACTCATAAGGATAATGTAATGGCAAAAAACAGGTTAAATATATGGTTAACTGCAATAGCCTCTGTTAACACGAAATTAGCAACAGAAAATTGATCGAAGTCAGCCCTGATAAAATGAGATACCAGATAATACTCAGTGAATGCCAGATAAATTATTACAGATATAAACTATTATCAAAAATGACTGACATAAAACCCAACACCAATCAAAAACCTCACTAGCCCTAAGAATTAACCTTATGCTACACAGTACAAGAAAAAATGCAACAACACTTATACTCAAATTACACACAGCTGCTAGATGTTTGGAGATTTCTTGAGCACTCACAATAATAATATCTGTACAGGGGAGGACAGAGATGTGAACAAAATGAGGAGCAGATCTAAGTGGCAATGATGCAGAGACTGAGCTCATTATATAGGGGCCAGGAGAGCTTGATACAACTTGTAAGAAGGACGCGCAAATGAAGCCATGGGGACAAAGAGCTGAAAATCCCGCTCTGAATAACAGAGAGAACGACTTACTCTACTATAACGGTAGAAGGGGGGGACTGAGGCAGAACACGCTCGTGATCAAACATGCAGCAACTGTGCGTTAAAATTACACAAAGGATGATGAAATCATAGGCTATGTAACACCTCCCCACAAAGAAAAAAGAAATTTACAAAGGAAATTTCTTATTACTCTAAAACAATCTGTATATGGCATTACAGAACATGCAAAAGTCTTTCCTAATGATACAAAACATGAGATCTCCCTAGCACGTTCAGTCATAGGTACTTGCCAGTATCCCTTTAACAAATCAAACTTACTTATGTACCTAGCCTTTTCGATCTTCTCTATGCAATCTTCCATGCGAGGGAGAGGGTACGTGTCTGTTTTGGTTATCTGATTAACACGTCTGTAGTCGATGCAAAGCCTCTGTGACCCACCTGGCTTAGGGACTAGAGTGACAGGAGAACTCCACTCGCTCTGACGGGGCTCAATCATCTTGTGGTCCAACAGGTAGCCAAGCTCCTTCTGGATGCGAGGAACTTTCACTGGGTTCACACGGTAAGGAGGCAATTTAATTGGCTTTGCGTCTCCAACATCGACATCATGCATCAACACAGTGGTTCTTCCTGGAGTAGCACGGAACACTTGCGGGTACTCCTGCAGTAATGCCGAAAACTCCTGCCTTTCCTTGGGAGGTAGATGAGAAAGCTTAGTCTGGAGATCATTCATGATATCAGGATTCTTCCCCAAACTATCACTCAGGCTCATACTGCATGGGAGAGCTTCACTTGCAGACTCGGGTGGAACAGCTACAGTGCAGACTGGATTATTTTCGTCCCGCCTGTGATATAACTTTAGCATGTTGATGTGACATAGTTGCTTGCTCTTTCTACGATCTGGTGTGGCGATGACATAGTTGACATCACTGAGTTTCTTCTCCACGAAATAAGGACCACTAAACTTGGCTTGAAGAGGTTGCCCATGAACTGGTAGCAGAATCAAAACCTGATCTCCTGGCTGAAAGTGGCGTAACCTGGACTTCTTATCATACCAAGTCTTCATCTTCTGAGCAGCTCCTAAATTCTCTCTCGCCAGCTGTAAAGCAGTGGACAGCCGTTCTTTGAACTTCATCACATACTCCAGCAGGTTGACGTCATCTTCCTCCGACAGCCAGCATTCCTTGAGTAGCTTAAGGGGTCCTCTTACTTCATGGCCAAACAGTAGTTCAAAAGGTGAGAAGCCCAGTGATTCATTTGGAGATTCTCTTGCAGCAAACACAACGAATGGAAGACCTTTATCCCAGTCTTTCTGATGTTCCAAACAGTATTTCTAGAGCATCGATTTGAGTGTTTGATGATATCTCTCCAACGCTCCTTGGGTCTGGGGATGGTAAGCTGAAGACGTGATCTGGGTGATGCCCAACTCTTTCAGAGACTGCTTGAAAACGTTTGACATGAAATTACCCGGTCTGACTGTACCTCCTTGGGCAGACCAAACTTTGTGAAGAACCCTAGCATTTCCTTAACCACGTTCTTTGCTGAGATATTTCTAAGTGGAATGGCTTCAGGATAACGAGTAGCCATATCAATCAGGGTCAACACATAAGAAAATCCTGAAGAAGTCTTAGGAAGAGGGCCCACAATATCCACCAACACATGGGTGAAAGGCGCCTCAAAAGGAGGAATGGGAACTAGAGGTGCAACCTTTCGGTCTGATTACACTTCCCCACAACTTGACAGGTGTGACAAGACTTACAATACCAGGAAACATCCCTGAAGATACCTGGCCAGTAGAAGTGTTTCAAAATGCGTGCCACAGTCTTCCTCACTCCAAGGTGTCCTGCCAAACTGGTATCATGAGCCACTCGAATGATATCCTGCCTACAAACACGAGGGATGACAACTTGATGTACAACCTCCCATTCACAGTCGGCTGATGCTGTTGGGGGTCTCCACTTCCTCATAAGTACTCCTGACTTTACATAATAACAAGTAGAAGCACCGGCTGACTCTTCTTCACTGTAAGCAGAGTTAGCTAGACCTTTCAACTCAGGGTCAGCAACCTGCAACTCAACCAACTCTTGACGAGACAAATTATCAACACTACGGGGTACTGACTCATCTGGTGAGTGGTCCAAATTAGCAAGAAAAGTGTCAGCTAGGATAACATCATCATCATCATTATCCTCTAAATCACCAGTAACTTTAGACTTAGCTCTAGTGACAGCACATGCTGGGAACACATCAGGGACACTACAATCCTGGGCCGCAGCCACTGGCTCACTAGACAACTGAGGAGCTGGACAAACTTGACTTCCACCAATATCATTTCCAAGTAAGAAAGTTACACCTGACATTGGGAGTGTCTCAACCAACCCAACCATAACGGAACCATTAACAAAACCAGACTCTAAATTCACTCTGCACAGAGGGACAGAGAAGTAATTATTCCCTACACCTTGTAAGATTACAGTTTCATCAGAGGAATTAACATTAGAGCCTAGAACACTGGTCAGCATAAGGGATTGGCAAGCACCTGTATCACGATACATTTTAACTGATTTCCTGTCATTACTGTCCAGAGGACTGACAAAACCATCAGACAGGAAATTAGCACATGAACTCTTGAGAGTGTCACCCACGTTACTGCTCAAAAGAGGAGCTCCATCATGAGAATTTAAGTTACCCCTCAAAGCAGGTTCAGTTAACTCAGTTAAAGAATTCTGGGAACTCTCAAGGGTGGACACTAGACCAATTGACTGAATATTTAAAGACTCCTTTTTGTTCACATCACGCTGTCTCCTGAAACATCTCTTCGTAGTATGACCAAGCTTACTACAATAAGTACATTTACTTTTCTGAAATCAAGAGGTGAAGCTGGTATTTACTTCCTGAGAAACATCATCTTTATTCTCTTTCCTGTTACCTGTACTCTGAGTAGAGGCAACGTACTTACTCTCAGCTTTCCCTTTTTCTCTAGAATATCTCTTGTGAGTGAGAACATACTCATCAGCTAAAACTGCAGCATCAGACAAATTATCTATTCTTTTCTCATCAAGATATAGGCTTACATCTTTATAAATACACCTCTTGAAGTCCTCCAGCAAAATCATCTGCTTAAATTTACCAAAATCAGAATCCACATTCTTAGAATTTAACCACTGCTCTAACAGATCTTCTTTGATTTTTGCATACTCAACATGGGATTGCTTATCTTGCTTGTAAGTTGTCCTAAATTTTACTCTATAGGCTTCAGGAACAAGCTCATAGGCCTTAAGAATCAAGCTCTTAACTACATCATAATTATCAGATTGATCCTGAGGCAAAGATGCATAAGTTACTTGAGCTTTACCGGTGAGAACAGTTTGAAGGAGTACTGGCCAATACTCCTTGGGCGAACTAAAACCTGTAGCTACCCTCTCAAACAACTGAAAATACTTTGTTAAATCAGATTCATTAAAAGGAGGGAAGAGTTTAACATTTTTAGCCACATCAAAATCATCAGAGCTAGATGATCCAGTTCCACATTGTTTCATGCGATACTCATTGTCTGCCTGAATCCTGGCAAGTTCAATTTGTGCCTGAGCCTGTACCTGTGCCTCTTGAATACGAGCATTTGCCTCATTAACACGAGACTCAGCCTCCTTAGCCTTAGCCTCCTGCAGGGCTAGCTGTAACTTAGCTAATTCAATCTGCGTTTGCTCATTTGGAGGAGTTACATTAAACAAGCTTTCATTAATCATGTCAACAATTTGATCTTTAGAATGATGAGAGCGAACAGCAATTCCCAATTGTTGAGCAACGAGCTTAAGTTCATTCTTTGTTCTGTTTTCTATATCACACACTGTTTGCACATTTGACAAAAAATCTTTGGCTTCATCAAGTGTAGTAATAGTAGACATAATTAATAAGTAACAGTCACAAAATATCAAGCAATATCCTTATGATAATATCCTGAATATCCTGATAAGAGGTCGCCAAATTTATGTTACGGAACAGAGAAAGATAACGTACACTTTAAGTGAGAATACTAAGAGTCACTACTGTCCCGTAAAGTTCCAGGTTCAAAACAAGAGTTAGGTAAAATTACAAGTTAAAGTTTAATGCTTAAACTAACAACAAAACATTCAGGACTCATAAGGATAATGTAATGGCAAAAAACAGGTTAAATATATGGTTAACTGCAATAGCCTCTATTAACACGAAATTAGCAAGAGAAAATTGATCGAAGTCAGCCCTGATAAAATGAGATACCAGATAATACTCAGTGAATGCCAGATAAATTATTACAGATACAAACTATTATCAAAAATGACTGACATAAAACCCAACACCAATCAAAAACCTCACTCGGCCTAAGAATTAACCTTATGCTACACAGTACAAGAAAAAATGCAACAACACTTATACTCAAATTACACACAGCTGCTAGATGTTTGGAGATTTCTTGAGCACTCACAATAATAATATCTGTACAGGGGAGGACAGAGATGTGAACAAAATGAGGAGCAGATCTAAGTGGCAATGATGCAGAGACTGAGCTCATTATATAGGGGCCAGGAGAGCTTGATACAACTTGTAAGAAGGACGCGCAAATGAAGCCATGGGGACAAAGAGCTGAAAATCCCGCTCTGAATAACAGAGAGAACGGCTTACTCTACTATAACGGTAGAAGGGGGGGACTGAGGCAGAACACGCTCGTGATCAAACATGCAGCAACTGTGCGTTAAAATTACACAAAGGATGATGAAATCATAGGCTATGTAAAAATATATATATATATATATATATATATATATATATATATATATATATATATATATATATTGTATATAGTGCCAAGTTTAACATACGGATGTGAGTCTATGGTGTGGCATGAAAATGAAAAGTCAAGAGTAAGAGTAATGGAGATGGGACTGCTGAGGAATGTATGTGGAGTACAGAGAGTCGATAGGATACGGAATAATGTGATTAGTGAAAAATGCTGAGTGAGGAAGTCTGTGAACACCAGAGTCGAAGGGAGTGTACTGAGAAGGTTTGGTCATGTGGAGAGAATGGATGACAATAGAGTGCTGAAAAACGTATATCTGAGCGAATTTGAATGAGGGAGGAGGCTAAGTAGGCCAAGAAGAAGGTGGAGGGATATGGTGGATGAGTGTGTGAGGAAGAGAGGTATGGAAGCTGGCGAGGCTCAGTGACTGACAAGAGACAGAACTGGCTGGATGAATTTTGTGCGGAAAAGTGCATAACCAGGGATTTGACACCATTATTTAGCGTGGCAGCGTTGGGATTGGCTGTTTCAGATAGGCATATGTGAAGCTACAGAATGTGGTGATTCCTTTTTGGACTATCTGATGCAGCCAGGATTCCATGGGCTTGAATGGTGAGTGAATGGAAACGTGGCCCATTGAACTGGGTAAACTTAAGCTGTCTGGACGTTGCTTCTCCTCACCCTGCCCTAGGGTGGGAAAGGGGATCCGGATTATATATATATATATATATATATATATATATATATATATGTGGGGTTGGTGGAGGATTGGTGCCCCTCCCTGTAAAACAATTAACTCTAAGCCCTTGGCCACCCCGTTAGGGATACATGGCGTCTGGCAATGAATGAATGAATGAATATATATATATATATATATATATATATATATATATATATATATATATATAAATTAAATAATATTCATCATCATCATCCGGACCTCCTTTCCCACCCAAGGGCAGGGTGAGGAGAAGCAATGTCCAGAGAGCCCAAATTTTTCCAGTCCAATGGGACACACTTCCATTCACTCATAACTCAAGCCCCAGGAATCCTGGCTCTATCGGATACGCCAAAAAACATTCTCCACGTTCTGCAGCTTCACATAAACGTATCCGATTGAGTCAACCCGGACTCTGCCACGTTAAAAAGGGGTGCCAAAATCCCTGGTCGTGCACTTCTCCTCACAACATTCATCCAGCCTGCTCGATCTCTTGTCAGTTTCCTAGCCTCACTGACTTCCAAACCTCTCTTCCTCACACACTCATCCACCATATCTCTCCACCTTCTCCTTGGCCTACCTCGCCTCCTCTCTCCTTCAAATTCGCTCAGATGTACCTATTTCACATCTCTATTGTTATCCATTCTCTCCACATGACCATACCATATCAGTACACTATCTTCGATTCTGGTGTCCACTGACTTCCCCACTCCACACCTTTCACGAATCACATTATTTCGTATCCTATCCACCCTCTATACTCCACATACATTCCTCAGCAGTCCCATCTCCATTGCTCTTACTCTTGACTTTTCATTTTCATCCCACGCCATAGTCTCACATCCATACGTTAAAGTTGGCACTAACACTCCTTCATGTAAGTCTCGTGCACCTGCAACACTCAAGCCTCTGTTTCTTATCACGGCCTTCCTTACACTAGTCTTCTTCCATGTGTCACTCAACTTTCAATTTCCCTTGCACATTTTCCTCCCTTTTCTATCACTGTACCCAGATATTTGAACTCTCTCACCAATTCCAGTCTCTCTCCATTCACTGTAACATCACACTGGGAGTCACCTTCTCTCTCAGATACAATATATAGTGTGTATAATTATATTCAATTTATCTGTCTATCTATCTATTTATCTGTACATATATAAAATATGTAAATGTATTATATATATATATATATATATATATATATATATATATATATATATATATATATATATATATAGTGCTTGTTATTCCAGAACCTTACAGACACAACTAGGTAATAGGCTGGTTATTGTGTCCACTCTTGGTAGGAATTGGTTATTTCTGAAGGCTAGAAGTG
The DNA here is from genome assembly GCF_032717465.1 of Coenobita brevimanus. NCBI lineage: Eukaryota > Metazoa > Arthropoda > Malacostraca > Decapoda > Coenobitidae > Coenobita > Coenobita brevimanus. The sequence continues at coordinate 3,454,897 of NC_136998.1, forward strand.
CCTACCATAAATAAACAAGAGAAGCCAGTAGAGGATGATGGTCAGCTCTAAGTGGACCAAGTTTTGTTAGTGACCGGAAGTGAGTTTCGACACTAGAAGTAATTTTCATGCAGAGGTACTCGAGAGTAACATTGCCTTCATGAATCATTGCCCCAGCTTAAAATTCATCGGAGCCTTGGCATTTTGCATTTGCAAGGTCATAATTTTAGCACTTTCCATATTTTCTGCACTTCATGACCTTTGATCCCTGACTGGCAGGTATTGGTCATGCATGTACGAGGTAAACTTCTATTACTCATTTACGTCTAAGGGCATGCAAAGTTTCATTCGATTCCATCCACCCACTGTGGAGCTAGGGAACTTGGAATTTGCAGAATGGCCCACCAGAGGTACAACTTCTAGGTGGCGCTGCCAGCGACTGCAAGTGAGTTTCGACACTAATTGGAATTATTCTATGGAGGTTCTCCAGTGCAGCATTCCACTCAAGAATCATTGCCCTGACATAAGAATCTTTGGAACCTTAGCATTTTGCACGATCATTGTCGTGATTTTAGTTATTTTCACCGTTTTTGCATCTGATGACCTTTGATCCCTGACCTGCCCAATGTAGCACATAGGTGTGCAATAATAAGTTGTAGTACTAGTCAATGTTTATAAGCAATCAAACTTTCATTTAATTCTATAGAGCCGCTGGGGAACTGGGGGGGGGGGGGGCATTCTTTAAAGCTTGTACTGTTTGTAAGGATGCTGAGGTCAATCTTCACAGGGTTGCCACACGAAAACTAGAGGTGAGAGAGGAAAAATGGATGGAAAATTTCCGATAGGGAATGAGCTCAATATTATACCTAAAGAGGCTAAAGCTTTCCACGCCCATTTGTAATGCTTTTACAGCTCAAAACGTGGAAAGCATGAAAAAAGCGGGTTTTCGGCCGTTGCTAGGCAATGAGTAATTGCCTAGCAACGAAAACCTTGCGGACACAACTAGGACATAGGCTGGTCATTGTGTCTAAGTTTGGTGGGATTTGGTTAACTCTGAAGGGGAGAATTGCCCTCAACGATTAAACAAGAAAGAATACTAGAAAGAAAGAAAACGCGACTAACAATAACGGCAGCATGGAGCTGGCCAAAATAAAGAAAGAATACAAGAAAGAAAGAAAACGCGACTAACATAAGGGCAGGATGGAGCTGGTCAATAAATATATGCGTTTTTTTTTTTTTTTTACAACTGTATAGATAAAAGTGAACCAGGTCAGGGTCGGGGATGAGGATCGGGAATGAGGGCTGGTGTTTACGAGGTGGAATGGAGTCACAGAAAATGGTGCTCTTACCGAGAGTTATGGCTCGTGCGAGGGAACTTTGCAGAGTTCGGAAGTAACAAATTATATAATAGATGACCCTGCTTGATATTAGGAACTGGATATCCAGAACTGTAGAGTCCAAAATATAAACTAATGAACATGTTCATTACAATGGTGTATTATTCTCATTTAACCATGCTGCCTCCAGAATGCTGTAGTAGGCTTGGGGATGACATACAGTATTGTACTGGAGAGGTTAATGAAGAATTTATTTATACCCTCTGCTCTAGTAAATATTTCCTTAGCAGAACAATGTCATCTGAACGTAGTAGGAATAACTCTTGGGGCTGAAGGGACTAATTCTGCCTCAATATATGTATTATCCTGCTTTACTGACTGATAGATTCTCATTCTTACTTAGTCTGTGCTCTCTACTATCGACTGAAATTATATCAGAATTAGGGGTTTGCAGTAACATATACCTTTGACGTCCAGTCAAAACGCATTTTTATTATACATGTCTAATACATATTATAGTTGTTTTTCCATCTCATTCTTCATTATCACCTCCTTACCATCCACTTCCCGCAACTATAGTCTATTATTCATTTTCCGTTAGTTTTTTTTTTTTTCATCATATCTGCACAGTTTCCTTCACTTATTCTTGTTACTGGTTATGCTTCTCATGTTTTGATTTTCTCTCTCTCTCTCTCTCTCTCTCTCTCTCTCTCTTTTTCTCATTCTCCATTATCCACCTCTAACTTCTGCTTTTGACATTTATACCTACGGTTCCACCATACTTACGTTTTTACCGTAACCTCCTTACTGTCTGACCCACTTCCTGCTCCCAGTGTTTCCCCATTACATCATATAATTAACATTTTCCCCCTAAATTACGCAAGGGACTTAAAGATAATTTTTATATATTAATTGCAACTGATGACCTTTGATCCCCGAGCTACATACAGTGAGATGGACAAGAAACACACCATTACATAGTACATTTAGTGATAATATTTCTTTGCTGCTAATATAAACTGCGTGCCTAAGATGACGCTGAGCTGATCTCAGTATTCATTCAGTTTCTGTACTAGGTTCTGATAGCGACCAAGATAGAGAATTTTGCCTCAGTTTGATACCCAGTACATGGATCTCAGCACTGACGAATAATAAAACAACCATATGCTCCAAAACATCACCACATAATAGATCATAAACTCAGCCACATGGTCATGAATGCTGCCACATGGTAATGCCCGTGATCACCACATGGTCATAAACAACATTACATGGCCAGGGTCATAATAACCTAATGGTCAGAAACTCCACCATGCTGTTGATAAATACCATGACACGGTTGGAAAGATCATAACATGACACCAGTGAAGCGTGCTTTGTGAGCACGTGACTAGCGAGCGAGCATTTGTACATATGCATATCATCATGATTTCATCTTGGTGTAAACTTTCAACCTTTCTAGTGAGGTAGTTGAACAATAACAGAAGCATAATTTAGTTAAAATATTTACTCTCTCTCTCTCTCTCTCTCTCTCTCTCTCTCTCTCTCTCTCTCTCTCTCTCTCTCTCTCACACACACACACACACACACACACACACACACACACACACACACATGCACGCGCGAGCAATCAACATATGAAAGTGAAAAACAACTCATACCTCGCATGTGTCACTTTCATAGAACTTCATATAGATTTCATAGTGAAACATGTCAACTGAAGCCCTCGGTACATTTCCTTGGAAAACTGGGATTCCAAGGGTTTCCTTGGTGTTATGAGTAAATACATAGCTAAAAACAAAATTTATTGAATGTATCTGCTACCTGCTAAAACAATCTCTTCTCTGTCTCACACAGTAAAGTTATTAGTCTCTGAAAACACATCGCGGTTGGTCCGTGTCGTGTCAGACAGCTCAATTCTTTGCTGAACAAAAACTTCGCTTCGCTACGCTTGTTGGCTTCGCTCGCTGTGCTCTCTCACTCGTAATAAACACCACCACGGGGTTACACACATCACAACTTGGTCATGGGGATAGGCACCACCATTTTGTCTTAAAACACAACACATGGTCATAAACACCTTGCACGGCCATAAATGCAACTGCGTGATATAAACAACAACACATGAACATGGACATCATATGGTCGTTAACACCATTACATGGTCAAATACACAAACATGTGGCCCTAATTTCCATTCCATGGTCATACAGTAGCTCCATCACATAGCCATAAACACCATTACATGATTTTAAAAACCAGCACAGAATTATTAACACCTCAAGGTTACAACAGCACCAAGTGACAACCAGAGTGGTGTATAATGCGTCACATGTGTGATGTTCTGGAAGCCAAGGGTAACCTCAACGTCGGTTTTGGTTATATTGCAGGTCACACATAGTTACTGAATTATTTTTACTTTTTCTCATCATCGTAACTGTCATGTTTCCATTTACAACTTGATTTATTCGTGGCTGCTTCGACCTCAGTCTACTACTGTTTATGAAGGCAAACTATTCAAATTACAGTTATACACCTTAACAATTTGGAAAAATTAACTTCTTTCAGCAGTTAACAGTAAGCATCCCAACTCAACTTTCCACTTACAAGATAAGGTGGGGAATTAGCTTACAAGTTGGCAGTACAGTACAGTATGATCTTGAAAACTATTTCATGGAATATGGAATAAGAACATGAATCTGAAATCTATTTATTGTACTTTTTTTTTTCTTACAGAGTAACACTAGATCATTTCTGTTGTATATTATTCACTGAGAAACTGATTTGTCAGCACCACTGCTCCAATTAGGTATACAAAATAATACGTAACTCATAATGCGCGAATAATACATTTTGTGCAGGCCATTTTGTGGAGAGATGTAACCAAGATTTAAAACGGCTGGTTAGTGTGTGGATGGCTGAGTGGCGCATTTTACTGAGTACGCCCATTCACAGTCCTACTTTTGCCTTTTCTCAGATGCTACTTTGCCCTATCTCTTAAAACCTGTAATGCCACCACCCTCCATATATTTTGTTTCATCTAGCTCACGATTAATTTATTCATCTCGAAAGAGATTTGCTACGATTAGGCTTTAGATCCACTCTTCCTTAACCTCTTAATAGAAAGAAATCTCCCATATATGTCTTTACTGAAGGGGTTAAGTCAGATTAATGATCCCGAAGATAATGCTGTTGATGATAATGATGAAAACACTACAATTTTCTTCCTGTTTTTGTCTGTCGGTCCGTCTATATGTATTGTAATAAATGTCTGAGCGTATTTTCAAAGTATTTATTATCAGACACCTTAATAATTCACACACACACACACACACACACACACACACACACACACACACACACATACACAAGATACAGTCGTTCCTTCTCTAACGCTGGTATTTGCTTCTGCACCGACCTCGCGTTTGGCATAGACAGGTGTGCCCACGAGTTCTACCGAGCAATAGTCGTGGAGCACACGTCTTATGTGCGCCATCAACATGGTAAGGGCTAGCCACACATACAACTCCCCCACCTCCACAGGTTGCCAGTCCCTCATATGCGTGCTTTCGCTTGCAGCCACGACCAACCACTGCACACCTATAGCCTGGTGGAAATTTATTCCTTCCACCAGGTATTGCATAATTGCAGTGGTGAATATCGCCCTGAAAATACTTCTAATAGTCCAGGGCCTGGGCAGAAGCTCATCCTTCTGAACACCTGCTCCTTCCTCGTCAAACACAGGCACAGATGGCTCAAATCCTGCTCCATCCTCCCGGACAAAGGTATCCACTCAACCCTGGTAAAGCAGGCTGTTTGTCATGTGCAGCATGTTTTTTCTGCGAGCGTGCACGCCCGCATACACGCCGAAGTGCACGCCCACGGGCAGGGGGTGAGGGAGAAGGAAAGGGAGAGGTGTGGGAGGTGCGGAAGTAAGGGGGTGATGACACCCCCCTTTTTTTTTTTTTTAAGAGATAATGAATGGAGGAAGGAAAAACAATGGAAATAAAAAAAAAGTCCATATGCCTAAAGACATCCTCCAATCATAAAATATTTATAACAACTGCATTTAAATAGAAGTGGATTAGATGTTTGTGAGAAGCAACTCCCAGGAAGTGAATTCCAGAGAGTAGTAGTTCTGGGGAAAAATGAATTTTGAAAGGCAGAGGTTCTGCATTGCAGGGGAGAGAGTGTGAGTTCATGGGAGCTCCCAGCTGCCCAAGTATTTCGGGAGAAAATGTGAAGGGGAGACACAATTGAAGCAAGCTCGTCAGAGCACTAACTAAAAACATTGGTAAATTAATGCTAAAAATGCAACATCTCTATGTACTGATAATGGAGGAAGGTCCTGCATAATGGCAGGATTATTGATTAATCTAATGGCGTTATTTTAAATTTTGTCCAACTGCCTTAATGCAACTGCACCACATCCACTCCACTGTGGCGAACAGTATTCGATCTGAGAACGCACATGACTTTTGTATAATGTGGCCAACTGTTCGTCAGTGAAGAATACCCCGAACTCTGTACAGAAGTCCCTATTTTTAGAAGCATTTTTAGCAATGGATTTAATATAAGCTATCCAGCTTAGGTTGGAGTTTAGAGTAACACCTAGGATATCAACTGTAGTGGATATTGGAATACTGACGTCGTTTAAATTTATGTGGGAGTCTGAGGGATTCTTTCTGTTGGAGAAATTTATGTATTTAGTTTTCTGAACATAAATGAGACCAGATTTGTTTGTCCCCATTGATTAATTTTAGAAAGGTCCTGGTTCAGAGAAATTGATGTGTTCATTTGGGAATTTGTAATATCAGATTGTGTAAAGGAGGCACTAAATGTGAAAGAACTATCAAGTGTCGAGTCATCAGCATGAAAGTGTATTGGGTTGTGAGTGACAGGAGGTCATTTATATGAATGAGACAGAGGGTTGGCGTCAAAACAGATCCCCGAGGTACGCCAGCATTTATGGAATAATATTGGGGATAAATTCCATCTACCATGACCCATATTTTTCTGTTTTGAAGATAAGAAATTAGAGGAACCAGTGATGCAAGGCCATAGTGTGACATCTTAGACAAGATGGCCTTGTGCCATACTCTGTCAAATGATTTTGAAATATCAAGCGTTATTGTGTGTGTTTCACCATGTTGGTCTATTATTTTAGTTAATCTGATGGGTAAGAAGGCAAAGAATGTCTACAGTTGAACGTTCTTGTCTAAATCCATACTGCCGTTCATTGATTAATTCATTGATTTCTAGGTGCTTGACTATGTGTTTTTTAAGTGTCTCAAAAACTTTACCGAGAACGGAAGTCATAGCGATTGGTCTGTAGTTTGATGGATCAGAAGTGGCCCCCTTTTTAGGAACAGGATGGATATTTGCTTCTTTCCAAGAGGCTGGAAAACTTAGGTACAGATGCGTAAGCAGAAAAATTTTGCCAATTCAGGAGCCAACACTGGGGAGCAATTTTAAAGTACTATTGAAAGAATTTCATCTGGACCAGTAGCTATGCCTACTGAGAAATTCTGTATTACAGCTTGTACGTATCTTGTGTGAATCTTGAAAGGAGGTATTTGAGGGGAATCTTAATCAGGTACAGGAATATTGTGATTTTCGGTATTTAGGATTGAATTTGTTGAAAAAATATCAACAAGAAGGTTGGCTTTTCCACGTGGGTCACTTACTAGATTTCCATTGGGGGACTGTAACAGTGGAAATGAAGAGGTGGTAGTGAAGTTAGAGCTGAGTGAATTAACCCTTCCCCGCACGGTAAGCCGCCCGGCCGGGGAGCGCGCGCGCGCGCGGCAAATTTGAGCAAATTTGAGCGAATGAAACACATTCTTGCCTTATTTTCGCCACCCAAAAATCCATGTATTCCCATGAAACCTATCTCCAGGTATGCATCGATGTTTGTTCTATCTGATAAACATGACCAAAACACAGGAAAACACCAGCAAAAAAAGTTATTAGCCCTGGAAGCATGGTCGAGTAAACTTTTTTCACTTCCCAACATCGCCGTTTGAAGGTTTTCCATCATACAGGAAAATGATCTAATAAGTTTTTATAGAGAATTTCATCAGCTTTCTAACGAAACCAATCCGGTTGAGATATGATGTATACTTTTCGAGAAAATGGCCAAAAACTGAGAGCCATTTTTGGAAAAATTTCACTGACCTCTGAGAGCAAAGTTTTCCCAGGCACCTTATGTTTTTATTACATAGTAATATGCCCCAATTATCCAGCTTTCCCACTGTGACGGGAAAACCCCATACACCTCATAGTTCTCGAGTAAATCGAAAAAAAGTACTAGGCACTCCGTGCGTGATTGACTTTCATGATGCCCGCAAGGCGTATGCAGTGTTCCCGTCTACGTAACAACGAATTCTTATCAGAAATATTACATATTTATGTATTGTACATATGTAGAATTTCCTGCTCTTCATCATGGTTCAAACGTGAAATCGATACGTCCAATAGTTTCCGAGTAATTGGCAGAGAAACAGAGAGTATTACTTCGAGCATTTTTCAATGGTAACAGCCGGGAAGAGACACTCATTTCCACCGCCTTTTCTCGCACAAAACGTAACATAATGCTTACATTTTGGTATTGATCATACGTAGAATTTAGTGGTATAGATCATGGTTGTTACAGAAAATCGATAAGTCTAATAGTTTTCGAGTAATTGGCCGACAAATTGAGGTTAGTACTCCGAGCGCTTGTCACTGATAACAAACGCGAGGAAAAAGAAAAAAACCTCGCCTTTTACCCCCCAAAACGCTACCAAAGGCTTACATTCGAGTATTGATTATACGTAGAATTTAGTGGTATTGATGATGGTTGTAACAGAAAATCGATAAGTCTAATAGTTTTCGAGTAATTGGCCGACAAAGTGAGGTTATTACTCCGAGCGAATGTCACTGATAACAAAGGCGAGGGAAAAAAACATTTCCCTCGCCTTTTATCCCCCAAAACGCTACCAAAAGCTTACATTTTGGTATTGATCATACATAGAATTTAGTGGTATTGATGATGGTTGTAACAGAAAATCGATAAGTCTAATAGTTTTCGAGTAACTGGCCGACAAAATGATGTTATTACTCCGAGCGCTTGTCACACAACAACCGCTAGGAACAAAAACATTTCTCTCGCCTTTTACCCCCCAAAACGCTACCAAAGGCTTACATTCTGGTATTGATCTTACGTAGAATTTAGTGGTATTGATGATGGTTGTAACAGGATATCGATAAGTCTAATAGTTTTCGAGTAATTGGCCGACAAAGTGAGGTTACTCTTCCGATCGCTACCAACTTTTACACACACTGTTTTTTCCTTGCACACCTGCCTGAAGACTATGCTACCAACTTTTTTTTCCCCCTATCTGTACAGACTGTTACATCTTCCATGGATGTTTTTCTATTGTTATAACCTACTATACATAAACATAACTCTTCTATAGTTACTGCTGTGGAGATTTACTTTCTTTCATATGTGTAATCTGTAGGAGAAATGGTTATTTGTCTGAAAGTGTGAGAGGTAATGGTAATAGATTATTACATATATCAACAAAATTTGCAGAACTCACTTCCTCCAGGGGTGTTGATCCAGTTAGACCAGGAATTTGAAGATGAGGAGTTATGTAGTGTGTGTGTGTGTGAGTCAGCTTCTCCCTGAGAGTATGAGGCAACGCTATTTTTAGCACACACCACACTCGTTCACGGAAACTCGCAGCTTGTTTGACATATATTTCATACAGTTCCATACGCATTTACACTATCAGAATCACAATAATTCCAGCCCTAAAACACCGGTAATTCTCCCCTCCCGACTTCAGGTTTGCCCCTTCACAACACTCTGTTTCATGCCATACGTAACGCTTGCTGGCTCCATAATTTCACCAAGCCATCCACAGTATGTTTCACACAATATATATTTATGCCTTGGCTTCATTTATATACGTATTTCCACTCACGCCATACGGCCTACGGTGGGGCGGAGTGGCGAAACCCCGCTACACTGACCATGCGTCTGGCTCCAAGGCCCAACGATTGCTAACGGCCAGAATTGCTTTTCAATACATATATGTATGTTCCATCGACAATATCACGTCACTATATGTTCACATACAATGTATTATCTCACTGAGTCAATAGGGCCTTTGCCTCGGGCGAGAGGGGGAGAATTATGGACGATTTAAAGGGAACCACGAGCTGTCAAACACCACCGCCTGACTGCTCAACAAACACTGAGGTTGGAGGGAGTGGGCTGAGGTAGATAACGCAAAGCAGCGTTGCCAATAACTTACCTCTAGAGAGCTTTGGCGACCCTATGACGTGCCCAAAATCACGCAAATCAGCCTATAAGTTTTTTTCTGACGAATATTTTTGTGCCTAAACCACGCGATTCGAGTGACTGTGCCAGACCTAATACAAGGCAACGTCACGCGCATCGAGTGAGTGTGTCTGGGAGGGTTAAGGGTAGAGCAGAATATTTTATCATTTGGGTTGTTTAGTAGTTTGTTACCTTGTCTATGAAGAAAGGTTGATTTAGAAAGATTGATAATAGTTTTGGCAAGGTTTTTGATATTTCTGTAATAATTGTAGGATTCTTTAGTTTTGGTCCTTGTACAAGTGTTATAGGCTATTGTTTTATGTTCTGTTACTTTAGCACAATTGTGGTCAAATCATTTAGGTGAATTACATCTTTTTCTGTAACTATGATGGTGAATGAATGTTTCCATGCCGACATTAATGAAATCCTGTATGTGGCCCAATGTGGAGTTTGCATCTTGAGAGAAAAAAGGAGGTCCAAGGAACATCCATGAAAAAATTTTGGAGTCCCTCCCAGTCTGCCCTGTCATAATGCCATTTAGTCACCACGACAGGTTCAGAGCAGGAGGGTGTGGTAGATGTTGAACTGGTGGCTTGAATCAAGCAATGATCAGAGGATCCGAAGGGGGACTTCGCTTTGACATTATAATTATCTGAATCGGTTGTTAGAAACAAGTCCAATAGGCAGGGATTTTGATCTGGGTAGTATGGTACACAGTAGGCTGATTGACTAACTGGGTGAGATTAAATAAGTCTGCAATTAGCTCACAATCAAGACCAGAGTCATCAATTCTGGCTGAATATGTAAGCCATTCAACATTATGGACATTAAAATCACCCAGAATAGTAATTTCTGATGCAGTATTAATGTTGGGAACATTTAGTTGTGAAGACAGAGAGTCAAATAAACTCTGTTGTAGGGGAGCATTAGGTGAGCGATTAATATGACAGAAATACTTGATTTTACCAAAAAATAAAAAATAAATAAATAAATATGGAATAGTCGAAATAAGGACAATTAAATTTAGTAATCTCCTCCAGGGCAATTTCTGATTTAGCAAGACAACATATGCCTCCTTTGGGTCTGAAATTTTGATTCAAGATATAACCAGGAAAATTAAATCTAGCTAAATCAGAGGTGGAGCTTACTTGAGTCACTGTCAAAAATAGCAGATCTGGGGATTCAAATTGGAGGAAATTGTGAACAGAGTTGATGTTGGAGTGAAGTCCCCTAATATTGCGGAAGAAAATTTTACAGCACTGACAAGCATAACACTGAAGGTGGCACAGTCATTTGATGACGACCAGGAGGACCCTGTGCTGACGGCCCAGCCCTGTCAGCGGTCATCCGAGAATCCACTGCACTAATTCCCAGTGTAGCAGCAGCCATGGTTCTTTCTGTGGGGGAAGGAGCAGGGATGTGTTGTGGAATCCATATATGTAATGACAAAATCAGTGTTTTATGGAGAAAGGATAGCTGATTTAAGGCAATGTGATACTAGTATAATGTGGATGCGTGTGTTGTGTAAGGAGGGCAGCCTGATGCCCTCTGTTGTGTGAGGCAAAAAGATGTGTATCTAGTTACCAAGGCCTAGGAGAGAAAATGGAATCTAGGCAATTCATTGAGTCTCCCATTACCTTGGCAGTAGTACTTCCTGGGCGGGGCTGCCTACCCTTGCTACTACTACTGATGCGGGCCCTCCCTGGGGAGATGCCTGCTGCTGAGTAACATCACATGGGGCCCGTGTGGAAAATTCCCCTCCTGAAGGGCCTGGTTGTGGTGATTCCGCCCTTGAAGTACTCGGCTGAGGTGAAGGTGGATGTTCAAGGGTGAGACTTCGGCGAGCAGGCAGCGAGGGTGATGGTGAGACAGCTCGTCAGCGTTTATTTTGCAGATGACCGCCAACTCCACGCTCACCTGCTAGGTGTGCTGGGTCATCCACAACCTCCTCCTCAGTGAACTCGTCACTGTCGAAGGCCCTGCCCTCCTCCTGCAGGAGTTTGAGAGCTTTCTCAGACGTCTGAGAGAGGGGTTGTTTTCTACATGGTAACTCCTTCCCTCCTCCGAGGACATACTCACACTAAGTGTCCATGATGACAGGGTGTCGTCCAAGGCACGACCGACTGCAGTATCACTGAGCCCTTTCCCCAACACTAAGGGCAGAACTTTCGTGGCAGTCGATGATGCAATCTGCCCTGCACGCGATAGTATGGAATTGAACGATGGTGATGATGAAGACATGGCTTCTCACTCTACTATTGCCGTGTACAGACTGAGCTGCGCATCCGTGGGGTACCTGGGGGGCCTACCAACCCAGTGGGTGTCATAGAAAATGGTCGTGAGTTCAAAGGGTGGCGGGGAGGTGCATGCGGCATATCCCAGCGGCTTTCTGCGCCCTGAATCGTGATAGCTATGCATGTCACCTGGTGCTTAGAGGTTAATCCATAAGGATGAAGTAAGAACCAGATGGAACGAATATTTTAAAAGCCTGATTAATGGGAATAGAGAGAGTACAGCCACTGTAAACATGATTGGTTTGGGGAGTGTGCAGAGAAGGAATGCAGGGCCAGGAAACGTAACACTCGCACAGGTGAAGATGCTGGGGTTGATGTGGTGTATACAGAGACGATTAAGTGTAGTGGAAAGAGCGGAATGAAGTGCTTGTTGGAGAGATATAAGATGGCATGGATGAGTGAAACTGTGCAAGCATAGTGGAAAAAGGCTGTGATTGTACCCCTGTACAAAAATAAAGGTGAGCGAAGTGAAAGCAAGAATTATCGTGGTATAAGTTTATTGAGTCTGGTAGCGAGGGTCTATGGAAGAATTATTATAAAGTAAGATAGATATCAGAAGTCCTAGTGAGTGATGAACAGGGTGGCTTTACGAGTGGCAGAGGATGTGTGGATCAAATATTTGCAGTGATACAGAAAGTGGCGAAGGCTTGTGAGAAGGACTATGAAGTGTTTATGGCATTAATGGATCTGGAGAAAGCGTAAGGCAAAGTAGACAGAGAAGGATTGTGGATGGTTTTGCGCATGTACCGTGTAGACGGTAAGCTGTAAGGTGCTGTCAAGAGTTTTTATGATGGTTGTGAAACATATGTAAGGGTTAATTGACATTTAAGTGAATGGCTCTCGATCGGTGTGGGAGTGTGACAAGGTTGTATGATGTCCCCGTGGTTGTTCAATATTTATATGGATGTGGTGATGAGAGTAGTAAAAACACGTGTGATGGAGAGGGCGATGGCGTTGGTAATGAATTGTGATGGATGGAATATCTCAGTTTTGTTGTATGCTGATGATGCAGTACTACAGTACTTGCAAATACCAGAAAAGAACTTGGTAGACTAGTGCAGAGTTTTGCTGATGTCTGTGAGCGTTGTGCCTTGAGAGTAAATGTAGAAAAGAGTAACTTGATGCTTACTGAGAGAGAAGGTGACTCCCAGTGCGATGTTACAGGGGATGGGGGGAGACTGGAACTGGTGACAGAATTCAAATACCTGGGTACAGTGACAGAAATGAGAGGAAAATGTGCAAAAGAAGTGGAAAGTAGAGTAGCAGAAGGATGAAAAGTAGCTGGAACCCTTCCATATCCGCTTCACAAGGATGAACATCGAGCTGAGAGTGCACATGACTTGGAACTTGTAGCTTACTTTTCACCAGTGAAGAACTTGTTGATTCTTTACAATAGTCCAAGTTTCTTTCCGGGTACTGTGAAGCGAAACACCGAAAATTTCAATCTTCTTATAGACTGGAATATTGCCTACATTGAGTGTAGTATACGAAAAAAGCAATCTGTCCATTAGTATACAAGATATCTCTGTTTTTTCTAATGAGACGGTGTTATTTTTGACCTAATTAAGAGATCTTTTAATTCTTGATTTATAGAGACTGTTGTGCTGAGTTGTGAGTTAGCAATATCAGACATTGTGAATGGGTGTTTCTGTGTGAAGGAACTGAGCAGCGATGAGTCATCTGCATATGAGCGAATGGGACTATGAGTGACACAAAAGTTATGACTGATGAACAGGGTTGGATCCAGGATTTACCCTTGTGGCACACCAGTATTAACTGTGTGAAAATTGGAACGTGCATCATCTAACTTTACTCTGATCGTTCTGTTGCTGAAATATGAGGAGATCAGTGGAACAAAAGGTGATAGATCGTATCAAGAGAGTTTCGATAACATGGAAAGTTGCCACACTCTGTCAAAAGCTTTAGATATATTAAGGGTTACTGCATGGATTTGTCCATGTTGATCAATTGACTGATGGATGATAAAAATGAAGAGACTGAGGATATCAACTGTGAATCTTTCGTGGCAAAAAACAGACGATTGTGACCAGTTGTTAAATTCAAGATGCTTAACAATGTGCTAATTAATTACAGCCTCAAATATTTTACCAAGAAAAGATGATATAGCTAGTGGTCTGTAATCAGAGGGGTCAGAGGAACTTCGTTTCCCTGAACCTGGGTGGATGTTCTCTTCTGTCCAAAAATTCGGGAATAAAAAAGTTCGTATGCATAGTCCGAATAATTTAACTAGAATAGGTGCAAGTTCTGGGGAACACTTTTTCAAAACGGTTGGAGGAATTCCACCTGAACCTGAAGCTTTATTGGCTGGTAAATTGTTTAGGATACGCTTTATGTATCTGGTCTGCATCTTTGGTGGAGTAATTTCAGATGAGTCAGGGTCTAGTACAGGAATGTTCTGACTGACTCCTGTGAGGTAGAAATTCTGGCAAACCTACTTTCAAAAATGTTAGCTTTTCCATGGCCATTTACAGTACAGTATTTCCGTCTGAAGACTTTAGTGGGAGAATAGGTGATGGTTTGTTGAAGTTACTATTGAATGAACTGAGAATTGACCAGAACTCTGAATAGTTTTGATGCATGATTGTAAACAAAGTTTGATATGGCGAAATCTGTTACTCCTTTTGCGGGGTCTCTATCAGTTTTCAAGAGATTTAGGGTTTTGGCAGTTTTTGACTTCGTGTATGAGTTTTTTTGCCTAATAAAGACTTTTGAGTCATTGCTGTGGCAAATTTACTGTCGAACCATTTTGGGGAGCTCACTCACCTAGTAATCTGTTGACAGGTTACGAACAATTCCATACTAACCTGTATTAGGTAATTAATGTGGGAGTGGGTTGAACTAATGACAGTGGAGAAGAAAGATTGCTGTGAAATATCAGCTAGATAATTTCTATATCCACCCCATTCTGCCCTATCATAGTGCCATCTTGCCACCCTCACGGGTTTAGAACCGGAAGGTTAGGGGCAACTGACGAATGAGGCTTTGATGAGACTGTGGTCAGCGGATCCAAGTAGCAACAGTACCTTTATCCTGCATTGATCTTGGTAATTTGTTAAGAATAGGTCCAACAGACAAGGACTATGATCAGGATTATCTTGTATTATGGTTTACTGTTCTACCAGTTGCCCGAAATTCAACGATAATAAAATCAGCACACATTCTAGACCAGTGTTGTCGGTCCTGGCAGAAGGCAATAACCATTATTCATTATGAACATTGAAATCACCCTACATGGTAATTTCAATTGTTAGGGTGATGCTAACTTTCAACTGTATGGATATGGAGTCAGATACACAGGCTTCTCATGAAGCACTGAGAAAATGATAGATTAATTATTCAGATATATTTGGTTATATTAAGGTTATTTAGTTTGTATAACGAGTAAACAAAATGAGCAGAAGTGAATTTCACGATAGTGTCAATATCATATTCTGATCTAATACAGCAACAAGTACGACTTTTGTTAGGAAAGTTAGTAAGGAGATGATAACCAGGAAAACTGTGTGGGGATAAGTCAAAATAGGGAGAGATTTGGATTTCTGTGAGGAATAGGGTTAGAGGGGATATGAAATCAAGTAAGTAGTGATCACAGTTCAGACCACAGATGTTGGTATAATTCAAGGTCGATTCATGGTTGCAATAACTGCTGCTGGCACAGTCACTTCATGAAGACTAGGATAGCCCTGTGGCGACACCTCTACCCAGCCAGTGGTGGCAATCTTTGGTGCTGCCATATTTGCTCACATTATTGCAGTGGCCATTGTTAAGAGGTGGATGGAAAACAAGTTGCAGTGTCTAATGTACATGTATTGTTGTGTAGACAATTTGTGGCAGATGTTCATGAGAGTATGGTGGCCTACTTGCCGTGTTAATGAAAAAAATGACAATGTTCAGCACAGGGAGATCGTCAGGAACAAGTCTTGAGGGCTGGTGAGCTGGGAGCTCCAGCTCTCCCCGTTACCAGCTTGCATGACTGACCCTTCAAAGATTTTTGTAAGTTTTATGGGCCTTTCTGGCAAAGGAAAATGGTAATATGTAGGCCTCAAAAGTTTCGAATCCAGAAATCCATGCTTCTGAAACTTTTTGTGGTCTTAATCTGAAAAGAGTTAGCTCATGGTTACCAGATTTCAATGAAATTGGCAGGATATGCGGGCAGTGTGTCAAGGAAGAATTTATATGATTTTGAGGTGAATTCGAATCCCGATGGAGGACGAAGTATGACATTTTATGACACTGGTGCAGGTATTCGCTCTCTGAGAATGTGTAACAAGGCAGGTTAGGACCATAGAACGGTGCCGGTGCGGCCTTATTCTTTACCAACATCCACGGCCTTACCACAAATTTAAACTCAGTTCATTTTTTCCTTCAGTCCATATCCCCTTTGTCCCTCTTCCTCACAGAACCACAAATCTCACCCTCTACCGATATATCTCCATTTTGTTTTCCCGGTTACCATCTCCTTACAAACTTTTGAAACAAGGGAGGCACCTGTTGTTATATCAAATCCCAATATGCAGTTGATACTATTTTAAACTTCACTTCATCCAGTTTTGATTACTCATTATATAAATTAAATTGCCAAAACATTACCAAATATATCTGTGTAGTTTATCGTTCCCCCAATGCTTCTTCGGAACCCAGTGTATTTGATTCCATATCCACTCAGTTGAGTAACCTTGACCTTGCCCTTGGCAATGAAATTACCATTTTGGGTGATTTTAACATACACAATGTTGAATGGTTATTGCATTCTGCCCGGACTGAAGACGCTGGTCTAGAATGCGAGCTGTTTGCGGAATCGCTTAATCTCACCCAGTTGGTAAAGCAACCAACCAGAATACCTGATAATCCTGACCATAATGCCCATCTCTTGGATTTATTCTTGACAAATACTCCAGATCAATACAGGATAGAGGTACTGTCACCACTTGGATCCTCTGACCACAATCTCATCAAAGCCTCATTAGTTAACCCTCCTACACCTCCCCATTCTGAACCTGCCAGGGTAACCCGATGGCACTTTGACAGGGCAGACTGGGATGGATTTAGAAATTATCTTGCTGATGTTCCATGGCAGTCTTTCTTCTCTAGTGATCCCAATTCTACCCAGTCCCACATTTGCGACTTAATACTAGCTGGTATGGATTTATTCATACCAAGTCAACAATTCATTGAAAGATCAAACTCTCCAAAATCGTTTGATGGCAATTGTGCCAGAGCAACAGCCCAAAAGTCATTAGCATATAACTCTTACTTAAAATCAAAAACATCTGAATCACTCTCCCAATTTAAAATTGCTAGAAATCATGCAAAAGCTGTATTAAATCTATCTAAATTAAACTTTCTTCAAAAGCAAGCATCAAAACTACTTAACAACCCTAATGACAATAGAATATTCTGGTCAACTCTTAATTCTTTCAATAATAACTTAAACAAGTCATCTTCCATTCCCCCACTAAAATCTTCAGAGGGCAATATTACAAAAGACCCACGTGGGAAAGCAGATATCTTTGCTAGTACCTTTGCAAGAAACTCTACCATAGATGATACCAGCCAGAATGTCTCAGTACTGGAACTTGATTCTCCCGAAATTGACCCATTTAAAATACAGACAAGATACATAAAATCCATCCTAGACAATTTACCTACCAACAAAGCTCCAGGCCCGGATGGAATTCCGCCAATTCTTTTGAAAAAGTGTTCCCCTGAACTTGCCTCTGACCTAGCTAAATTATTCAGACTGTGCATACGTACTTCTTTATTCCCAAATTCATGGAAAGAAGCCAATATCCACCCAGTTCCGAAGAAAGGAAGTTCGTCTGACCCCTCCAATTACAGACCAATAGCTGTCACATCTTCTCTTGATAAGGTGTTTGAAACTTTAATTAATAAGCATATTGTTAAACATCTTGAATTCAACAACTTAATTAGTGATAGACAATACGGTTTTCGCCACGAAAGATCCACCATTGACATACTCAATCTCTTAACCCATACCATCCATCAATCATTGATCTTTTTGGAGAAACTCATGCAGTAGCTCTTGATATCTCTAAAGCTTTCGACAGAGTATGGCACCGTTCCCTGCTGTCCAAACTCCCTTGCTATGGACTAACGTCTTTTGTTCCTTTGATTTCTTCTTATCTTAGTGACATGAAAATAAGAGTAAAAGTAGATGATGTATATTCGAATTTCCACTCAATCAACGCCGGCGTGCCGCATGGATCAGTTCTGGCGCCAACCCTATTTCTGGTTCATATTAATGATCTCTTATCTGTCACTCACAATCCCATTCACTCATACGCAGATGACTCAACACTACATAGTTCATTCACACTCAGACATCCATTTACAAAGTCTAATATCTCTACCTCTCAACTCAGTACAGCCATCTCCATAAATCAAGATCTATCTACAATCAGTGAATGGGGACAAAACAACCTTGTCTCTTTTAATGCTAGTAAAACTAAATATATACAGTTTACTAATAGACAGATATTGCCAGATTCGTACATTACCTTCAGTGCTACTAATATTCCATCTCCAAAAGTATTGAAATTCTTGGTGTCTCACTTAACAGTGCCCTCAGCTAGACCTCTCATGTCAGATCACTTGCTAAAACCGCCTCAAGGAAACTTGGATTATTGTACAGAGTCCGTAACTTCTTCACTTGATGAGCAGTTAGCTATAATTTATAAGTCATGTGCGCTCTCAGCTTGAATATTGCTCACCCTTGTGGAATGGTTGTGGAGAGGTTGCATTAAGACAACTAGACAAAATTCAGAATAAAGCCGTTAGAATCATTAACAACCCTGCCATTACATATAAACTACCTCCCCTGCAAGTAAGAAGGAATGTTGCCTCCCTTGGATTATTTTACAGATATTTTTTTGGCAAATGCTCAGACGAAGTTGCGTCCATGGTGCCACCTCTCCATGCCATCCCTCGTGCTACACGGGCATCTGGTAGCGCTCATGACTGGAATGTCACTCAACCATATTGCAGAACTTCTGCCTATCAGAATTCTTTCATTCCCCGAACTGCATCTCTCTGGAACTCGCTTCCCCAGAGTTGTTTTCCTCCAAATTTCAACCCACAACTGTTCAAGTCTAACTGTTACAGATATTTTATGAACAGAGGACACCAGTAATCTGGTGTATTGATTTTTTTTTTTTACCCATTTGCTTTTCCTACCTCCGTTCTGTTATTAAAAAAAAAAAAAAAAAAAACTGAGTACGTGAGACCATAAAATAATTCGTCTGGTAGGAAGTAAATCAGTAAATCATAAATTTCCTTGACGTTGTCAGAGGTATTCGCCCTCTGAGTGCTTTTTAGTTCAATATGCTATCAAGAGACTTGGATGGTGTCCGAATATTGTAAAGAAATAAATCGAGAAGAAGAAAGTTTAACTCATTTAGAGCTATGACTATCATGTTACATTTCTTTTCCCAGTGCCAAACGAATTTATTCAGTTTAAGAGTGGTCTCAAGTAGTTTAAGTGATGAAATCAGTCTCCAGTAAGCCTTTCATTGTGTGAGATATCTTACTTTATTAACTTGGCGAATTTTATGTCCTTTTGACGTCGTCATGAAAGGGTTGAAAAGTCTTGTTGACCCTAATGATGAGAGAAAGGTACGGGTGCACGTAGGTGTCAGTGTTGTTATTGGAGGAAATAGCTGAAAAATTAGTGCGAAATCTTATTTATTAACATATCGATGAATGTGGTATGAGGTAGGTGCGCCAATGTAAGACGGGACTTTGACATACAGTAAATGAGGTTTGGCAGTGTCTGATGTGATAATGTGCAAAGTGACTTGAGGCAGCATGATTTGCTGTGTGACAATGTGTGGTATGGTACTTTTTTAGGGCAATGAGATGAGGTGAAATGTGGTTTTGGCAACGTGATGTATACGTGATGATGTCATGTGATATGTGACAGTCTGTGATGTGTGTGAAAAGTGGCAGAAAGATTAGTGAGACTGTGAAAAATGGCGGCGTAAGGTGTGGCAAGTTGTTTGAAATGTTGTAGCCTTGTACTGTACTTGTATTTTGCATAGTAACTCTAACTGAAAAAAAAATTTCAGTTCGTTGAAAGGTTCTTAACTGTATGATATTTAGTTTCAAGTCTCGATAATTTGGAAACATATTTCACTCTTGATAATGATTGATGGCAAGATCAATTTTAAGAATTTTCAATTAACGTCACAGATATAAGTAATCCTGATCTGTTCTTCTCCTAGTGAAAGAGCTAAAAAAAAAAAAGTTATTAAATTCGCTTGGTGGTAGCAAGAATAAATTTAGTTAGACGTCATCGTACTGAATTAAAAATTCCAAGCAACATAGTGCCCCTGAGGGAGCTGAGTTTGCACCTACGTAAGCTGCTGCCTACAGTATACTGCTTGCCTCCTGTCACCCCAGACCATTAACGTCCATCACAACGATAAATAGGCACATTAATATCTCTAAGGATTCATGGCTGTGTTACCAGGACTTTATGAGACCCTCACATATTTTAGTTCTTAGCTGCCAGAGGTTCCTCGTAAGGTTATTATAAGAGTCTGGTGGTATCAACAAGGTATTTAAAAGGCTCCAGGGTACTAAAGGAGTTACTGGAGATTGATTTGCACATCAATATCTTGAAAACCCTCTCCTAAGAATATAAGCTTGTGGTTTTAACCAGAATTTACTGTAAAAGACGTCATGACATTACAGGACAATGGATATCATTTTAACATTCTCTTATTACCATAAAAAAAAAAAAAAACTTTAGGACAAATTGTGTAAGCTAATGCATTCCGGATTATTTTCATAACAGGCCAATTGCCAAACTACTTTACAATAAATAAATAAATAAATAAATAAATGAAATCCAGAAATCTATACTAGTGATCTTCTCTAGTGATGTTACTGGGGTATGAAACCAAGGTAAAGGACACCGCCTCCACCCCTGCAGTACCGTAAGGGGAAAGAAACAGTTATTTATGGGGAAGGCAGAGAAGGTTGCTGGTGTTTTCTCTCCAGTTAAACTCAGGTTAGGGTGAAGGTCGTTTAAAATGCAAAATTCCATGCCCCTAAGTTAAAACTATTGCTTTGCCCCTCTCCTCCATGGTAAGTGGCCATCGGGGATTTCACCCCCCCTAAAACGTGGGTGGGGTGAATGTCTAGCAATATGCAAAATTTCGTGCTCCTAGGTTATAAACTATAAGCTTGCATAAAAGCTTTATCCCTGACGCATGGAGATCGCTGCCCTCCCCCCCTTGTGAGGGGTGGCGTTTGGGGGTCTCAACTTATTTTTTTGTTTTTTCAAGGAAGAAGGAAGCAAAGGCCAGGAGCCCGCAACCCATTCCCTCCAAGAAAAAAAACGAACACATTACAAAAGAGAGCCAAAAACAAGACCCGTTCATTTCAAGATGCCTGGACACACTGAAATCATAGGATGTAGGAAATACAGAAAGAGGGAGACAGTTCCAGAGTTGACCTGTTGCATAAATGAAGGACTGGGAGTACTGGTTAGCTCTTGCATTAGAGAGCTGGACAGAAAAGGGATGAGAGTTTGTTGCTAGACAGGTGTTACGTGACGGTTGTAGAGGTGGAGGGATACAGGCAGACAGTTTAGAGGAGCAGTGACCATTGAAGTAGTGATAGAAAAGAGATAAAGATGCAACAACAGTGCGGCGAAGAGACAGAGGCTGAAGGGAGTCAGTGAGAGGAGGAGAGTTAATGAGATGAAAAGCCTTTGACTCCACCCTATTGAGAAGAGCTGTAAGTGGGGAGCCTCCCCACACATGAGAGTTGTACTCTACACAGGGGTGAATAAAATCCATATATAAAGTCAACAACTGTGCAGGGGCAAAGAAGGTATGGAGTCGGCTTAGTACACTTAATCTCTTGGAAGCAGATTTTACAATAGATGTAATATGATTTTTCCAAGATAAGTCCAGAGAGAATGAAACCCCAAGTATGTTTAAGGATGATGCAGGATTGACTGGATATTATTAAACATTAGTGGGTACCCCTGTGGAAGATTTTGTCAGGTTGATAGGTGTAAGAACTGAGTCTTTGATGGATTAACCTGTCCCATCCCGACCGACCACCATTGACTCTACCCAATCCCGACCAGTTTTGGAAAAAAATTTTTTTTTGGCTCAAACCTCCCCTTTTGGTGAAAAATATTGATAATTCATAGAGAAATCGCTCACCTGAGGTTTAAAATACTCGATACAGGTAGGAGTACCCCTTACCTTTCTGAGTTTTCTGCCAGGCTGGCTCAAAAGAAAACGAGTTCTATGGGTGGGTAACTATTCCACACCACTCATAAACGGTTTTTATTTATTTATTTGGTACGAGTTTATATGTAGTATGCGAATATATTGGTTTTCACACAGTAATATAGGCATTATAAGTATTGTTTCACTCACCAAACACATCAACATACCTGACCTTTTTTGGCAACACTACCTGATCATCATTTCTGACTGTTTCTTCCTCTAATGCTACGTAAACTTTGTCCTCCACATTGTCATCCATTGGGGAATCACTCTGGCCCTGAATTTCGTACTGTGGCACGACATGTCTTTCTGGCCAGGTCACTTGTAACAGGTGAATTGCTGAGACAATGGCGTGCAGGGGGGGAGGTGATGTGGTGTAAGGCATTGTCCCTGCCTGGCATCTTGAAGAGGAAGGTGTCCCGTGTATACATACCAAAAATCACATGCAAAAATTGAAAATTGTGCAAATTAGGGACCTTGATATTGATGCATGTTTATATACGTCAACGGGACTTACAGTGACAAAACGTGTGGACGTATATATATGTCAATGGGATGCGGCAGGTTAAAAACAACAAGATTAGTTTTACCCCGGTTGGAGATACAAGCCGAGTCAGATACTAGGAGTTCCATAGCCTCATCCCTTGTTTGTTGAAGTAACTGCTGAGATGGATGTTGCGGGAACCAAATGAAAAGGTAAAGGGTGGAATCACCAGTGTATGAGTGGCTAGGGTTAAATGTACAGCATAGGTCATTGATGAATAAAAGGAAGAGAGCTGGTGATAGGACAGAGCCCAGAGGAACATCACTGTTGACAAATCTAGAAGAAGGACGGTGGCCGTCTACAACAGCAGCTATAGAACGACCAGAAAGAAAGCTGTAGATGAAGGCACAGATAGAAGGATAGAAACTGTAAGAGGGCAGTTTGGAAATTAAAGATTTATGTCAAACACGATCGAAAACCTTTGAGATGTCAAGTGCAATGGCAAAGCTTTCACCAAAATCCTGAAAGGAGGATGACCAGGAGTTTGAAAGGTAGGTGTGATCATCTGTGGAGTGTCCCTGATGGAACCCATACTAACGATCAGAAAGAAGTTTGTGATAGGAAAGATGCTTTAAAATTTTTATGTTAAGAATCGACTCAAAAACTTTTGGGACACAGGTGTCCTTGTAAAGACCTGCTACTGTGGAAACTTTTACGCACTAAGGTTAAAAATAAACCTAGTACTGTCATTCTTAGGGGCCGCTCCATTGCCCATTGGGGGTAGTCATCGCAGGTCCCAACCTGCTTGATACTTGGCCAAATAATTGCTTATCAATATATATATATTTTTTTTTGTTCCTATGGTAAAATTTTATTGCCATGCATTATGGCTTGCTGCAACCCCCAAGGGTTGTTCTCTCTCCAGTGAGGGACAGTAGATGGTTCCACCTTTCGCAAAGTGTCCTGGGGAGAATATCTATCAACAGCCCAAAATTTATGTTCTTCCCATAAGAACATTAGTCGTGATTATCGGCCGTGGTATCCATACGAAGAAAAGGGAAACACGAAGTATACAAAACGCTTTGGTGTATTCCAATTTTCAGGGGACAACAGAGTGAGAGAGGAATACCACACCTGTCATTTTTAAACAGAAAGAAGGCTGGGAAACTGTCTAGTTAGTTCAGAACGTCATTGACAACAACCAGTGTTCCACCACAGACCTACATCTTACATCTTCTCTGTCTGTCTGTCTGTCTGTCTGTCTGTCTGCCTGTATTTCTAGATATAGATATAGATAGATAGATAGGTAGGTAGACAGACAGATGGATAGATAGTTATTCTTGTAAACAACCGAGATTGAATGCAACTGTTGTTTCTGCATTATTTAATTTCTGCTGAATGTTTTTGATACATGTTTTTGGAACCACTTAAAATTTCTGAAGTGAAATTTGGAATTAACTCACAAGTACAAGATTTACAAATCTTTCCAACATGCGAAAGATAACAAACATCGGTGGGCTAACTCCTTCCAAAAGTAAGATAGCCACACACCTTTCATCACTCGCTCTTGGCCGACCAATCACGTGGCAGCATGTGTTGGTATCCTATAATGAGGTCTCGCTCCAACCTCCATCAGATTGGTTTGAAGATGTTCCCAGGAAGGACCGATACGTCACAAAGTACACTAACGTTTGGACAGCTACTCTGAAGTTTAAATAAAAATCAACATAGATTAGCCAACGCACTGAAGTCAATGAGCAGAAATTAAATAATGCGGAAACAGCAGTTGCACTCATCCTCGCTTGCTTACAAGAAAATGTCTTATCTGGCAATACACACACACACACACATACACACACACACACACATATATATATATATATATATATATATATATATATATATACATACGGTGTACTGGAAGTAATGCTTTTTAGGTCATAACTCCCATAACATATGACATATGCAACTACATACATGTGTATAGTAACTTTTTGTCTACAGCATGGAGCTGTTCAAAATAGTCTCCACCTGTGGTGTTGCTTTTGCACCACCTTTGAAAACACTATTCACAAATTCACTGTGGAAAAACTCTCTCGGGCAGTCCCTGGTACAGCGTCTGGTAGCGTGTTCCACTTCGTCTGTAGCATCGAAGCTTCGTCCCAGAAGGCCTTCCTTCATCCGACAGAACAAGTGAAAGTCTGAGGGTGCTAGATCGGGGCTATAAGGCGGATGTTGCACGACTGACCATCCCATTTGTGCAATAACCTGTCGAGTTGCCAAAGAAGTGGGAGGTTGTGTATTACCGTGGAGTAACTGGATTGCATATAGCTATTTCTGTGGTCTTTTATTACGGATGGCTTCTCGAAGTTTCCGGAGTGATGCAATGCAGCGGTCGCTGTTGATTGTTGTCCCACGCTCGAGGAAATCAAGCATAATCAATCCTTGTCATCTCAGAAGACATTCACCACAATCTTGTGTGCTGGGTGCTATCTGTTGAATTACTTTGGTCTAGGGGAGGTGGAGTGCCGCCACTCCATGGTTTGTCCTCTACACTGGTTTCGCTTTTAAACTTTTACACCCATCTTCGCACATTATACACAGTTCTGAGCCTACTGTTGATGTCGGCGCAGTACATCCTTCTTAGGTAATAAACTCGATGACTGCTCTTTGCTTCTGCTTCATATCTATGGTTATGCAACATCTGAAAATACAGAAATTATGTCAGTCATACAATAAGGATTACTCTATCTGGTGGCGTGAAGGCATCACCTTTTGATCACCAGTTTCAGAGAAATTGGCAAACAGGCATTACTTTCAGTACATACTTTGTGTATATATATATATATATATATATATATATATATATATATATATATATATATATGCTTATATCCACCAGGAAAAGGAAACACGAATTATCCCAAGTGTTTTCGTGTATTCACATCTTCAGAGGACAGTAAAATGAAGGAGGTGGAGTACACAGTCATGCTTAATAGACAATTGCACATGTCTATATTGTCATTACACAAATGTATGTTTATTATAGGTACATGAAGAATGATTTATATAAACCAAAAAACTGTTATACGAATACATACTTAGTCATGTATATGCATATAAATGCAGCTACGTATGTACCTACACAAGCACATGGAAAGGCATACATATATAAATAAATAACGATAAATAGAAAAGTAAACAAATATACATACAATATAACACGTTCTGTACAAGCCGAATTATATATTCATGCATACCTTTACACAAATCCCGTTATGTACAAGTGTATGGTTAAATCATGAGGTGAGAGAAAATCAAAATCACAAATGAGATCAAACAAACTAGGTGATCTTAACAAGACTGCATATTTTCTCTGTGATGAGGGTTATCTAACTTCTACATCCTACTGCTCAGATTCATAGTATCAGACTCTGTGTTCTTGGTTACATTGGATTCAGTTATATTTCTATTACTGTAACTGCAGATTTGCAAGACATGACTGAAGAGGCATTACCCCAATCTATATAGTGAATTTTTGTCGCTCTTATGTAGAAATAAGGCATTGGATATTTGTCCTGTCCGAACACTATACCTATGTTGTTTAATTCCAGCATCAAGTGATTTTACTGTCTGGCCTACATAAAACTTATTGCACTCCTTACATCGTATTGTGTAAATGCAGGCACTTTGAATTATCAGGTGAATTCATGATCAACCTCTCCTTCACTGTACATGGATTATTCAGCACTATATTTACACTGCATCTTTTCATCAGATGAGGAACTTAGGAAAATTTTACATTGGTGAAATTAAGAGTTTCTTTTTATTATGAGTAGGCAATGGGATGGTCCTATAGAAGGTTTTCTTTACTTGGTTAAAAGCTGTATCTATGAAGGCTTTGGGGTACTTTAACTTGACTGCAATATCATAGATATTCCCAAGTTCCTAATCCATGAATTCAGGGTTACAGATTCGAAGAGCATGTAGAAACATAGAAGAAATCACTGACAGTTTAACTTTATTCTGATGAACAGAATAAACATATATATATGACCAAACACTATTGGGCTTTTTGTAGATCTTGGACCTAAATCCATTCCTTGATCTGTGAACGATGCAGTGTAAGAATGGCGGTTTTCCTTCATTTTCATGTTCCAACGTGAATTTTATGGAAGATGCTAAATTGTTCAGCTGAGGAAAGAAAGCATGCACGATTTTAACCCTTAGACTGCCAGAAACCAGTTTAGTGGCTTGACCGGTTCACTGCCACAAGCCACATTACTGGCTTTGTCGGTTCGCTGCCAGATGAAGCCAGTTTTGTGGCTTTAGATGAGCATCTTCATAAATCGCTCCAGGAGTAATGTAAATCTTTCCAAACTTCCCGCAAAAATTATCAAAATTTTAACAGAGGTATCAGACATCATGTGGTAAAAAATTAAGTGGTAGTTATAACATCATATTGATGTTTCAGACATTATCCTGCCGATACCAAATGAAGCGAAAGTAAGGTAGCAATTAATGTGCTTTACGACTCAATAGCTGATGTTCCTTAGGTGTGTCCAAAACTGCCCTAGATGCTCGGTGTGTATAAATTCGAAACCCGATGTCTATTTCTACATCGCATATCTGTATTTTCATTAACTCCAGACCTTATGTTACGTTATGTGAAATTATTACATGGCGAAATAATGACGATTGTTTTTTCATGTTCTGCGAGTATTTTTCAGAGGAAAAAAGACATGTAAATGAACCTTATCAGCTTACGAACTAAAGTGCGACAACAGTCATAGTGACACTGCATTATAGATATTCACAGAAGAAAAAAAAAAAAAAAAATTTCTCTGGCATCGTATGTCATACCATAAGTAGTCATAAACATAATTTCGATACATTTGTGGATAAGAACTAATTTGCTGATGATTGTTCGAGTCTTTATTTCGTGTTTGCGAGTTATACTTTTTTTTTTTTTTCCCCCGTTAACTCCTTATTCATTATCACTATGCTTACTTCTCTCCTGGCATCCCCGTTCCAACTTTTTGTTTACTTCAAAATTATTGCCGCCAGACTATCATAATATACTTTCAACTCGTTTTCTCGTCCTTATTCACTTACCTCACCTTTCGTCTTCCCTTCTACCTTGTTTTCTGCTACCAGTTTTTTCTCCAGTCTTCCAGCATTTTCCACAAAGTAATGGATAATGGATAATCAAAACAGGCAAAAATATAATATAAATGATTTTATTGCGTATCTAATTTATAAGAGATAATAATCCAGATTCATTACCCTACAGGAAAAAATTCTTATTACCATTTCTGAAAACAATGATGATTCGGATTCTACGCTAATAAAATCCGCATGATAAAAAATAACGAACTTTGCCTAAATGAATGTGACGTATTATTCTACTAGGGTGTCACATACAGTACGGTATGTAAAGTTAATAGGGTAAATTCTTTTTTTCATTGAGTATAAGGATGGGCGCTCACCATCCACTCACTCGATGTAGTGCTGCTCTCGTGTGTCTGCCCTTTCCCCTCTTTCATCCTTCTTTCCTTCCATCCTCTTCTGTCTTTCCTTCATTCTTTCCTTGTCCTTCTGCCTAAGGGTGACTTTACACTCCCTGTTCTGTCTTTCTTTCCTTCGTTCTTTCCTTTTCCTTCTGCCTGTAGGTGACACTACACTGAGTGACAAGCCAAATGGTTTCCTGTACACCAGGAAACCATTTACTACGCTGGGTGGTAACCATATAGCCAAATTTTGGCACTTGGTGGTTTAGTGGGTAATTATTGCACTCCAGTCGGATTGAGCCAGTGAAGGTTTATATCCAAGGGGTGGTTGCGGTTGATTGCTCTTTTAATGTCACTCAGAGATGAGTGAGGTTGGTCACTCTCATCTTAAATGTCGAGACTAACTGCCTAGCCTCGGGCTACTACGCTCCTCATGGGGCAATGTAGGGTTGGATGATGGATGGATGGATGGATGGATAAGAATAATTGTAACATAACTACAATTCTTGCTCTATAGCGTAACAATCATGTAACCATTCTCGTTGCATAAATATTAGTCCTATTCATAAAAATAACTCGAATTATATGAATGTGTGGACTGTGGAGTTGTACAGTGTCAAATAATCCAACTGTAATATATTTTGTGGCTGAAGTAATACGCAGTGGGTGTGGTGACAGTGATATTCACGACAGTGATACATGTGATGACTTATTGTTGGTATTGATATCTGTGGAAACAGGTGACAGGCCCACATCACACTCTTTACATTTATAACTAGCCCTTACACTCCGGTCATGGTCTGCCACATAATCTCTGAATTTTCCTCTTGCCAGTTTCTCTGACTGATGAACTGAAGCTGTGGACGCCATGTCATCTGTGTCTAGGGAATCTAGTGAGCGCCTTTCCTCTGGTCTTTTTGAGTTTCTCTTGTTTGGTTTGTAGGGATAGACCAGGTCTTCAATCACTGCCCCCATGTATTCCAGTCTGAACAAAACTCGCCAGCTGGTGCGTTTTTTATACAGTATGTAACTGTTCAGCATAGGTGTGCCAAAGACGTAAAAGGCAATATTGTGTGTCCATTTCTCTGAACGTCCTTCACTTAGGTGGGAGTAGAGCTTGCTGTCTTTGTTGTCCACACCACCCATTATCCTGCTGTACTCCCTCACAACTTTTGGCTTCCTTGTAATAACTCCTCGCCTGTTTGTGTATTCAGTTCTGTTGTTAACAACAGAACTGGTCATCCTTGTACTTCACACAGAGTAGTTTACCTTGCCGCCATTCAGTAGTCTGATTGTTCTGTAGCCGGGTTGCCTTCAAAACTTTAAATAGGCCAACTCTGTTTCGCTTCACTCTTCCTGTCGCCATTGTATCTCGTTGATAGAGGTGTCTGAGGAGGTTCGGCGACGTGAAGTAGTTGTCGAGACCAACATTATAGCCCTTATCTAACAGCACTCCTTGATCTAGGAGTCTGAATGTCGTGACATATGTCACATTCCTGTTATGTTGAGCTGGCAGATTAGCTTGACATTCATATACTTCAAAAGTATGGGTATAGCTAAAGGCAGTGTAACATAGACACCAAAGCTTAATTCCAAACCGAGCGTGATGTTTATTTGGCCTATATATACTGTCGCAGATAAGGGGTTTTCCCTTTGAAGCCAACCATGCTCTCATCCAATGAAATATCCTTTCTTGGCTGAAAATAATGAACAAAAAGAGTAAAGTGGTCAATAAGTGGTTGTATTTTGTGAAGAATAGGTCTTCCGTGGGCTGGTAGAGAGTTATCACTAAAGTGAAGAAATTTTTATAGGAGTTGGAATCTTTTGCGGTTGAAATGTTGAGAAAACCAAGGGATTGCTAAAATGGAGCTTGTTGTCATCCAGCAACTTTCAGTGCTTGGTTTTCTAATTAGTCCCATACTAATAACAACACCAAGGAAAACCCTTATTACTTGTGGGTTAGTAAGTCCTTGGATCCACTGATGCACTCGGGATTTGGGATGGCTATCCAGGTACTCCTTTGTGTTAGTGATGTACTGATTACTATTTGTTGGTCTCTTGGACCATACTGATTATTAGTACGTCTGTGAAGAAGAGATTGAAGAAATCTATTGGCTTTTTGGTGGTAGGTGGAATTTTTTGTGGTCCTGGTGTAGATGTGAACACGACGGATCTGGGTCCGACGTCAGTACCCCTTATATGCTGCCATTCTCCTTCGTCTGGAGTGCCAGTGTTGGAGTCCTAGTCTGACCTCGTCTGTAATGTATCCCAGCTGACGAGGGGTTGAGTTGACGATTGGTGCCAGCCAATATGGTGTTGATTATTTCTCACAAAACATTGTCGTGAAAATGGCAGATAATATATATCCATTTCCATTGCAAGAGCTACGGGAAAAAATGAAATTCCTCATGCATATTTTCATGCTATACATATTAACATTGAACCATCGTATGTGTGACAGTAAAAAATATTTACCAATGCAAGACTCGGACAACAATGGGACGCATCATGATCAGCGGGTTGCGTCCGAAAGCGCATTCTGACCACCATTGCCTGATCGTGGAGTGATAGCGTTTGGACTCTGACTGGAAGAGAGAGAGAGAGAGAGAGAGAGAGAGAGAGACTAGGAAGAAGAAAAAGAATAAAAACAAGAAAATGAGGGGGAGGAGGAGGAGGGTATCGTATTGTAGTAATAGTAGTACAGTAGTACTAGGACTAGTGGCAGTTGTAGTACTACTACTACCAGCAGCATCAATAGTAGTTGTAGTAGTAGCAGAAGTGCTCGTACTAATACTACTAGTACCAGTACTGCTAGTACTTCTAGTACTAGTAGGTACTACTACCTACTCCTAGTACTAGTACTACTAGTACTCCTAGTACTTCTAGAACTAGTACGACAAGTACTCTTAGTACTAGTTCTACTAGTGCTCCTAGTACAAATACAACTTGTATTAGTGCTACTACAAATACTAGTACAAGTACTATTAATAGTAGTACTAGTATTAGTACTAGTACTAGGCCTAGCCTTTTGCTACTACTAGTCTAGTACTAGTACTAGTTCTACTACAATTATTAGTATATACTTGTAATGGTAATATTAGTAGTACCTGTACTAGTGCTGGTTCTATTTTTAGTAGTCTGGTACTAGTGCTACTATTTGTACTGCTAGTAAAACTAGTACTAGTAGTACTATTATTAGTTCTAGTACTAGGACTACTAGTACTAATACTAGCATGAATAGTACTAGTCGTACTTGTATTAATACTAGTACAAGTAGTACTAGTAGTGCTAGTAGTACTTGTATTAGTACTAGTATAAGTATTACTAGTACTAGTACCGGTACTAGCGCCAGTAGTACTAACAGTACTTATCTTATTAGTAGTAGCAGTACTGGTGCTAGAACTAGGCTAGTGCTAGTACTAGTACTAGTCTTGTTTTAGTACTAGTTCTAGTACCACTATTAGTACTTCTAGATCTACTAGTAGTACTAATACTAGTAGTAGTGTTAGTACTGGTACTAGTTTAGTAGTCATAATAGTACTACTCTAATACTAAGACTAGTTCTAGTCTAATACTAGTAATAGTTGCAGTAGTAGTACTAGTCCTTGTACTAGTACTAGTGCTAGTCTAGTTCCATTCTAGTACTAGTAGTAATACCAATACTAGTACTAGACTAGAACTAGACTAGTACTGGTACTGGCTGAAGTAGTGGTAGAAGCAATCAACTTACTTTCGAGGAGGAAGAGGAGGAGGGGAAAGAAGAGGAAGGGGGAGGAAGAGGAGGAAGAGGAAGGAAGAGGAAGGGGAAGGAAGAGGAGGAAGGGGAAGGAAGAGGAGGAGGGGGAGGTAAAGGAGGAGGGAGAGGAAGAGGAGGTGGGGGAGGAAAAGGAGGAGGAGGAAGAAGAGGAGTGGGAGGCAGAAGACGAGGGAGGAGGAAAAGTGGAGAGAGAAGAGGAGGAGGAAGAAGAGGAGGAGGAGGAGCAAGAAGAAGAAGGATTAGGAAAAGGAGAAGAGGGAAGAAGAGGGGGAGGGGCAAGAAGAGAGGAGGGGAGAGGAAGAAGAAGAGGGAGGAGGAAAAGAAGAAGGATGAAGAAGAGGACCAGGAAGAGGAAGGGAGAGAGAAGAAGGAGGAGAAGAAGGAAGAGAAGGAACAGGAGGAGAAGGAAGAGGACGAGGGATAGAAAAAGGAGAAGTAAGAGGAGGAGGAGTAGGAAAGGAGGAGGAGGAGGAAAAGGAAGAGGAAATGCAGAAGGAAAAGGAGGAGGAGGAGAAGGATGACGAAGAAGAGGAAGATGAGTAAAAAAGAGGAGAAGGAAGAGAAAGAGGAAGAGGAGAAGGAAGAGGAATAGGAGGGGGAGAAGGAAGAGGATAAGGAGAGGAAGGAAGAGGAAGAAGAGGAGGAAAGAGTCATAGTACATAACGTCGAGGGTTTGGTGTGGCGTAGGGAGGTAGGCAGTCGTCCACACCTGCGGCGTATGGCAATGGCTGGTATGACAGGTAGCGGCAGCCAGAGGGTACAAGCAAGGCAACATGGCCAAAGACATGCTATATGATCTGCATATCTAAGACATACTGCATCATACGTTAATATGTTGCTAAGTAATTTTTTCTCAAAGAATTCCATAGAAAGGTTACTGAGAACAGGCAAGAGAGGGTTGCCCATCATCATACCAAATTTCTGAGGGTAGTATTCTCCATTAAACTCAAATTTACAGTCTTTTATACAGTGCTTTATGAACTGAATGAATGTAGTGTTTGAAACAGGCAAAGAAAATTTATATAATGAATCTTTTAGATGTTCTAGCAGATCATCAACAGAAACATAGGTGAATAATGATGTTACATCGAAGCTTACATGTCTAAAATCACAATTTACATTTACCTCATTAAATTTGTCTACAAGATCCACATTACTCTTAATATTTCAGCCAGAGATGGAACCAATACGTGGCCTTAATAATGATATTAACCATTTGGATAGCTTGTAGGTACCATCTCTGGCATGAACGTAGTTGTACGTGTGTGTTATTTGCTACTGTGTTTCCCATTTTACTAGTTTTTTTATATGTGTAGGTACATATATTTAGGATCGACTATGTCAGACTGAATCACAATTGACTTCGGGACGAGAGGTGATTCAGTTTCGCAGACTTTAGCGACTTTGCCAAAAGACATCACAGCACTCAACACATCATACTATTCTCTCACACCACACCACAGAAAATATTCTTTGCACACCATATCACACCAAGAGAATTAACTAAGGGGCCCATAGATTCCCACAGTTAGCCTAATATTTTGTACTTCTATGATAATTAATAACTGAGTTATTCACCTATTTCTGGATCCCTCCCAACGCATCTGTTTGTGGTGGCATAATAATGACTGTGTGTGTGTGTGTGTGTGGGTGTTATCGGTGATACTATGCTGGTGGTGGTATGGTGGATGCCTTTGGTTTACTTTTCAATTCTTTGTCTTCGCTGATTATTATTATTTTTTTTAATGTGTAGTCTATCTCATCTGTATCTTCTCATTTCTGCGTTTATTACCTCTTGCCCGTATCCTTCCGTTATCTTTGCTCTCCCTTTCTTTTGTATCCATTTACCTCTCCCCTTTCTTCTTCTCTCTAATTCGATCTGATGTCCCCTCCGCCCCTCCCTCCCCAAATCCCTACTTGATACTGCTTTCCCTTCCTGTGTCACCTAAAGGTTATTGACCTTGAAAATGAATGACACTAAATATCAGTGCTTATTTTCACCCACACACACGTTTAGCTATATACAAACATATAATAGGGCACATTTAGTGAGTATATTGCCCCTTGTTGATTGTCAAGAATATTGGTTGAAAAACTCGGGATGGACGTGGAACACTAGAAATAAAAGAGGGTTTGGACTTTTGGATGGAAAGGAGAGCAGGAGTGATAAATGGGAGTCACGGAAGCAAATGTCCAATCTGTGCTCGATCTGTCAACTTCTTCCTTACCTGGAAGTTCCAAATAGCGTATATTAGTTTTGCAGAGTTAGTTTAAATTGTCTTAACAATGTTTGGTTAGATCAGACTGGCCTTTTTAAGGTGAATTAGGTTTGGTTAGTCTCTTAAAGCTGGGCTCAGCTTAACTTGGGGGTTTTCGGTAAATGTTCTAATATAAATCATCCTGGAAAGAGAAAACATTACATGCAGCGTTGAAATAGCTTGCAATACGAACATTTTCGTCCTAGGCACCTATGTTTTCTTATGAACGGAAATCATAGCAAATCCCGAATGTAATGCAGGACGGATAATCGACGATTGAGCTGGAGATTGCCAATCCATTCGGTACCGTGTGCTCTTTCCGGAGCCGAATAAAATAGCCTAGAATCAGCAAGAAAAAAAGAGATGATAATCACCATACTGACGGGGATAGTGAAAATCGCCTATTTAATATATTAATTAAGAGAGATCCTTTCTAGGATGTATAAAATCGTATGGAGTCAGTGAAAATTTAGTTTTAATGAAACTCATGATTTCTAAAGAAGAATACTCATCTTGTTGTTTATGTAATTGTGCACGGTAATGAATATGGTAGGTGAGACGCCCCCCCATCCACTTACTCGATGTAGTGTTTCCTTTGAGTGACTTTACAACAAGCCGATTTATATCATGTAAAGCAAGAAATGGGTCACTACGTTAGGTGGTAACCACAAAACCATATGATACCTGATGATTTAATAGTCTAAGGCACTCCAACAGGACTGAATCTATAAGGGTTTATATCTGTGGAATGGTTGGCGTTAAGTGCTTACACAGTGCAACTCTGGGGGAAGGGCAGGATGATCACTCTCGTCTTACATGGCGGGACTGAGCAGCCTAGCCCCAAGCCCCAACTCCCTTGGTGGGATAAAAATGGATTGGATGAGGGATGGATGAATGGTACGCCCTTTCAGTATCCTTTCAGAACTCATCCAGTACCAGGATGCCTTCTTCGTGTTTACTTATTATCTAGCAAATCATCTGACGATTTTAAACACCCTGACATCCTTCCATCAGATTAAATGATGGTTATGGAGACTGCTTTTGATTTTACAAATTATGTTAAACCTTCATATGCCAAATAAAATTGTCTACAGGTCAACAAGTGTACTATAAAAGTTAAGTAATCTAAGTAAGGCGGTCACTGGGATATTTTCTTCTTTCTGCACGCTAATCACTCTCATCTATGCACCACAGCTTCCTACCCCACTTCTTACTTTCATTTTTCTGTTCAGCTTTTTTTTTTTGTCTCCTCCCTCCTACATTTACCTGGAGTCAAATACTCAAAAGTGGTTAAAAGTTACGATATTGTATCTAGGGTAATGAACTAATAAAATCAAAGCTTACGACATGCCTCCGACATCCTAAATCCTCGATTCTCAGAACTCATCGTAATACTATAAGCTGGTCGTTAATGATTTGGATAAATTCACTTGATGGAGGTTAGTAGGATGGAAGCACTGGAAGCAATGAAGAAAGTCAACAAGGGGAAAGCCTCATGAATTGATGAAGTGTGCTGTGAAATGCTGAACCACTGGGGACAGAGAGTAGTAGAAGGGATATGGAAGATATGCAGATTAGCCTGGGAAGAAGGTACAGTAAAGTCCCGGAGGACTGGAAGTCGAGTATAAGTATTCCCCTGTACAAAGGAAAAGGGGGAAAAAGAAGTGTGTGGTAATCATAGGGTCTTTTGTCTTCCGAGTGTAACAGGAAAAGTGATAGGATACTTACTGAGTCAGGGAAATAACAGAGGAATTAGTTGGAGAAGAACAGGGAGGTTATAGGAAGGGAAGAATTTGTGTGGATCAGATATTCATTTTTAGGGCTTTGGTGGAAAAGTTTCTAGAGAAGGGAAAAAAGTTGAATGCGGCCTTCATAGATTTCGATAAAG
Organism: Coenobita brevimanus; assembly: GCF_032717465.1. Lineage (NCBI taxonomy): Eukaryota > Metazoa > Arthropoda > Malacostraca > Decapoda > Coenobitidae > Coenobita > Coenobita brevimanus. The sequence goes on from NC_136998.1 coordinate 3,491,025, forward strand.
CATATGACAAGGTTGCTAGACAAGGAATTTGGAAAATATAGAAAATTATGGTATAAATGGGAAGCTGTTGAGTGCCTTGAATAGTATGAATGCGGGAGCTAAGGCTACAGTGCGTATAGATAGTGAACTATATGAATTTTTCTATCTGAATTTGAATTGAAACAGGGATGTGTCATGTCTTCATGGCTGTTTAATATGGATGGAGTTATTGAAGAGATACAAGGTAGGACAGTGGATGTTGGAACAGCCCTATTGAAAGAGGGCAGCGTTAGGATACATACTGAACTGTTGTTTGCAGATGATACTGTATTATTAAGTGAAGACGAAAGGGAACTGCAGAGGTTGGTGAATGACTTTGGGCGAGTGAGTAAGAAACGGAATCTAGGGGTGAGTATAGGGAGGAGTAAAGTTATGGTCTTCGAGAGATAAGAAGTCACTGAATGTAGAGTGAGGTTGGACAATGATGAAATGGGAAATGTGATTGCCTTTCAATACCTGGGTAGTGTGGTGAGCAAGGATGAGAATTTTTAGGGCGAAGTGAGTGAAAGGGTACAACAAGGAAGAAAGGTTGCAGATTCATTAAAAGCAGTGATAATAAATAGGGAACTGAACATGAAAGTAAAAAAGTTGCTCCATGATAGTATTGTCATACCAACTCTGAAGTATGGATGAGAAGTTTGGACCATGTTGGAAGGACACAAGCCAAGAGTGAGGGCAGCGGAAATGAGTTATTTGAGAGCATGTGGATTTACATGGAGTGGCAGACTCACAAATGAGGAAGTAAAGGAGAGTTCTGGTGTGGATGTGGATGTGATAGAAAGCTTTAGGAGGAATGCACTCAGGTTGTTCGGCCATGTAGGTAGGGTGAGAGCGAGAGGGAGGCTGAGGATGAGCTGGAGGGATGGAGTGGGGAGGTATATGTGAGAGGGGGGTGTGAACTGGAGGGAGAGCAGTGGAATGGCGGGGGACGAGGCGATGTGGAGGCGATTTGTTTGTGGCCACCGCTTACAAGATAAAGGCGTCTTGCATTAGATATATAGAAAGATAAACTTGATAGTGAATCAGCTGATGTAAGTTATTTCAATCAATATTTCTGTCCAGCAATGCAAGAAGAGCAAATGGGAGATGCATATCACCAACAGCACCTCCGCTGGGTACAAAAGAACAGCTGGAAGTGTTTGTACCGTACTTGTGCATGGAATACAACGGTCCATTCCTACCTTGCATGTCAGCTCATTTCTTTTTCACATTATTTCCTTTTGCTAATGCATCCTTATTCTCCCTTGTTTTTTGTTTCTCGTTTCCTTCTTGGATCTCATCCAAATGCCACGTAATATTGATCCACTTCATTACGGAATGCTTATTGAATTTTTTCATCCCAATTAATTTATTATCATCCTTTTACTTTTCCTTGTCTTAACCCATTAATTGGTACTGAAGTGTTTAATAAAAGTCGCACTATACGGTTTTATGACAGCTTCTTCTGGTTTATGTTCTGCTGAGACACTCGGTGGATGTCGTTGTATAAGGCACCCGCCTGTGATATATGACGTCACAAATTGGCACCTGAAATGGTCTGAGTATCAAATTTTGACATTTTGGGTGAGAAATGACTGTCATGACGAGTTATAATCGTGATAAATGTATTGAGTGTTCCGCCACTGGCATGTTTTTCACTTCTTCGCATGTTCCTTTCCCCCCCTGTTTCCTCTCATGTTTTATCTTGTCTCTCACGTCCTTCCCTTATTTCATCGCCCCTGTCACCTCCTCCCACGCATTGCTCTCCCTCCTTACCTCCTTCCACGCATCCCTCACATCACATCACTTTCACGATATATTTCCACGTCCTCCCTCCATCACTCACCTCTCCCCTCACTTCCTATTTTTTATCTGAAAAAAGTGATACTAAATTGATACCAGGGTGCGTTCTCTCTCTCTCTCTCTCTCTCTCTCTCTCTCTCTCTCTCTCTCTCTCTCTCTCTCTCTCTCTCTCTCAAATTCTGCAGTAGGTCAGACAAAGTGAAAGTGATGTTTCTAGGCAGTCAGTGGTACTTTGACGTATCGTTTCACATCGTAATTCTGGCATTAATAAGTAGTTAAGCTCACTAAAAACAACACGGCCTTAGCGTCGCATGCGAATTAATACAAGCGGATCATCAGTTACCGCTTTGGAATCTTTGACATCGTCATATTGTAGGAAAGGTATGAATAGGTTAGGTGCCTTATGTATGCACATTTTGGAACTAAAAGTCGTATCGCTGTCATGCTGAGAAGGTATGCCACGCTGGTAATGATCTGCAACCTGTGGATGTTCAAAACACTGCATGCAGGTCTGCTTCTGTAACCGTTATAACCTAATGAACACGATTCGCTTTGAATAATAGATCTCTCATCAGTCCCAGAGCATAATGAGTGCACCCCTTCTCTCTCTCTCTCTCTCTCTCTCTCTCTTGTGGTGGTGCCCTCCTTTGTAGTGGTATTCATCATTAGCCGTAAAAAGTTGTGTTGCGTCATTCCAAAAAAGTGTGACGCACAGTAATCATCACGTTTCCTTTTTTTTTTTTTTTTTTTTTTTTTTGCGTCCCAATTTTTACATCATTACAGACCTTTCATTCCCTACTGCAGATAAATAGCACACTAGAAATCTCTCCCATATTTTTTTTTATCACCCCCCCCCCCATCTTTCACGTCTATGTTCCATGTTCTACGATAGTTCAACCATGATTTCAAGCTTAACAGGGCGTTTTATTCTTGTATTCATAATATGTTATTATCAACATCAGTCAATTATCTCCAGCGAGTTAATTTTTCACTTTCGCCATCATCCCTTTCACTTATCAGTTACAGTGACGTATTCACCTTAAGTAATCTCCTTACCACCCACTTAATCATCTGCACGACACCTGTTCAGTCAGGCCCTAAATGGAAGGCACTGGGGATGGAATGACAGGGATATCCTGTATCTGAATCCATAACAATACTAACTCATTCAGTTTGATAACATATTCCCTACTTCATTTTGCCTATGAAAGTAGTACAAAGCTGTACAAAGGAGAGCAAACAGCAACAGACTTAACGGTCCATTCACAGCCCCGTAGCAAGACTTTACAAATGGAAAGGTTTCTTCTACCGAATATGGACTTGCATTGCAGCTGGCTGGTCAAAGGTCTGCTGCATGCTTGCTATGGGGGGTCTGGGTGTATACATACGCGACGTTGAGTCAGGACAAAGCATCTAAACATCGGAGAGGGCTCTTCTTGCACTGCTATTAAAAACAGACCTGGAGAAAGTACTTTAGACATGTGTGTGTGGGGGGGAGGGGTAGTCCAACCCTCTCAACTCCCACCCCCTGCTCCCGTATGGGCCTGTTTCGAGGGTGTTACAGAGAAGAGTAGGACTATGTTATTTAATTAAGTGACGTGGAGATACGGAGAACATATCAAAAAGTTCCTACCCGCTCATCTAAATTTCCAGTGGAAGCCGAAAGGAAATATATAGGTGAGAATGGAACCACTTTGAAACACAGAAGAACTATCAAAGACATTTCTTACAGAATAACAATATATATATATATATATATATATATATATATATATATATATATATATATATATATATATTCTTCTGAATTCTCTACACACTTGCTTCGGCTTTCCTGTCATTCTCTGACTAAATATATATGTGCTGTTTACTTATCCCCAAATTCTACTATCAAAAATTCTTCGACTGTCTTACTTCTACGATGGAACGCATTCTATCCATTTCTCCTTTCTCTGAAATCTCCATTCTAGGGCATTTCAATGTTCACCATCACCATTGGCTCTCCTTTCACTGATCCACCTGGTGAACAAATCTACATCTTTTCTATCCTTAATGACCTAGAGCAGCTTGTACAGCACCCTATATCTCAGACCGCCTTGGAGAGAGCTCCAACATACTTGACCTCTTCCTTACAACTAATCCTTCTGCTTACACTATAAATCTTTTCTCTCCGTTGGGCTCCTCCGTTTACAACCTTATCACCTTAACCTGTCCTATTGCTTCGGTACGGCCTGTGGACCCTCCAAAGAAACGTCGTCTGTGGCACTTTGGAGCTGCGGACTGGGAGACCCACAGGCAGTACTTCTTTGATTTTCCCTGGATTAATTATTGCTTCCATGGCCTGGAGCCATCTGAGTGTGCCTTGTGCATTACAGAGGTTATTCTCTCTTATTCTATCGGGTATGGAAGCATACATTCCTTTCCCGTATCCTTTCTCTAACGCAAGAAAGCCTTGGTTTAATCACACTTGTTCTAATGCTGTCCGCAACAAGGAGAGGGCTTACAAAAGGTACCGGAGCCAACCCACCCCTGAATCACATCATCTTTACATTTCTGCCCGGAATCGTGCTGTCTGTTCTTCGCTCTGCTAAAAAATAATTTCATCTGTACTAATTGCTCTGAACTCTCCAACTAGAATTCTTCCCGCTCCTTCTGGCACCTTGCCAAAAGCCTTTCTAACAACTTTACCTCATCATCCTTCCCTCTTCTTTTCTACTCTGATGGTTCTGTAGCTACTTCTTCTACTGAAAAAGCAGATCTCTTCGCTCAGACTTTCTCCTCCAATTCCACCTTAGACGATTCCGGTGCTGTTCCTCCGTCACTTCCCCCCTCTGACTTCCTCATGGCTGACATTAAAATTTCTTCAGCTGATGTATTTTCTGCCATCACTGGCCTCAATACTAACAAGGCATATGGGGCTGATGGAGTCCCTCCTGTTGTTCTCAAGAACTGTGCTTCTGTGCTTACACCCTGCCTAGGCAAACTCTCACCTTTGTCTGTCAACTTGTATCTTTCCTTCATGCTGGAAGTTTGCTCTCATTCAGTCAGTCCCAAAGATGGGTGACCATTCCCAACCCTCTAACTATCGTCCAATTGCTTTAACATCCTGTATTTCAAAAGTTTTCGAGTCAATTCTCAGTAGAAAAATTTTAAGGCATTTTTCCTATCACAACCTTCTTTCTGATCGTCAGTACGGGTTCCGTCATGGACGCTCCACAGGCGATCTTCTCGCCTACCTTTCAGACTCCTAGTCATCCTCCTTTTGGGACTTTGGCGATAGCCTTGCCATTGCACTTGACATCTCAAAGGCTTTCGATCGAGTCTGGCATAAATCTTTAATTTCCAAACTGCCCACTTATGGTCTCCATCCTTCTATTTGAGTCTTCATCACTAGCTTCCTTTCTGGACGTTCTATAGCCGCTGTTGTAGACGGCCATCGTTCTTCTCCTAGATCTATCAACAGTGGTGTTCCTCAGGGCTCTGTTCCATCACCAACTCTCTTCCTTTTATTCATCAATGACCTTCTAAGCTGTACATCTAACCCAATCCACTCATACGCTGATGACTCCACCTTTCACCTTTCCATTCGGTTCCCGCAACGCCCATCTCAGCAGTTACTTCAACAAACAAGGGATGAGGCTATGGCACACCTAATGTCTGACTTGGCACGTATCTCTGACTGGGGTAAAAATAATCTGGTTGTTTTTAATGCATCTAAGATTCAGTTCTTACACCTATGAACCCGACAATATCTTTCACAGGAGTACCCACTAATGTTTAATAATATTCAGCTTAATTCTGCATCATCCTTGAACTTGCTTGGTGTTTAATTTACTCGGGACTTATCTTGGAAAGATCATATTACATCTCTTGTAAAATCTGGTTCCAAGAGATTTGGTGTGCTAAGCTGACTCCGTTCTTTCTTTACCCCTGCACGATTGTTGACTCTATAGAGGGGTTTTATCTGCTCTTGTGTGGAGTACAACTCTCATGTGTAGGAAGGCTCCCCACATACAGCTCTTCTCAAACGGGTGGAGTGAAAGGCTTTTCGTCTCATTAACTCTCCTCCTCTTATTGACTCCCTTTAACCTCTGTCTCTTCACTGCACTGTTGCATCTTTATCTATTTTCTATCGCTACGTTAATTGTCATTTCTCCTCTAAACTGTCTGCATGTATTCCTCCATCTCTACGACGGGCGCGTAGCACCCGTCTAGCAGCAAACTCTCATCCCTTTTCTGTCCAACTCTCTAATGCAAGAGTTAACCGTTACTCCCAGTCCTTCATTTATGCAACAGGTCATCTCTGGAACTGTCTCCCTTTGTCTGTATTTCCTGCTGCCTATGATCTCCAGTCTTTCAAACACAGTGTGTCCAGGCATCTCGAAATGATCGGATCTTGAATTTGGCTCTCTCTTGTATTACGTTTTTTTCTTGAAGGGAACTGTTATTGCGGGCTCATGGCGTTTGGTTCCTTGTTCCTCGCTTAAAAAAAAAAAAAAGGTATATATATATATATATATATATATATATATATATATATATATATATATATATATATACAGTATATATATGTATCTATCTGTATAATATATATATATATATATATATATATATATATATATATATATATATATATATATATATATAAAGTCATTATCATCCGGACCTCCTTTCCCACCCATCATCCAATCAGTCAGCCTCTTGGTTCATCGGTTATCCCTCCTTCTTGTTAAATGACCTGCCCACCTCCTTTTCTGTTCTTTTATGCCTTCTATAATGTCTTGAACTTCAGTCTGCTCTCTCACCCAAGCTAATATTTTCCTCTGTCTTAAAGATATTCCCAACATTCACTTTTCCACTGCTCTTTGAGAATGAATCAGTTTAGTTTCCATCGATGTTGCCATTTTCCAAGTCTTACAACCGTACGTCATATTTCGGATTATAGGCTACATTCGTTATTAACTTTTCGTTTCACGCATATTGGCATTTACGTTTCATGATGTTTCTATGTTTATTGAAAGCTATCCATCCCATTGTAATGAGTCTTTTGATATCGCTATGTGCTGTTCCTGAGATTAGGACAATGTCTTCTGCAAATCTTAACCCGTAAGTGCATGGCAAGGTCAGTCTGATCCCACGATATTTTTTTTCCAGACAATTTTGTTTCTTCTTGCAACCAGACTTTATCCTCCTGTGACTCGTAATGTTCTCGCACGGAGCATTATCTTGCAAAGCATCAAGTTTATTACAATGTTTGGTTAACAAATAGGCGATGTTTAAAAGTTTCTGCATGACAGGGACAAATTGATCTCAGCCCTTTATCCATATTATATTTTCGTAATCATGTTAAATTGCTTCGATAATTCGTGTAAATGTATATCCCAGTCAAATTCACGCACCTATTCACAGACACGCACACATATACACACGCATACATTCAAACATACACATACTCTTACTTACACACGTACATACACAAATAAACACAAGCTGTTGGCTTGGGTGTGTGAACGCAAGAAGCCGTATTATCCATGTGTGGGTCGAGGGTCACTTCTAAAGTAGAATGTTGTCATTTGCAAGACAAGGTGTCGTATGTGTGTGTGGGCGTGCTCTGTGTGAAATATCTTGCGTAATAAAGTTACATAACGTCATGAAGGGCGGCAGTCCGCGAATAGTTTTACAGGAGAAATAGTGCGTGGCCATAAACAGAATTTCCCAGTGATACAGCGTTCCAGCAGAAACTGGCGTTGTCTTTTGCTACAACTACGGCCAGACAAAGAACTACAACTGGTGATGAAATACGAAGTATCATACATACTTCTGATTCAGAAGAAGAGTGTGATGAAGATATCAGTGACAAAAATTTTGTTGTTCCTGAAGAAACTACCAGTGAAGAATCAGAAGACTCATCAGATGAAGAAACAGCAGTAGCATCCACCAGCTCTGCCCCAGTAAGTGTCTTGGCTGCTGCTTCGGGTGAGAAATGGTGAATGGCTACTACCCAGTCTGCTCGGGAACGACAACAGTCGCTGAATATTATGCGGGATTGAGTTGGAATCACTAGGTATGCTACTCAGAGTATCACTGAAAATCCATCATCAGCATTCGATCTCATTTTTGATACCGTGGTGTATGAAACTATACTTACTGAAATATATCGTGAAGGGACACGAGTGAATGCAGGTTCTTGAGGGTACAGTGTATCTCAAAAATTAAACTGAAGACATATATTGGGATATTAATAATGAGAAGTGTGTACAAGAGCAAGAGCAAGTCTTTACGTTCTCTATGGGACTAATCTACCAGCCCACCAATTTTCTCAAAGACAATGTCAGTGAATCACTTTAAAAGAAATTTGCTGCCACCTGCGACTCGACAATCCTGTTACCCGAGACAGCCGACTAGTCCTAGACAAAGTAGCGCCTGTGCATCTTCGACATGGGTTTACGCACACTTTCAAATTGTGCTATCGGCACACTGATTATGTCACTGTGGACGAGCACCTGTACCCCTTCAGAGGTCGCTGCAGATACATACCGTGCATGCCCTCCTATCAGGGCTAATATGGACTCAAATTTTCGATTTTTGCTGATGCAAAAACATATTACGTATCCAACAATATGATGCACACTGGACGAGTAGAAGAAAGAACCCACGAACTGGGGCTACAGGTCGTGATGAAGTTGTCGAAACCTATACATAACTCAGGCAGAAACATTGCTACCAACACATTTTCACCAGCATCAAATTGGCAAGAGAAATGTCTGAGAAGTCTCTGACATTAGTGGAGACAATATATCAGCCCAAAGGTTTTCTTCTAAATCTGTTGTTATTCTGTTCGTAAGGACTTCAGTGAAGAGTTTGTAAATGGCTAGTAATAAACTAATGGATTGATAGTCTCTAAGATCTTTTTAATCGCCTTTTTTGTGAGTTTTGGGCGAGCCTATTATATATATACTATGGGTCACAAAAGTATCGGTCCACAGGGGGTCCAATGCCTACCTAAACATTCGAACTACTGTTGATTTTTATCAACGTCTCATTGTGTATGAACAATGTCTGTTTATATAAACTTAACATTTGCTATATGTTTGCAAGAGGATATTGCTAGTTTTCGATATGACACATCCCGACATCAGGGCTACCAAAGCGTCTTAGGTCGGACACTAATATTTCAGTGACCTTTGTTCTGAGGTCCCAAATGTTTCACGCATATTGTGCACCGATACTTTTGTGACCAGTATCACATTCACTCCTGCATCCGACCGTAAATTTGCTACTGTTCCATCTTCTGGGACCTTCCTCTTTTCATACTTTTGACAGAGAGAGAGAGAGAGAGAGAGAGAGAGAGAGAGAGAGAGCAAAAACTCACATGAAAGTAAGAGCCACACGAATCTCGGCATGTGCAGTTTCATTAGCGGTCAATTCACTAAGGCGGAGTGTATGCAATATGAAAAACCTTGCAGAGTAATATTACATCGAATCTCGAGGGCCAGTACTTCAACCGAACTTGTGGCTTACAGGATTATGCTTAGATAGATATAGATGTTGCTGCTGAAGCCGCTGCTCGGTCAGTAATTTTTTATTTAGACAAGTGTTAAGCCTTCATAAACGCAAGACTGCTTGGAATATGATTTAAAAATATATAATTTTACTGGAAGGATTGGAAGCACCTTCATTGCACCTACACGGATAAAGACCAAAAATTCCACCATATACATCAGAACAAAGAGTATTTCTGTCACAGTTCCAATACTTATTAAGTTATGGTCACACTCGTTAAAGGCACTGTAGTAATTCAAAATGTCAACATATTTAATCAAAGTTCCAAAAGCCTAGTAATATATACTATCTTTACCTACAATATCGTAAATACCATTGTTATACACGTGAGCAATTCTCGACACTGGTGAGTAAACATCAGTAACACAGGAACAATTGTAGTACAGACAGTTACATCAGCTAAGCTATCCATGTCTTCCAGGCATTAGTGCTGAAGTCACCATTATCCTTACAGCTGTCATCATCACCGTTAAAACCACCACCATCACTACTGCCACCGACAGCACCACAAGCACCAACACTACCACTGTCACTGTCACCACCACCACCACCACTATCACTGCCACCACCACCACTATCACTGCCACCACCACCATCACCACTATCACTGCCACCACCACCACTATCACTGCCACCACCACCATCACCACTATCACTGTAACCACCACCATCACCACTACCACTGTCACAACCCCCATCACCACTATCACTGCCACCATCCCCATCACGACTATCATTGCCACCACCACCGTCACCACTATCACTGCCACCACACCCATCACCACTGTCACTGCCACCACCACCGCCACCACTATCACTGCCACCACCACCACCACCACCACCACCATCACCACTATCACTGCCACCACCACCACCGCCACCATCACCACCACTATCACTGCCACCCCCATCACCACCACTATCACTGCCACCACCACCACCACCACTGTCACTGCCACCACCACCACCACCACAATGAGGCAGGTCAAGGAACAGAAGAGAATGCAAAAATTTATGAGATTTTCTCTTCCGGGGAGATAAATTTTACTGCAACAGGAAATGTTGAGTGTTTCCTGGCGGATGAAAGAACATTCTGCTCTTGGTCTTCCTTCCTTATGAGTGGAAATAACCCTAGCTACTGAAAAATAAAATAAAAAAAAAAGCTCTGGGATTGCTTTGAAATCCTGGTAGGAGAGTATGGCTCTGAATCTCTCCTCTAAGGATTGCATGCCTGTTCTTACTTCATCATTTTTTTTCTCTTCCTTTCTTGTGTTAGTATTTCACTCTTTTTTTTTTTTTTTTTTTGGCTCTCTGGACCCTGCTTTACCCCACCTGTGATTGGAAAAAGAGTCTGATGATGATGATGATGATGAATAAACTCTCCTCATTGTGGGTGTCTGTTAAATGCTTACCTTCCTTGGTAACTTATTGCTAAACCTGTCCAACAGGGGCATCCTTAAACAGAGCGGTTCTGTAGAATCGTTAAACCCAAGTTTTTTTGGTAAGTATGACTAACATTTCATTTACTTTCAAGCTGTGATTGTGTTGTACGCGAAGATAATATTACCACTTTCATTCATTCTGTACTAACCAGGTTTTCACTTGCAACGCCGAAGCTGCAGTTATCATGATCATGTTGGAATCTGTGTGTGTCTGTCAGTCAATATTTATCTGTCTGCCTATATCTATGTGTCTATGTATCTATATCAATCAATCAATCAGCCAATCTATCTACTTGTATTTCTAATCATGTCTCTATTTATATGTATCATTTATCTGTCTATTTATATATCTATCTGTTTACACGGATGGACAGAAGGATGAATGGATATTTTTAATAAATCTCATCAATACTGATCAATGGAGTTTTGGTGCAGGGAAGAAGTCTTGATTGTGAAAATGCAAAGAAAATGCGTTTGCAGGTATAACGCAAAATATATGATGAAAAATGTATATGCCTTATCACAAAGTTGAGTAGCATTAAAAGGTAGTGAAGCATGTGTGAAACATTAGGACAACCTCTCTCCTTCATAACACACCCAACGAGCCTCTAGTTCCATTTACATACACGTACCCACATTCACTCCCCACCCCCTCATCCTTTATTATTCCTGATTTTCATTCCCCATTAAGTACCACACAATTACTAATCAGTCTGTCGGTTAATACGTTTCTTACACCTGCAGTAGTAAGAAAAGGATGTCTTTACACTTCTCAGTTCGGTTTCCTCTCTTACGACTATGAATTATCGTTGTTTGGTGATACAGCATACCAGTAGTAGAAAACTTAAATAGTAAATGCAACAAACAGTTCGTCAACTTCCTCCTTTGTTTATAAATACACAAAACGTGCTAAAAATAATAATGTTGCAGTGTGTGTGTGTGTGTGTGTGTGTGTGTGTGTGTGTGTGTGTGTGTGTGTGTGTGTGTGTGTGTGTGTGTGTGTGTGTGTGTGTGTGTGTGTGTGTGTGTGTGTGTGTGTGTGTGTGTGTGTGTGTGTGTGTGTGTGTGTGTGTGTGTGTGTGTGTGTGTGTGTGTGTGCGTGTGTGTGTGTGTGTGTGTGTGTGTGTGTGTGTGTGTGTGTGTGTGTGTGTGTGTGTGTGTGTGTGTGTGTGTGTGTGTGTGTGTGTGTGTGTGTGTGTGTGTGTGTGTGTGTGTGTGTGTGTGTGTGTGTGTGTGTGTGTGTGTGTCTGTGTCTGTGTCATAGCCAAAATTGGAACAAAGGGTTTCCATGAAACATGGCAGGATGGTTGCAGTTGGGTCACAGAGGGGCTCATCTCAATCTCACGTCGATTGAAATTTACTATTGTTTGCAGAAGCAAACTATCGGGCCGCAAAACACTTGCTCTTGTTTGGAAGCATAAATCGTTGGTTTCGGGCAAAGGGTAGTGGGGTTCAGAAACGGTTCGTATTTGTTTAAATGCTGAGCGACCCGATAGGGCCGTGAATCTTGTAAATGAATTAAGGAGTTACTGAAACATCTGTGTATCAATATGACCTCTAGAAAAGTATCATCTAACGTTTGTCCTTACGCAGTAATTGCCCCTTTCCCCCCATACATCACCAACGTTCCCCTACCTCCTCTCACACATTACTCACCAACTCTTTCTAGGTCTCCTTCTGCCATCCAACTCACTCTCATGTACAGTACTTTCTAGTCAGTCACTGACTTTCCATTTGTTATAAATGGTCGAACCACGTTAAAGTGATTTATGCTGGCCCACAAAATTAGATTTTACACCACATTCTTCACGAATCCTTTCACAAGTCCATCTGTCCCTCTGATTCTAAGACAGTATCCCCCGGAGGGCAATATCCTCCCGCACACAGTTTCCCCCGAGGACAAAATTCCTCCAGACAATTTGCCCCTGTACACAATATCCCCCGAGGTTGATAATGCTCTTGAAATTTTATAATGCAAAGTTTATTAATAAAGTTCTGTGTTAGATTTAACAAGATTGATCAACAAAGTTCACTACCTAAACTAACCTATCCTAACCTAATCTAACCTAATGTAACCAGTAGGGGCACGGAATTAGGGTACTGAAAAATGGGATGAAATTTGTCCTCTGGGGATATTGTGAATGGGGGGATATTGTCCAGGAAGATTTTGTCCTCGGGGGATCTTGTGCGTGGAGGGATATTGTCCTGACACCCTATAGCTCCATGCCATTGCTCAGGCACTTCTGAAAGCAAAAGCAAAATGACAAATCACAATATTATGCAACTTTCCATATAAAGCATTAATGCCATACGTTAAAACTCTCACTTGAGAATGAAGATTCCGTGAAGAAAGTGCACGTAGTGCAATGTTTTTTCAAAACATCATCACGAGTATGGAATTATTTTAGTGCTGTTGCAAATTTGTGTCTATAAACACACCTGGAATTCGGGCTGTTTTAAATCCGTATTTAAGTAGCATTAACTTTTTAAGGCAAGCAAAAGTGACTTTTTTTTACCCAACGTAACATGATACTCTGCTGACTTTAACATTCTTAGGTTCACCTAAACGCTTGTGCAAGAAGACTTCTCTATTACTTTCATTAAAAGTCGTTATACTGCCTTCCCATGTTTCAGATGTCCAAATAAATAGGTTTCATTATTATTATAATAAAATATACATGGGCCTATATATGAGAACTCACTGCGGTTTATTTTAGAATGTACGCATTATAATTCTTCTAAAACATAATGAGTGGGACGCAAAACTTTCGGAAAATTTACTTCGAGTAAAATTTAAAAATTTCCTTTTAGGTAGATATGTTCCTCTCCTGTCAGTAAAGTGAAGACGTTAGGTGGTTAAACAAATCATGCAAAGCCATTCACCACAACTATCACCCACCTCATTCTATCAGAGAGAAAATGGCGAAGAAGCACCCAAGGCACTTTTACTCCCAGCAAATAACGGCATTCATGTTGCCTCCACTTCTTTACCAGTCCTGTCCACTGTCCACCCTCAACCAGTTTATTGTTTGTCAGTAGCCCTCATTCTGTTCACCATTTAAGCTACTTAATGACAAATATTTTCGGATACTTGCAGTCGTTTGCTACATAGTCTTACACTATTCTAATGGTTGGAAATACTATTCTCAGGTAAACATTACTTAATTCTGACGAGATCACAGGGCTCTTAAGCCTCAGTAGTGAAATGAAACACTGAACGATGTGAGCACCTGGAGTAGCCGGAAAAAATAGTGACCCATATTCATTAGTTGTCTCACTCGTTTGCTTTGTAAACAGGAAGTGAACAGGTTTGAATTTTATTTTCATACCTTCAATTCTGTAAGAAAAATTGTATATAATACACGTGCCCCAGGTTATACCTAAAATTGCTGAATATCATGTAAGTAGACAGCGTTTTGAAATGCTACTAATTCGAGCCGTACCCTGAAAGAAATTCATCCATTATTCTAAATAATAGTATTACATGTCTTTGAGCAAGTTACTGTATCTCAGTAAGAGAAGTCACTGGGGTCCACACCACACCTCGTCTCGGTCCTGATTAGGACCGCGGTCTGTATTTGAGTGCCACTGCACTAGGGGATCTGAGGCATAATAAGTTAATGGCTAGAGTTTATTCACTGATTTCAAACGGAGGTTAAAGAAAAATAAACATATGTACACTGTAGCCCATGGGAATTCAGAAACAGTATATGAACTGACCACTTAAGCTTGAAATTCTGAGTATTATATTAGCAGTCTTAATAACAGATGAGTGAAACAGACTCCCGATTGCCTTACAGGCAGTGCGGCCATAACACTGATTAGTTTTCTTTAAATAAAAAACTTGTAGCATATTGTTGACACTTCATAATAACAAAAAGTATAAAGTCTTGCCACAGCTACTAAAGTTGTTGCATTGCTGTCATTTATAGCATAGAGTATCAATAAATTACACCTGCAGATACAATCGTAGTTGCACATAATTGTCCACATCGTTGTCACGAATTCGCGCGAGTGTATTTATACAAATTCGCGACATTGTACTTTGGTGAGAAAACAACAAACTCTAGTGGAATTTCCGCTGGGCATCACTCAGTTCAACCGTCCTCGTATTCACTTCGATCGAGATGGTTTTCAGAACATTTGTCACTGTATCATAAGTGACCACTCTTATGCACGACATTAGTGCTTTCACTGAGTGATTTATTGCGAGCGTATATCATTCGCCCTCCCTCCGTTGACCGTTGAAGTTAGGCCATGCCTACTTCCGGCGAACATGGCCATCTCTTGCCCCCCTTCCCAGTTTGAAGGCACTCAGCTTTCAGTCGCCTGGACCATAGGACCGTTTGTGCCCAGCATTGAGCAGCACCTCCGTTGTACAGCGAATTCCTGAATCTCCACCTAGACGGTGAATTGGCGAAGCGGGCTTAGCGAATAGCAGCGTTTGGTATTCATCACACAGGCGCCCAGAACTTCGTTTGGCTCCTCTCCACTGACCAGTATTTCTGTTCATTTTTCTAGGCTTAAGTTTGATTAGCTTCTGAATGAGCGAGTGAGTGTGTTCTCTTTGTTATTTGAATTCATGAATCCCCTAGTGACCGTGAATTCCCTTTTTGAATTTATTTTGAGATTCATATAACATAAATTTATTTTATTGTAATCAATAAATTTACAGTTCTTTTCGCTGAGCTTAATGTAAGTAGAATCGTGTTTTATTTTTCCACATTATGCTTACTTTAGTTAACGCTCCTAGTTTGCACAAACTCTTTACATTATCCTTAACTGGTACTTAGGCTAGTTCTTTTGTATCAAATTTAAATCCGTTGTGCCAGCCAGGAGTTAAGCACTGGTAAGAACCTGTCTATTATTATTAGCATTAGTTATTGATTGTCAGGGGTGGAGTCACTTTCTCAAGAGGCTAACAGTACTAACAAACAACATTCGTGAGTAATTAGGCTCTGCTATATACTGTTGAGAAAGTTTATAAATTTTCGTCCTTAGAGAATCGGCGAAGTAAGCCGGCATAAAGTAAAACTTACTACTTGATTTCCACAAGTCAATTCCTTGTCTCTATTCTCAAGTAACATTTAGTATTTTTAATTCCTAAATTTACATCCCCCCGTGACAATCGTATGTTTTCTTTTTCTTTTTTTTAATGATTGCTAACTCTACTGATGACTTGTAAACTACCATTACTGTGGTAATTAAAGTTATCTTTAAAAAGATAATTATTCCTTATACCTTCAACTATGCTTCAACAAGAACCTAACTGATAAATCTGTTTTCTACAGTAAATCAAATATTTCCTTAGTCATGATAAATGCTGCAAAATGTTGCGTCCCATTCTGCTTCCCGTAAAGGGAAGACTGGAAGGGAAGGAAAGATACAAAATTTATTGTATATTTCCATATTTACGCCTACACTTACCTCTCTTCGATTAGGAAAAATTTGCCCTACGACTGTGAAGTCCGAAACGCCTCTTTCAGACGACAAGGATTCAGTGCAGCAGTTCATGTACTGAAACTGTTTGTTTCTCACCTCTTTACTAATAATCAGTTTCCTGGTAGTTAGTTCCCTTTCTATAGCCCACTCTCATGTACGTGCATATAATTATATTCTTATAACTGACTTTCCTATTTCATATAATATAATGTGAATGGCGGTGAAACAATGGTTGCAGCTAACATTGCAGGCGTTATAATAATGAACATAAAGGTACATTCCACTCACAAATTCTATTGTATTTTTATTCCCTGGCACCTCTGTCTTGACAGATGCAAAGGTGGATTCACTAACGATCTTTATTGTAAGAAATGGTTAGGTAAAGCCGCCTGTCTACTTCCAGAATCGATTAATATGGTGAGACTTAAAACAGATCCCTGGATCATCAGCTACAGGAAGGCCAAGTGTTTTCTCTGTCTGTGTTTCTGTCTTTGTCTCTGTCCCTGTCTGGTTGTCTCTGTCTCTATCTGTCTGTCTGTGCGTCTCAGTCTCTCTCTCTTTGTCTCTCTCTCTCCCTCTTTCACATTTAAAAACATATAATAGATAAAGAAAGCTTTTTTGTTTTTGTTTTTTTTCCTCTTGACTATTCTGAAAAGCCATACTTACTACTTCAGACTTACAGTTGAAAGCTGATAAATAAGAATTACACAAATTAATGGCGAGCAGTAACACTGCAAGAAGCAGCATCAGGGTGGGAAGGGTGCCACGCCTTCAGTGGACGTCATCTTCACCTGTTGAGCGGCAGGTCTGTCACAGGTGCGGTAGCCTTGAGACAATTCAACGGGAGGGAGATTTTGGACATGTTGAGTCACTGCTGGTGACTGGCGTGAGA
>NC_136998.1:3518184-3548184 GCF_032717465.1 Coenobita brevimanus
CAACACATGAATAATTTTCCCATCTAATGTCAATGAAGTTCTGTGTATGAACCAACGTGTATAGTTAGCCATACCTGCCCTATCTCCGGCTTTCTAAATATTTGCCAAGCTGGAGATAAACATCTGGCGATAGCATGAATCAAAGAAATACGAAAACAGACCATACTGTCAAAGAAGAGAAAATTTACTGTATACTGTATTAAACAGCATAAGAATGACCGCAGACATAATTTCTCAAAACTTGACCCTGTACAACTTTAAAATATCTAAAAATCACAAGAACAGACCAAGATTAAAACAGTAATATCAGGAGAAAAACAGATCAAGATTAAAACAGTAATATCAGGAGAAAAACAGATCAAGATTAAAACAGTAATATTGTTATCGTCATTCAAAGGTTGATCTACTGTAGTTGCAACGGCCAGAGACAGAGTGAGTCGCATGTTGTCAAATATAATTACGTTAGCTATCTCCACGTCGAGCTTTGTTGATTACATTTCACTGACGTGAAGCTCCGACTTGGTGAGCAGGAGGCGTGAGGGAACTCGTTTGACTAGTTTAATTAATTGAGTCTCTAAGGCAGTGGTTCCCAAACTGGGGGCCATGGCCCCCTTGGAGGCCATATATCAGAATGTAGGGGGCCATAACCTGAACCGAAGGAGTTTAGCGAGTAGGTAGTCAGTAGAGAGAACTTACACAGGTTCAGTACAGGTTTGTGCAATGCCTTGCTGCCAGTGAATTTTTTTTTTATTGCTGAATCAGCTTTTCGCAATAATGCAATTTTTAATTACTCTAAGTATGGATTTTTTTAATGTGCATTTTATTATTTCTTTAGTACCATTTCAATAATTATATAAGATTCAGCTAAGACAAAATACACATTTTTTAAAATTAATATTTAACAAAAGAGAAAATAACAAATGGAATCAATAAAATTACAGGATTTGCTAGAGTGATTTTTATATGGACATGATAAGTGTAGGACTGTAGTGTAGACAGTCACTGTAGTCATGGGTTATGGTTGGGGAAGGGGGGCCATGGACAAGGATCATGTATGAAAAGTGGGTAACGACCAGAAAAAGTTTGGGAACCACTGCTCTAAGGTATAGTGGAAACCTACTTTATATGCCCAGTTTCTTTCAACTTTTTTTTTTTTTTTGCTTATTTTTTCTTTCTACTAAACATTTTTCAGTCTGGTGCCACTCTTTCATTTCATCACCAGTTCAAGTCTGGTGTGATGCATGTTCCTTGGCCAAAGAACCTCAGTGTCCTATTTCATCTTGTTACTGTGCGTATTAAAAGAATTAATGAGATGATAGGTAAAATCATGAATAAGATAAAATTTTGAGAACATTTGCGCGTTGTCTATTACATAATCATCATAACAACTTGCTCGGAAATAGGTCAGTGTACTGTGGCTGTGTGGAGACCATCATGCATTTCCTTGAGACTGTTGGCAGTCTGTAATTTATTAACATATTCAAAAGGAAAGGTTTACAGAGTTATTATTAAAATAAACATTTGATAAATTATTACTGTTGTTATATATATATATATATATATATATATATATATATATATATATATATGCTCTCTCTCTCTCTCTCTCTCTCTCTCTCTCTCTATGTTGCTAATGTGGTGGTTCAGGTCTGATAGAAAGCCATCACTAATAATCAGGTTATTTATGTGATATAAAGGAATGTGGAAAGAATGCTTATAGAAAATGGAATATCTGCTCTTGTAGAGCCCTGAGCGATTTTCTTATGAAATACAAAGGTGCTCAGCTTGAAATTTTGACTTGAAGAAAAAAATAAATAGCGCGTTTGGATAGGCCAAAAATCAGAGCCAGGTGAGAGTGTAAAGAACAACATAATACCAGTTAACAGAGAAGTGCCCGCGTGAGAACCCGTGTGCAATAACCATAAAATGGTGCAGGTAAGAAAAAAGTGCCAGCGTGAGAACCCGTGTGTGGAAACCATGAAGTGGTGTCAGGAAGAGAGAAAGGCCATCGTGAGAACCCGTGTACTGAACCGCAAAGTGCTGCAGGCGAGAGAGAAGGACCAGCGTGTCTAGACCCAAGGGAGACGCCATGCACTGCACATTATGATACAGTTTCATGCTTTTCACAAGTACAGTAGTGAACACTCTCTCTCTCTCTCTCTCTCTCTCTCTCTCTCTCTCTCTCTCTCTCTCTCTCTTTCTCTCAGGGAGGATAGAATACTTCCCCAGTATTCCCTGCTTGTCATAAGAGGCGACTAAAAGGGACACTTTTATCTACATTCTTTTTCCTCTCTTTCATTCCCTTGTACTTTGTCTGTCCAAACCCTCTGCATTTTACTTTCGTTTAGTTAATTTCCTCTCTCCACTGTCTGGTTCCTGCAAGCCACTGGCATTGGCTCCAGGGTAAAATATTTTTCTGCCTAAGAAATCTTGATGAACTCTGGTGACGAAGCAATGGCCCTCAGTCCCGTGCAGCCCTTAAGTGGGCAGGGGGTGCTAAGAATCCCACGGTGTAAAAATAAGTTTATACATCCAAAAAAACCTTAAGAATAGGAAACTGGAATGTTCGAACTCTCAATCAGGCTGGTAAAATGGAAGAACTTATTTCAGTGTTCAAGGAATACAAGATGGATATTTGTGCTCTTACAGAAACGAGGTTGCTTGAAGTTGATAAAATGAATTCGGAAGATGGTATTACTATGTTGGTTTATGGTAGGAGTGATGGAAATCATTACCAAGGAGTAGGCTTACTGCTGAGTAGAGATGCTTGTAAGGCAGTATGTGAGTTTGAACCAATTAATGAGCGCTTGTTTTATGCTCGTTTAAAATCTGACCATGGTAATATCAGTATGGTTCTAGGGTACGCTCCGACAAATGAGGCTGCTGATGAAATGAAGGATGACTTTTATGAGAAGTTGCAGGATGTAGTGAATAGAGTGGCAAGACATGATGTGTTAGTTTGCATTGGTGATTTTAATGCGATTCTTGGCAGTAGTAGGGATGGCTTTGAAGACTGTATGGGTAAGGAGGGGTGTTGCTATAAGAAACGAAAATGTGGTGCGCTCTGGAAGCTTTTGTTTGGCAAATGACCTTATAATTGGTGGAACTATCTTTGAGCATAGAAAAATACATAAGACTACTTGGATTTCACCATGTGGTAAATATTGTAACCAGATTGACCACATTGCAATTAGCAGAAGGCATAGGAGTTATCTGTAAGATGTTTGTGTACGGAGGGGACCAGATACAGGTAGTGATCATCAACTTGTTGTGTCAAAGATTAAAATAAAACTTAAGAGAAACGTTAATGGTAATTGTACAAGAGGTAATGGTTATGATTTTGATGAGCTGAGAAGTGATGAGAGCACGAGGGAAAAGTTTCAGTGGGAATGTAGGAACAGGTTTCTAGTCCTGCAGACTTTGATGGAATCTGAAAACAATGATATTAATCAAATGTGGAGAGAGGTAAAAGAGGTTTTGCAAGAGAGTGCTAAGGTTACTGTTAAGAAAAAGGGAAAAGCGAGAAGGAAAAAGTGGATGTCAGATGAAACATGGGATGCAATTCAGAAAAGGAAAGAGGCTACGTTAAGAAGTGAAGAACAACATGTTGATGGCCAGGTAGTTGAAGTACTTAGAGCAAAGTACTGGAGTTTACATTCTGAAGTAAAAAGACTCGTTAGACGTGATAAGAGGAAACTATATGATGAAAAGGCGACAGAGACAGAAATTAAATTAAGTAAAAATGACGGTCAGAGCACAAGAGTAGCGTATCAGGCCATAAAGGAGTTAACTGGGACTGAAAAGAGAAGGAAGACAATACCTGTACGAGATAGAAATGGTAATTTGATGACTAAAAATTTGGATATAAAAGGAAGGTGGAAAGAGCACTTTGAATCTGTTCTAAATAGACCAATCCCAGCTGAAGAGGACATTTTGCCAGCCGAGAGAGATTTGCAGATAGAAACAGAGGATATAACTTTGGAAGAGGTAGCAAAATCTATAAAGGAGTTAAAGAATTTTAAGGCTCCAGGAGAGGATGGAATATTCCCTGAAATGCTTAAGGTGCAAAATGACGAGTTGATGAATGCGCTTTTGAAACTTTTTAATGTGGCTTGGGATAATGGTGGAATTCCAGAAGAGTGGAAAAATGGAGTGATTATAAAAATACCAAAAAAAGGGAGATTTAAGTGTGCGTGGCAATTGAAGGAGGATAACTTTGACACCTGTAGTTGCAAAAGTCTTTTCCAAAATCTTGTTGACCAGAATAGAGCCAGTAATTGATAAAATTTTAAGAGAAGAACAAGCGGGATTTAGAAAGGGTCGAGGTTGTAATGATCAGATTTTTATTGTAAGGCATCTAATGCAACAAGCTAATGAGATGAAAATGCCACTTAGTAAGTGTTTTGCGGATTTTGAAAAGGCGTTTGATAGTGTTTCACGTGGAGCTATGTTGAAAATTATGGGATTCTATGGTATACCAGAAAAGTTTGTAAATATTATTAGAAGCCTGCATGAAGGTACTTTTTGTAAGGTAATGGTGGGTGGTTCTTTGAGTGATCCATTTCAAGTTAGGTCAGGAGTGATTCAAGGAGGAGTTCTTTCGCCATTGTTGTTTGTTTTGGTTATGGATTATGTTATGAAAAAGGTTGTAAAGAGAACAGGTGCAGGAATTAACTGGAAAGAAAATAAGAAGCTGATGGATTTGGACTATGCTGATGATATTGTACTGATTTGTGGAAGTATTTACGAGATGCAGAGGGTGCTTGATTGTCTGGTGGAGGAAGGAGAAAAAGTGGGATTGGTAATAAATTGTGGAAAGACTGAAATTATTAATACGAACGTGGAGAACCAAATCGATTGTGTAATTGGGAATAATGTGGTGAAGAATGTAGAAAACTTTAAATATCTGGGAACGATTGTATCATCTAATGGATCATTAAACAAGGAAATTGAGGAGAGAATTAGACAGGCTTGGCGAGCTGTTGGACTGTTGAAATCTGTTTGGAATAATAATATGCTTTCGGTACATACTTAAGTGTAAATTTACAAGTCCATGGTTAGACCAATTTTAATTTATGGGCATGAGTCATGGTACAGTACAATTGCAACAGATCAGAAAGTATTAGGATTTGAGAATAAAATACTGGGAAGGATACCTGGGGTAAAGTGGCAAGACAGAGTTACAAATGCAATAATAAGGGATATTACGAGAGTGGAACCAGTTAATGAATATGTGAGACTGTCTCGCTGGAAGTGGCTGGGGCACATATACAGAAAAGAAGGTAGTTTAATACAGGATGTGCCAGAGTGGACTGCTAGAGGAAGAAGAGGTAGAGGTAGGCCGAGGGAAACCTGGTTGAGGACAATGAAAAAAGAAGCAGGAGAGGAGTGTTGGTGCGACCTGAAGGAGATGGCAAGAGACAAATATTGGTGGAGAGAGTTCATCGAGGCCCTATGCATCCCGTGGGGTGCCACAGGAAATGATTGATTGATTGACTGATTGACTGAATACAATTCCCGACCGTGTAAATGGATACAAATAGATACAGATCAGCAGCCAAGCCTGCCCCAGACAGGAGGAAGAAGAGGAGAGTTTTCTTGCAGCTATAGAGAGAGAGAGAGAGAGAGAGAGAGAGAGAGAGAAAGCATAAAAATAGAACAAGTGGCATCCACTCCCCAAAGGGAAGTTTCAGAGCAAAACACTCCTAGCCCACATTCCTTTTCCCCGCAGAATGGGTACGTCAGTTCATGAAGGAGGGTTAAGGACGTAACTGTTCCTTTAGCGTCTCCTCCCCGTATTAAAAATTAGTTTACAAGCAGATTCAATCTCTTACCATTTTTAGTTCATCCTGTTTGTTCCTCAACATGCCGATTTGTGGTGGTAGTTGTTCTTTGATGGGGGTGGTGGTGATAAAGGTGGTTGTTGTGGTTGGTGGTTGGGATGATGATGATGGTGGTGGTTGATGGTGGAGGTGATAATGACGATGGTGGTGGTTGATGGTGGAGGTGATAATGATGGTGGTGGTTGCAGCGTAGTGCCAAGTCAGCATGGATAACACAATGCCACCTGTTGTAGTTATAGTTAAAACGGTGGTAGTTAGGATTCTAAGATTAATGGCAGAAGAATGTGGGTAAATTTGCAACTCTTGTAACTGTAGTTATAGCAATGATACCAGTGAAGTGCGCTTTGTGAGCGCTTGACGAATGAGCGAGCGCCATTTTATCACAATTTCCCTATGATATAAATTTACAGGCCGAATCTCCGATATTAAATTGTTAGAGTTGATGCTAATAAACGCATTGTTACGACGGAATTTTTTTTTTTTACTAGCGAGCGAGCGAAGCAAGTGAGCAATGTTTACTCTCATTTAAGTCTGGAAATGAACGGTCCTGCCCAACCCCACCATTACGCAACGGAGAAGCTAATAACTTTACTCCTGTGTGAAATTGAGTTGATATTCTTTCTGCATGTGATACATTCCTCAAATAAATTTAGTTTTCAAGTAAAAATTCACCCATAAACACGTAGGAACCCACTGGAATCTCGAGTTTTCCAAGAGAGTGTTCGGCTCTAATCGGTGAACGCCTCAGTTACGAAATAAGGTTAAAATAACTTCATAATTGAGGCGGTCACCGATTAGAGCCAAACACTTCTTTGGATAACTCGAGATTCCAAGGGGTTCTTACGTTTTTATCGGTGAGTTATTGGTTGATAACAAAATTTATTGAATGAATGCATCACATGCAGAAAGAATTTCAGCTCTGCTTTACATGAGAGTAAAATTATCACATTCCTCTTAGCGTGACGGTCGAAGTTGGGTCGAGCCGCTCATTTCCACACTAAACTAAGAGTAAACATTGCTCGCTCGCTCGTATTTGGCGATCCTGAGGCAATGATAGCTGACTGGCTTCCTGCAACTTGGACCACATGTAGAAAGGAATACCAAGGAAAGCATACAGAAAAAAAAATCTAATGATCCTTTGTTACAGAGAAGACTAAGACGCAAATTTTGTGAGCAATATATAGTACAGATAAGAAAGAAGGTTTCCCCCGTCCACCAGACCCCCCAGTCAAAGCCGGCAGGAAAAAAAAAGTGAAAAGAACCACCATTCAGTATAGAAAAACTGCTATGGAATTATCATGCGAAAGATTGAAAGGAGACTCTTTACTGTACATTTTCTTAATCTGTAAGGAAAAATTACCATTACTTTCAGACTACTGCACTGTTACTGTATACACCACGACCTGAAAGAAAAGGAATCAAATACTCAGTTATCCTTATTATTCTGCCTGGAACGTGATAATATTAATATTGCTGCCGTGAATTGACGGCTGTTGTCAATAACTAACCCATATTGAAAATGGTGACATTAATTTATATTACTGCAGCGAATTGATGTCTGTTGTCATAAACAAAACCATACTGAAAATGATGACAGTCATACTGTTTGTTTTGATACCGGTGGTAATGCAAGTGTTTGTTGTACCCACTTGGTTGCAATAAGTGTGTTGACAACCTCCTAACTACGGTTACATCCCGTCTATTTTTGCGTGCTGAACAGATTAATATTTCTCTAAGCTTCAAGTGATCAGAACTTCATTTTCATCAGCAACTGCCACACCCGTCTGAGCACTGTGTTTAATACACTAGTAAGGTTGCAGCAGAAACCTTCCGGCCTCACAGTGATGTTATGCTCCTTCATCTCTCATACGTTCACCCCTGCTGACTCAACCAGTATTGACAGTACTGAATCCAAAAATAGTTTGGAGATTACTATCTTGTGGGTTATTACCACAATTATATAACTCTCTCTCTCTCTCTCTCTCTCTCTCTCTCTTTCGTTTTTGTTAAGATGAGGAAAATTATCTGGCTGCGAATACTCTCTCTCTCTCTCTCTCTCTCTCTCTCTCTCTCTCTCTCTCTCTCTCTCTCTCTCTCTCTCTCTCGTCTTTGTTAAGATGAGGAAAATTATCTGGCTACGAATACTCTCTCTCTCTCTCTCTCTCTCTCGTCTTTGTTAAGATGAGGAAAATTATCTGGCTACGAATACTCTCTCTCTCTCTCTCTCTCTCTCTCTGCCATTTTCTGACCAATTTATATTCCTCTCACGTTTAGCCCCAGTGGTGGGTTGGGGAAGGGGTGGGAGGGGGTCACGCACATTTTGGGGCACTCGACATGTTGCTCACTCACTCTGCTGCACACTGAGTCCTTATACTTTTTAGAGGGATGGGTTTCAGGCCTTCTGGGTAAATGTTGTGAGGGGCTAGGGTAGTGTTGACGCAGAGTGACCGGGCACATCAGTGGGGTGTGTTACGTAGGGTGTGTCTGAGGTGCGTGTCGTGTGCATCTAGTAATCCACTCACTTGCGACTTCCAGATTAACTGTAAATATGACACAGTGAGGCAGGGCAGGGTACTAGGCAATTGGTTTTACTGGGACGACTTGTTTGCCAGAAGGAAGTCGTGGAACTGCTGAACCAGTGATTAATTATTTCTTTTTCCCTATGAAACTGCAGAAGTAAGTACAGTATCCGGTGGACTATTTTTAGTAGTTTATGTTTATACTATGATTCATCTCGCCATCCTCCATTTCTCTCACCTCATAGTTTATCTGCAGACTGTGTTAAACCCCATCAATACGAGGATGTCTAATTTAAATTTGTTACTGGAACTACATCAATGTGAACATAATGAACCTAGGAAAACGCTTGTATAATGAAGGCGTTTATGTTGCTGTATCTTACCCTGTCAGTTGGGATATACTTTCATAAACTTGCTATACTTTCCTGGCAATGGCCAGAATGAGATGATATACGACTGAGTCACACAGCTGAAGGGGACGTCATTCCATACTCACTGTGTATCATTAGAGACCCAGCGGTTGTGCCATGTCTTATGACGTACTATTAAGTGGACGGAAAAGAGACCTCCAGATTGGGTGAAGCAGGTGATAAATGGAAGATAATGAAGATGAAAATTAGATCCGATAAAAAAAGAGATTGAGTATATTTTAAACTTAATATATAAATGAAAAGAAAAGGAGTGTCTATAATGTTCCGACTGATACATACATATACGGGTGTGTGTGTGTGTGTATATATATATATAATATATATATATATATATATATATATATATATATATATATATATATATATATATATATATTTTTCCGGATATATATATATATATATATATATATATATATATATAATATCTATCTATCTATCTATCTATATAGATATAGAGATATAGAGATAGATGTATAGATAGATAGATAGATGTAGAGAGAGAGAGAGAGAGAGAGAGAGAGAGAGAGAGAGAGAGAGAGAGAGAGAGAGTCCATCGTCGTATTTTATTTTTAGTGGTATTTCCGTGAAGGTAACGGAGGCAGTTAGGCAAGGGTTGTACAGGAAAAGGAATTTATGGAAGGAGGAAGTGGATACATATCATGCGGAAGATGTATGGGTGATGGGGGAGGTGGACGGTAATGAGGAGGTGTAGTAGAATAAAAATGTATGACATGAGGTGCAGGAGAGTAGGAATGTATGATAGGAGGTGAGGCAGGATAGGAATGTATGAGAGGAGGTTAGGCAGGATAGAAATGCATGAGAAGCAAGGGAGGACAGGAATGTATGGGAAGAGGTGAGGAAGGTTAAAGGGAAATGAGAGAGGACATGAATATATGTGAGGAAGCGAGGAAGAAGAAACATACAGTACATGAGTGCAAGACAGCGAGGATAAGAATCATAGAAAGTATGAGAGGAGGAGAGGGAGGACAGGAATACTGTATATGGCTGCAGGTGAGGGAGGCTTCATGAGATGATGGGGGGAAAGAGATAGCAAGGTGAAAAAGCAAATGAAGTAGGAATTGCCATTATCATGATATTTTTAAAAGTGGAGAAAAGAACAACACATTCCATCGTCACCTTTTCTATAATCATTACCTCCGCCAAAGAGGCTACGTGTTAGCCGGCGCTTGTTTGCCTGTTTGTTTCTGTGTTAGGAGTATTACTCAAAAAGTTATGAAGGGATTTTGAGGAAATTTATTTGGTAGAGTGGGCCATGGGCCAGGGAAGAAATTATTACATTTTGGGACGGATCCCTATTCGGATCCGGAGTATCCCGCACATTTTCTCGAAAGGTGCTCAATGAATTTCGATGAAATTTTGCGGAAAGGTGGGTCATGGACCAAGAAAGAATTGGTTAAATTTGGGGGCTGATCCGGATCCGGATTCGGATTAATTTTAACGGCAATGGCGGGGGTATGCGCACTCTACTAGAGGCGACCTAATTTACCTGAAGAAAGGTTTCTCACAATGATTAAATTAGGAGCAGTGTCCATTAATCTCCTTTGTTCTCTCCGACAAGGAGAATATGGTTTCACCCTTCTTTGTTTGTTTATTTGTTTGTTTGTTAGCAGAATTACTCAAAAACTAAAAGAGATATTTGGACCAAGTTTGGTGGATAGATAGCCCATATCCCAGGGAACAGTCAATTAACTTTTGGGACCGATCCGGATAATATTACGGATTCTAGATCCGGAAAATATTTTTTGTGAAACTCTAATCAATGATGTGAAAATCTAACCCATTATGAAGAGTGGTTTGGAAATTACGTTGTCCATGTCAGAGAGATGCGCTCCACTGAGTGCTCCTCTAGTTCTGACATGTGTATGTCAAGGTGATTAGAACTGTCTAACAATAGCAAGAAAAAGAGTCCATCTGTTATTGAAAGAGCTGTCGTGGTAGGGGAAAATATTAGTGATTACTTTCACGCAATAGTACCCATGGTTCCAGTGTGGGGTATTTTCCTAAAAGGTGCTTAGCGTAGCCCCGTCTTCTTAATGACTGAACATGCCTAATTCCGTCCTTTATAACGACAATGGCCTTGACTGGTTAAAAAACAAGAACATTCAGAGAGCGGATATCTCCGACCAGATAACACCATCTCCGTTATCGTACTTTTCATGACATTGGCCTTGCACTTTGATTTTTTTTCACATGGAATTTAATGACTTACCTCGCTGATGGCCATCCGTCAGTATTCTAAAGTTAGCGGTAGTACATCCAGTACTTTTACCATAATGCAGTTAGCAGATGGAAAAATAAAAGTTGAACCAAAACAGGACTTCCTTGACGGAGCATATAAATTTAGTAATAGTTAGCAAGCCAATGAGGAAAACATCGAACCCAGACAGATAATCCTTGACGGAGGTCATAAAGGTAGTAATAGTTTGCAGACGGACAAGGAAAAACATCGACCCAAAATAGAACTCCTTGACGGAACTGATAAAGATACTAATCTGCGATCATTTCGAAATAACTCTTCTTATCTTGCTCCTTTCATAGGATTCTATGCATCTTAAACGGTGTTTCATAGTTAAGAGATGATACATACTTCAGCTAATGAAGGACCACTCATACAGAAGGGATTAAATAGTTACCACTTACCAAGCTTTCATCGATCCTACTTTCCTTCTCGGTACCTTAAATTTTTCCCCATATATGGCAATAGTGCCCAGGCTGCGTATTATGTATCGTAAGACATTAAGACATTTCTGCTCCATGCGTTCCCCCCGCCCCCTCTCCCTTTCCACGAAGAGTTATACTGTAAAGTTTGCTGTGCTCTCCCTCCTGTGTGTGTGTGTGTGTGTGTGTGTGTGTGTGTGTGTGTAAAATTGCTGAGTCATGTTGCTGATGGAGGTTTGTAGGCGGATGTGTAAGTTGTTGGGTGGGTTGTTCGGGTGGGAGTGTGAAGTTGGTGGGTTGGGTGGGACTGTGGAGTGGGCCGAGTGGGTGGGGTTGCTGGGTGGGTAGGTGAATGCATGAATAGAATGAATAGATGGACTGGTGGGATGGGTAGATCGTGGCTGACAGGGTGAATGAGTGGGTGGATGGGGGAAGGTAGGTCCATGGGGGAATAGGTCCATGATTGGAGTACGTTCATGTGGGAAAAAAAAAAAAAAGTCCATGAGGGAGTACGTCTTTGAGGATGCGTGAGCAAGTGGAAATTTGATCTACTGAGGAAAAAACAATTCTTTGAGGAAACAGGTTCAGGGGGGAAAATAGGTCCCTGCCGGGATTTGGTATTTCTCCAGTGTGTGAAAATTTGGCCACGGGGAAAAATAGGTGCATGAGGAAAGGTAAGTCCACGGGGATAGTTGGTCCAAGGGGATAACTGGTCATGCAGGATTATTAGTCAATGGAAAACAATAGGTGCATTAGGAAAACAGGTCTATAGGTGATGTATGCCCATGGGGAAAAATCTGATTTATGGGGAAAATAGATTCGTGAGGGAAAATTTGTCAATGTGGAAACTGGGAAATATTAGCGAGTGGGAGTTGACCTTTGAGGATGTGGTGGAAGACTGGTTTGTGCACTAGTTTGCTTTATTTTTTGAAAATCCTAAGTTCATATAATTTCACCTAATGTAACCCAAGTAAACTATCCTGCCCGATACCTAATTTAGATCAGCATGATCTTCTAGAAGAAAGTGTTTCAGATTGGCTACAATGGGAAATTTGCCCCCAGGACTCATCCTTACATCTACCCTTATCGTTCCTTCCCTCCCCAGGGCACACATCCACCTTCATCTCAAGTGTCTCACCCACATCCCAACAAACTGTGCAGCTAATAAGTACGGATCAGATTGGGGCATTTTATTAATTGTGAAGCAGCCATACTGTATTGCATAAATCTATGTAATAAATCAAACGTGAAAGAAAATGTACATAGGTAATCAAATTAAGGGAAATTCAGCAGCTTTCATCTCTAGGTTGGACAAAATATGGGAGCTAAATAAAGGAAGAAGTGCTGGAAGAATCGAACTTCAAGAACGGAGACGGAAGAGGAAAAGAATTTCGAATAAAGAGGGGATAAGAGAACAGGAAAAAGGTTTGAATGCATATATAGATGCAGATAATAAAGGGAAGACGAAGGAACTGGTATGCAAGCAGGAAATCCTGAAAGGCGAGGAGGAAGACGTGAGACGAGAAAATGGAGAATTAAAAGAACGAAGCAGCAAAGATATGAATGTGGTAACAAACCAAAGTTATCAATAGTTCCTCCAATACCACGGCCATGACATCTACAACACACATACACACACACACACAAACATTGAAATCAGTTCAGCACTCCTGGACATTCACCAACATCTTTTCACAACGCATAAAGGAGGCCTCATCCATAATACATATTTACATAACACCAGTATCGTCAAGATTTGCTTAGAGTAAAATATTTTCCCTTGTGTTCAGCCTCACATGTTATCCTACCGGTACGTTATGATGAGTAAAAATATTTTCTCGAGTGCATCATTCAGCAATTTAACTCCAATTAACCGGGTGTGGTATTTAAAGCTCTCTAGTTATGGTATATTAACAGATTATGGCTGGGTAAGCTTGCGCTCGTAGCATTCAGTGAAAATACATTCATAACTCAGATATGATATTTTATGCTTATAATCACGGATTGTTGTCTGTCAGTAATATAGTTATACTACATGCACAGTACACACTACACTTCCTTTTCCAAAATTCAACAAAATTAATGGCGTCTCAACACTCAGCCTCGGAGTCCCCGGGGGGGGGGGACCATAAATGCCCCCACCTTCCGCCCCTCTCCCGGTGACGACTCGAGGTGCCTGGAACCACTGTCTGACTCACTTCTTCATCATTTCTGCAACATTCGCGGCCTTTCCTCTAACTTTCGCTCTGTTGAGCACCACCTCTCCTCATCTAAACCTCACCTTCTCTTTCTAACTGAGACTCAGCTGTCTGAGGCAACTGACAGCAAACCCTTTTCTGTATCCTCCTACTTTCTCTATACTCATTTCAAAGCCAAAGGTGGCTGTTGTGTATATATAAGCAACGACTTATCTTGCTCTCGTGTTCCTGAACTTGATTCTTCTAAATTCTCTACACTCTGGCTTCGGCTTTCCTGTCATTCTCTGACTAAATATATCTGTGCTGTTTGCTTATCCCCTAATTCTACTGACTATCAAAAATTCTTCGACTATCTTACTTCTACGATGGAACACAGTCTATCCATTTCTCCTTTCTCTGAAATCTCCATTTTAGGAGATTTCAATGTTCACCACCACCTTTGGCTCTCCTCTCCTTTCACGGATCCACCTGGTGAACAAGCCTACATCTTTTCTATCCTTAATGACCTAGAGCAGCTTGTACAGCACCCTACCCGTATCCCTGACCGCCTTGGAGAGAGCTCCAACATACTTGACCTCTTCCTTGTAATTTAGTCAAAATCGCACCAGTAGTTTTCATGCAAAGTTGTTATCAGACAAACAGACAGACAAACAGGTAGACAAACAAACAAACAAAGAAACAAACAGACAGACTGACAAACCGAGTGAAAACAACATCCATCCCCGAGCCCTTCCGGGGAGGGAGCGGTTAAAACTTGGATGGAAGAGATTCATTAGATTCTAATTGTTTGTCTTGTAATCCAACAACAGTATGCTAGAGTTATCACTGTGTAGTTGTCAGAGGCCTTTGATTGCAACATGATTGCGAAAAGTTCCAGGTTGCGTTATTCTATTAAGACAAAACTTGTCTGACGTCCTTTGTGTCTCTGATGCCTGGAGCGACACAGAACGCAAAGGCACCCCGTCCGACCTCCACAGTTAGCCTAGTTGACTCTGTACTGTGTGGCCCTGACGCAAACATAGAAATATTAACTTCTGTGTAACTGAAGAACCTGTACCTTAATATAATTTAATCCGAAAAAATATCGTACTGTACATGAAGGGGAAGAATTGCATTTAAATGTAAATTAAAGATGAATTAATATTCTCATCTCAAATACAACACTGTCAATGGATTTTGCAAGTTGTTTTATCCCCACCGCATACATGTATTAAAAAAAAAATGGCCTCGAATCATATTTACCTCTGCGAAGGAGGTTACTTTTTTGTAGGCGTTGGTTTGTTTGTCTGTTTGTCTGCTTGTCTGTTAGCAGGATTACTCAAAAAGTTATACACGGATTATGCTGAAATATTTTGGAGGGATAGAGTATAGACCATGGAACACTCCATTAGATTTTGGTGGTGATCTGGATCATCATCCGGATCCAAGAAATTTTTGTTTGTTTGTCCACACGATATCTACAAAAGTTCTCAATGAATATCAATGTAATTTTGTGGAAGGATGGGCATGGGACAAGAAGTAAATGATTAAATTTGAGTGTGGATCCGGATCAAGATCCTGCAATGGCATTGGCGGAGGTATGCGCTCTCTGAGTTCTTTCTAGTTCATACTGTCTGATAACTAATTTATCAGACAGTGTGTGTGTGTGTTTTGAGAATATATACATGTGTGTGTGTGTGTGTGTGTGTGTGTGTGTGTGTGTGTGTGTATGTATGTGTATGTGCATGTGTGTATATCTATATCTATATGTATGTGTGTGTATGTATATATGTGTATGTGTGTGTATGTATGTATGTATATAAATATGTATAATTGTATATGTATGTGTGTATCTATGTACACATATGTGTATATGTATGTATATGTATAAGTATGTGTGTGTATGTATATCGATGTATATGTATGTATGTGTGTATATATATGTATGTTTGAGTGTATGCATGTATATTTTCGATAATCATAAGGTTGTAGTTTGTCTTTATATACTTTTCTCTTTTCTGATACTCATACAGTTGTAGTTGGTATAACTAACTAAAGCATCCACAATTCATGTATGATATTGATAAACATGTCTGTCAGGGAGCTTAGGCTCGACAGACCGTTGCTTGTTATATGATGTTAAAATGTATACATGGATGTATGACTTTAAAGCAATAAACATTTACTTACTTACTTACACACACACACACACATACAGAGAGAGAGAGAGAGAGAGAGAGAGAGAGAGAGAGAGAGAGAGAGAGAGAGAGAGAGAGAGAGAGAGAGGCAAAAACATTATCGCTTCACCTCGTAGGGCGGGCGAAAAAAAAAAAAAGTCATGAGAAAGTAAACGAAGAAGCTTTTAGAAGTAGGAGGCAATTAACCCTAAAACTAAACATCAGGCTTCTGAGAGAGAAAAAGACCTTCAAATAAGAAGGGAAAAATTACTAAAGACAGGGAAACTTTACACTAAATCAGCTAAACAAAAGAAAACTTGCTACCACGAAAAATTTTTCGGACTCTGGAGATGAGCAGAGTCGGAAATATTAAGGAATGGAGGAAGGCTGAAGGCAATCATGAGGAGGATTGGTGCAGGAAGAAATCAGATATTTGCTCATAGAGGCAGGCAGCTGGAAATGATCTGATCTTGAATTTGGCTCTCTTTTGTATTTTGTTTTTCTCTTGGAAGGAACAACAATTCCAGGCTCGCGGCCTTTGGTTCCTTCTTCTTCGCATAATATATATATATATATATATATATATATATATATATATATATATATATATATATATATATATATATATATATATATATATATATGTGGGGCTAAGATGCGAATGAATGTGTTTGAATGGATGAGTAAATGGGGAGTGTGTCGTCCTGTCTCGGCTACCTCCCTTTCCTTGGGGGAAGCAGCCTAGGTATATATATATATATATATATATATATATATATATATATATATATATATATATATATATATGATTTGGCCAAAATATCATAAGAAATATATGAAGAAATATCCAGTAGTATTATCATGATGGAAGAATCATCTTAACAAAGAAAACAGGTGGCTATAGTGTAAGAAGCATAGCATTAGACGTAAAGAACGCTTTGAGTAGCATGAAGAGGGATAAGGCAGGAGATGATCATGATGCGTCCCACTTATTTGATTATAGATACAGTTAAATTTCCTTTAAAAGAACAAGCAAAACTTCGCTCAGACTTTCTCCTCCAATTCCACCTTAGACGATTCCGGTGCTGTTCCTCCATCACTTCTCTCCTCTGACCTCCTCATGGCTGACATTAAAATTTCATCAGCTGATGTATTTTGTGCCATCACTGGCATCAATAGTAATAAGGCATATGGGCCTGATAGAGTTTCTTCTGTTGTCCTCAAGAACTATGATTCAGTGCTTACACTCTGCCTAGGTAAACTCTCGCCTTTGTCTGTCAACTTGTAACTTTCCTTCTTGCTGGAAGTTTGCTCTCATTCAGCCAGTCCCAAAGAAGGGTGACCATTCCCAACCCTCTAACTTTCGTCCAATTGCTTTAACATTTTGTGTCTCAAAAGTTTTTGAGTCAATTCTTAACAGAAAAATTTTAATGCATCTTTTCTATCAAAACCTTCTTTCTGATCGTCAGTATGGGTTCCGTCAGGGGTGCTCCACTGGCAGTCTTCTCACCTACCTTTCAGACTCCTTTTCATCCTCCTTTCGGGACTTTGGAGAAAGCTTTGCCATTGTACTTGACATCTCAATGGCGTTTGATCGAGTCTGGCATAAATCTCTAACTTTCAAACTACCATCTTACGGTTTCTCTCCTTCTATCTATGCCTTCATCTATAGCTTCCTTTCTGGTCGTTCTGTTGCAGACTGTTCTTCTCCTTGATCTATCAACAGTGGTGTTCCTCAGGGTTCTGTCTTATCATCATATCACCAACTCTCTTCCTTTTATTCATCAATGACCTTCTAAGCTGTACATCTAACCCTATCCACTCGTATGCTGATGATTCCACTCTTCGCCTATCCATTCGGTTCCCGCAACGTCCATCTTAGCAGTTACTTCAACAAACAAGGGATGAGGCTATGGCACACCTAATGTCTGACTTGGCTCGTATCTCTGACTGGGGTAAAAATAATATTGTTGCTTTTAATGCATCAAAAACTCAGTTTTTACACCTATCAACCCAACACAATCTTCCACAGGAGTACCCACTAATGTTAATTAATATTCAGCTTAATCTTGCATCATCCTTGAGCATGCTTGGGGTTTCATTCACTCGGGACTTATCTTGGAAAGATCATATAGCATCTCTTGTAAAATCTGCTTCCAAGAGCTTACGTGTGCTAAGCCGACTCCGTACCTACTTTACCTCGGCACAGTTCTTGACTTTATGCACAGGTTTTATTCGCCCCTGTTTAGAGTACAACTCTCATGTGTGGGGAGATTCCCCACATACAGCTCTTCTCAATAGGGTGGAGTCAAAGGCTTTTCGTCTTATCAACTCTCCTCTTACTGGCTCCCTTGAACCTCTGTCTCTTTGCCGCACTGTTGCATCTTTATCTCTTTTCTATCGTTACTTCTATGATCACTGCTCCACTGAACTGTCTGCTTGTATCCCTCCACCTCTACAACGGGAGGTTAGCACCCGTTCAGCAACAAACTCTCATTCCTTTTCTGTCCAACTCTCCAATACAAGAGTTAACCGTTACTCTCAGTCCTTCCTATATGCAACAAGTCAACTCTGGAACTGTCTACCTCTGTCTGTATTTCCTACTTCCTATGATCTCCAGTCTTTCAAACGCAGTGTGCCCAGGCATCTAAGTACCACTAAGACTACTAATGCAAGATAAACTCAGTGGGCAATGTACCTGCAGCAGTTCAACCTCATTGTCAGGTATACGAATATCAAAGGCAGTGACAGTGTGGGTGTGGACATGATGTCTCGCCTTTTGGCCAACGATTAACCTGAATAGGGACTTGTACAGTGGTTTTGTAGGACACATTTCATCCCAGATCTGTATATACACATATACCATAGCTAAAAGGGAAGTTCAAGAACCTTGCAGAGGCATTCCGCGGCTGTGTTAGAATTACCTTATAGTGCTGTTGCTAAGGCTAGTTTATCCTTATGAGTTTTCACACCCTCACTGGGTGTTAAAATGTGACCAGCCCGAGTTTGCATAGAGATTCTCCAGCTCTACCATATTAGCTATATAGGTAGAACATTAGGTACACACTTAGTCATAGGGTCTAACTAAGGAACAACTAGCAGTAAATTCTGATCAAGTTGTTGACCCAAGGACTACCTACTTTTCCTGGTCAATAGTCTGCCCGGTAAGAATTTAATGACAACCTCACATGCGCAAAGTTCTGGCTGGCACCCAGATTTCTCAACCAGGGCGTACCTTTCGTAGTATGTGCTCCCAAATAGGGAGAAGGTAACCGTAATTTAATACATATGAGGAGCCCCGTAAAGCAACGACGTATTGACCAGTCTACTCGAAATCCTGTTTTATGTTGCCATGGGGTCCTCAACCACTCTAGTTTTCTCCAATGTCTCATACGCCACTATCCTGCTCGAAACATTATGTATACATACATACATGCATCCATCCATACATACAAACAATCCATTTTGGGGTTACTTCAACATATTTTAACAACATAATGCATTTTGGGGTTATTGTAACATTTTGTATACATATCAGTACAGAATACATGCATACACACATACATACATACATACAAACATACATACTTATAAACACACATAATTAGGCATTTTGGGGGATAATCAACATTTTATGTTTGTATACAAAAAATAATATAAATACATACATACATACATTCATACATACATACAGACACATATTTTATGCATTTTGGTGTTATTTCAATATTATATGTTTATATTTCTCCTATTTCAAGGTATTATGATATTAATGTGGTGAAGTTACAAGTTATACTCCATAGTTTTCTGGTTAAAAAAAATATATATATATATAAATTTATAAATTTTCATATACTGTATATTGTAAAGGGATGTCTGGCCTCTAATCAGAAAAAAAAATCTTGTAAATCGGACAGGTAGGCGTTCAGTTATTGAGGAGTGTAGCTTGGAAAACTTTAATCGCATTTTCCACTTATTTTTTTTTTAAGTGGCACTTTTATTGGTGTTTTAGGTAGGTCCTCATATTGTAATTATCACATTGACGCTATTGATGATCCATCTCTGAATAATTTTTCAGGTCCAGTTGGCGGGTGTAGCAGTGTTGCAGTGTTTCATCAAGTTCACCATTGCCACTTGAGCATTGCTGCCTGCTCTTCTCCACCCTCGTCGTCAGCATATTACTACTACTTTGTATTATACCATTCTGCACATAGGTACATTAACACTATAACTGTCATACTTTGGTGGTGCATTACATACATCACATTACATAACAATTAGTTGGTATAATAAATGTAGTCAATTTTCAATCAGTTTGACTGGGATACAGGATTTTTCACTGTCGTCACAGAATTTTTTCCCTAAAGTTTGCAGCCATTGACGTAAATACGAGGTTATTACTTTCATTGACGACAGTGATTTTCCCCTGTAGCAGGATGGTACACACACCACTGTGTGAATCGATTGTGCCTGAGTTAGGTTTCAGCGTCGGAATGTTGCCTTGTGTTTACGTATTTGTATGTTGAAGTTTTGCTGTGCAGTACTCTGTTTGTAAGTTATAACATTGAATAAACCTTCTAACCACTTGAAGTGCTTCATACTGATTACCAATGGCAGATAACAGCAAAAGACCTCATTTAGGGGATCTACGGAGCAATATAAGGAGTAGTTAAAATTTACGCGGTTTCGCGCTAAACGCACTACGTTAGGAACGAAACCCACGTGTTGGAGGCGAGCTTGCTGTATGTAAATTCTATCCAGTTTTGTAGCCCAAAGGTTAAGGAAGCCATTGACATAATTCACAATTTTGTAACCCTTATTGTTATTGAGAAAATGATTTTTGAAAAGTTACGATGGGTTGCACGCGCTGACATCACCAATTCTCTGGCCCGTAGGCTGAGGATGTTCAACTTGCGTAACTTTTCCCTAAATAATTATTTGCACACATAGGTTACTCTGCTTTACAAAAGTATGCAAAAGAAATCGTCAGCTTGATCATGTTTTCTTCAGATTTTTTATGCATCCTACACTTTATGAGTAAAATGACTGAAAGAATAGAAATGAAATGCACCTCATTTTCCCTGTGAGAAACATATAGTAAACTCACAATTTATACTTTACAATACAATAGTATAAAAACTAGACAAATAAGCTGGTTACTCACGCCTTCTAGCAGTGTTGTAGTGTTTCTTGAGAGGAAGTGGAGTTGCAGAGAGGAGGACAGTACGATCACAGCCTGTGTGTGTGTGTGTGTGTGTGTGTGTGTGTGTGTGTGTGTGTGTGTGTGTGTGTGTGTGTGTGTGTGTGTGTGTGTGTGTTTGCAATGTGGTTTACTGCTGTATGCTTTCATGAGCATGGTACAGCTCAGTCTCCGTGCTCATGATGGTTCCAGTGGTGTCAAGCGTGACACCAGTGGTGGTAAGAGTGGTGGCAGTGATAACAGTGGTGTCAGTTGTCATAGGAATGATGGCAGTGCTGTAAGTTGTCATTGGAGTGATGGCAGTGGTAACAGTTGTCATAGGAGTGATGGCAGTGGTGTCAGTTGTCATAGGAGTGATGGCAGTGGTGTCAGTTGTCATAGGAGTGGTGGCAGTGGTGTCAGTTGTCATAGGAGTGATGGCAGTGTTGACAGGAGTAGCTACACCAGTGGTGGCAGTGGTGAAAGGAGTGGTGGTAGTGATGGTGCTACTATTGTCTGTAGTGCTAATCGCCATGGGATTGACCACGGCTTTGCGCTTATCTCCCTTGGAGGTCAGATTTAGCCCTCACTTTCCTCCTCCTCACTCTCTCCTCCTCACCAGAATCACTTTCAGATTCACTTTCACTGCTTTCTTCACTCTCACTTCCACTAAACAAGTATTTCGCCTACTCTTTCTCTGATAAACCCTTGCGAGACATGTACTGTAGGTTTAGCGTAAAATAGGAGGGGAACGGAAAAAATTAGTTGGGATTTTTCACATCTGGTTTTCCCTAAAAATATATAAGAAACACTTGTTAACCTTATGCACAAGCACACTGGACTATATATAACACACTATCACTATAATACACGTAAGGTTTGCATGGTGCGGTAATAGAGAACGTGGATTTAAATGGCTGGCTGTGCGCTCAGACACCCTATGAGGCTGACTGCTGGGAGAACACTGAGCTAATAATAGGCTGCTTGCCCCTCCAATAAGCTCCCGGGTGTTACCATATATTACCCCTAGACTTGGCTACCCTCACCTTTGACTCAACAAAATTTGACGCATATTCATCCACAGGAATAGTTTCTACAGTCACATATAGGGAGTTTGTGTCATGTTGCGTCATTGGTCACTCTTCAGATTGCAAGGATTATGACTCACATTGAGTCACACTGAGTGCACGAAAGGGTTAATTTTGATTAGGCATAATTTAATGAATTCGCAATGTTGTATTATTATGTGAGGCTACGAATGTTAGTGGAAATCACAGTGAACTTTGTTCAGTTGCTGGCTGTCCCGCATTTGCACTCTGATTGGAATAAATTTTCAGAACATTTACTATTCTTTCAGGGGTGACAATATGCACAGACATTAGTGTATTTCTGAGCAAAATCAGTAGGTATATGTTGTTCATCCTGCCACTGTAACTGCCGGGA
Source organism: Coenobita brevimanus (assembly GCF_032717465.1). Classification (NCBI taxonomy): domain Eukaryota; kingdom Metazoa; phylum Arthropoda; class Malacostraca; order Decapoda; family Coenobitidae; genus Coenobita; species Coenobita brevimanus. The sequence goes on from NC_136998.1 coordinate 3,540,633, forward strand.
GAAGAAGCTCGCGCCCTCTTCCCATGATCACCATTGCATCCCGTGAGAACAGAGGTAGTCTGATGCCAGCAGTCCTTAGAGATGGACAAAGAGTAGAGCAGTGCAACACAGCAGTAATAACCAAAGGCCACCTTGGTGTCTTGAGCAGCAGATCACCCAGTCTTCTCGCAGTTCTGTGACTCCATACCTCTTCCTTCACCGAGTCTGAGACTGGCAGTCCCAAGAAACAGAATCTGACAGGACAGTGCAACCAGCAGCGATCAACGGAGACCATCCTAGCGTATTGGTGGTGTCTTGAGCAGTAGACCACTCAGTCCTTTCACAGATCTGTGACTACACATCTCTCCATTTACCAGTATTTTCTTTCTGTTTTCTAGATTCAAGAGTGTTAGGTGGCTTGAGTATGAGGGTGAGTGAATTTACTTACTTTAAGTTCATTTATAAGAAAAGAAATCCTTTTGTTGTAATTAATACATTTTCAGCTTTTCCTTTGAGCTCAGTTAAATGTAAAATCGTGTTTCACTTTACCAAATTGTTCTTAATTTGCTTTGCTTCCAGTTTCCACAGACTTTTCTTGATGTTTTTCACGACTGGTAGTTAAACCAGCTCCTTCATATTAATTCACAATAAAACTGTTCGTGCAAACTGGGAGAGGCGAAAGCAAGAGCCTGATTTAGTATTACTAATTCAAGGGAGAATTTTTCATTGACAGGGGCAGGTTCTTTCTCTCGAGGCCGACAGTAATTAGTAATTCAGTATCAGTGAATGAGTATTCCTTCTTGAGTACGTTTGAAGAGAAAGTTTATAAATTTTACTTTTTTGAGAATTGGCTAAATATGCAAGAATAAAATATCTAAAACTTTAATTCGAAACGCTGTTTACCCCCCTTTTTGACATACTGATATCGCAATTTCTCATATTATTTACAAGTTATATTCTTACTGACTTTTGATAATTCAATTTTGTTTTCTTAGAAAAAAAAAATGTGTGGCGGTAATATCAAGTGCAATGATACTTGCAAAGCCGTACTAACCATCATAGTAGTCGCAAAGCTGGGTCGGAAAAATAACGATTTTGTTCTTTTTCTTTCTGTCTTCATAAGTCGTAACTCAAACACAACAAGGCATGCATGCACATGGTAGGCCTATACTTCTTAACTACCGGGGATGTTTATTTTCATACTGAGAGCAACATCGACCTATAGTACGCAAGTTACTGACTAAAAAACATACTCTTGGAACTCAGCTTTCTCATAATATCAAAATATCAACGGATTTGTGTTCCCAATTCCACATAGGCATTTTACACATAATGTATCACTAATCGCTGTAGTGACTTTCCTGTTAAGTTTTTTTTTATCAAATACTGTAGCTACTGTGTATTTGCTAGCTTACTTCTTTAAAATATCATAATCTACTGTGGTAGCCTAAATCATTAATTTATTCCTAATTTTTGTTATTACTAGTAGGATGCATGGATGGAAGAACTGCCGAAAACAGAGATAAATAAACTATAGAAACAAAGAGAACATTTGGGACAGGAGGAGGTTCAGAGTTCTATAACCTCACTACATTCAGTGAGTAAAGTGTGGAATGAAGTAATGGATACAGAGTTCTGAATCTTCCATCCCAAATGCTCACTTGTTTCTGTGCATTATCCGTCTTTTCTTTCTGCGCCTTTTCCATTGTTGCATCTTAATGCATAATTCTGGAATAAAATTTTGTTTTCTGAGTAGAAGATGGAGACAACATCTAACAACATCAGTTTTAGAAATCTTCGTTCAGTGGGATATAGATATTTTATTGTCAGGGAAGAAAAAAAATCATTGTTCTGATAGGGTGTAACATGTAATTCTGGAAACATTCCTTGGTTATGCATCTCCATATACAGTAGCCGTCTTTTTTTTTTTTTTTTTTTTTTTTTGTACCAGACAAAATATAAAGCGAGATTCCAGTTGTTTTTTTAATCCTTGTGTTAGTTTTCTGAAAAGATTGCTGAGTCTGTTTAGGATTCGAAACTGTATAGTTAATGTCGAGCATAAGATGTACCTATTTATCCCCTCCCTACCCCCTTCCCCCTACTCACCTCTTCATCTCATTTTTATCCCGTTTTTTTTACGCTTTTTTGGTGAGGGAGGGGGGTCGTCGTGTCCTTTTCTTGCCCCTCCCGTGTCTGTCCTGAACTCTGCAGTTCTCTCTCTCTCTCTCTCTCTCTCTCTCTCTCTCTCTCTCTTGTGTCTTTTCCTTCTTTTTTCTCCAGGTAAGCCGCATATAATCGTCAAGTTATGACTCTAAATATAATACACTAAATATTGTAGTGAGTCGGTTAATATGGAGTATATCTACTGTATATTGCCTTCCGCAATCAGAAATTGCTTTTATTACCTTCAACTACGGCAAGTCTCCCAAACAATTTTACTTGTACAGGCAAAAAATTTAAAAATCTACACACATAAGGAGTTAATGATGTTTCTTTTATTTTTCCCAAGCATTCAAATTTCTTCTTCTGTTCATTTCAAGTCTGCATTTTAATATTCGCATATTACCCTCTCATACTGTGCTCGGTTCGTCTTCCGTCTCCCCAAACCCAGCAATTTACCTTAACTCATGGCCAATGAGTTTTACCTGACGTTCACTTTAAAACTGGAATTCTCTGCATGAACTGAATAAGTCTTGGGGCTTACATCACTGGCTGGTAATCACATAGGAGACTGGGGCCCTAAACACTTCTTCCTCATTCATTTATTAAATTTTCTTACCACGCATTGTATTTTTTTTTTTTTTTTACATATCTTTCCCTATAAGTATACTTAACATAAATAAAGTAACAATGGATGTTAACGTGTCATAGTCAGAATGAAAATGGTACAGAGGGGCTGGAGAGACCCTTGAGCTGGTGAGAATACAGAACTATGTGAACGGCAAGTTACGCGTCCAGAGCTGAGGGTCGGGTTTATCAAGTACTAGTGCTTGCCAGCAGAAATTTTCCAGACTAATAGCCTTTCTATTATAAAATGTTTGCAAATACCATTATTCTTATTTCAGTATCGTTATTGATCCTACAATGACCAATCCTGACAAAAAAATCAAAAATACTATTTTCGCATAATTTCGTGTCGCGATATCTGACAATTTCTCGCCTTCCCGTCGCGGGTGATCGCCAAAGTTTTTGTTTAGCAGTTTTCTGGCACTCCCTGAACTTACCTCGACCTAAAACAAGAAGAATTTGGATGATATCTATTAGCTATCTATCTATCTATCTATAGCCCGACGCCCTAATCCCGCAAAGGGTGGCCGCAGACAAAACGCCTCCAAGTCACTCTGTCACCCACCATTTGACTCCCCTCCCCCCAACTCACCCCCCCCTCCCTCATATACCTCTCAACTCCATCCCTCCACCTCATCCTCGGTCTACCCCTCCATCTCCCTCCCTCCACCTCACCTACATACACCCTCTTAGTCAGTCTTTCATTCTCCATCCTCTCCACATGTCCAAACCACCTCAGTGTATTTCTCCTAATCTTTTCAACCACATCCACATCTACCCCACAAAGTTCCTTCACTTCTTCATTCGTCAACCTGTCCCTCCATGTCACTCCACATGCTCCTCTCAAGTAACTCATTTCCACTGCTCTCACTCTTGACTTGTTCCCCTCTTGCAAGGTCCACGCCTCGCTTCCATACGTCAGGGTAGGGATCACAATACCACCATGCAGTGATTTCTTAACTTCCATACTCACCTCCCTATTTCTCATCACTGCTTTCAGTGTGCCAACAACCTTCCTTCCCTGCTGTACCCTTTCACGTACTTCATCCCCCAAAGTTCCATCCTTACTCATCACACTACCCAAGTACTTGAATGCACTCACATTCTCCATATCCTCACCATCCAACCTCACTGCACACTCTGTGACTTCATTCCTCTCAAACACCATAACTTTACTTTTGTTTACATTAACTTTCAGCTTCCTCCTCCTACACACTGTCCCAAATTCATTCACCAAACCTTGCAACTCCCATTCATCTTCACTCAACAATACTGTATCATCAGCAAACAGCAACACCGGAAGCTTCCAAATCTCACCCTCATTCATTAGGGCCACCCCCACATCCACTGCCCTACCTTGTACCTCCTTTACGACCCCATCCATATATATATTAAACAGCCATGGAGACATTACACACCCCTGTTTCAGTCCCACATTGAGATCAAAGAACTCACTCAGCTCACCATCCACTCGCACCGTAGCCCTAGCTCCCTTGTACATACTCTTCACAGCACTCAACAATTTCCCCTCCACTCCATATATTCTTAATACCTTCCACATACCTTTCCTATCTATTCTGTCATAAGCTTTCTCCAAGTCCATGAAGGCAGCGTACACTTTCCTTCCCTTCTCTAGATACTTCTCCACTAAACATCTTAGAACAAATATCTGATCTACACACCCTTTTCCCTTCCTAAATCCCCCTTGTTCTTCTCCAACTAGCTCCTCTGTCATATGCCTAACCCTACCAATGAGTATTCTACCATATATTTTACCAGTCACACTAAGAAGGCAAATACCCCTATGGTTACCACATACTTCTCTCTCCCCTTTTCCTTTGTACAGAGGAACAATTATACCTGATTTCCAGTCCTCTGGAACCCTTCCCTCTTCCCAAGCCAATCTACACAACTTCCATATCCACTCCACAACAATCTCACCCCCATACCTAAGCATTTCACCACACACTCCATCAATTCCTGGGGCCTTTCCCAGCTTAATCTTCTTCATCGCTTCCACTACTTCCGACCTACTGATCTCTTCCTCCCTCCTCTCATCTCTTCTTCTCCCAGCCATTCCCCAACCACTTATACTCACACTGCTCTCACTCTCTACATTCAACAAATCCTCAAAGTGCTCCTTCCAGCTCCTCAATTTCTCTCTCTTCTCCACCAACAATCTATTATTCCTATCTTTCACTCCCCTACTATTTCCCCTTTCACACTGCCTTACTTTCTTTACCTCCTTCCAAAACAATTTCTTACTCTCCCTCCATTTCACACTCAGATTCCTTCCAAACTCTTCATCCACTTTCTTCTTACTCTCCTTCACCAGTCTCTTAACCTCCCTTCTCCTGCTCACATATACCTCTCTCTTCTCTCTCTCATCTTCTCCCCTACCTCTACTCGCCAACCATTCACCATATGCCTTCTTCTTTTGTTCCACAGCTCATTTCACCTCATCATTCCACCATGCTGTCCCTTGCACACCCTTGCATCTCCTCCTCACTCCACAAACCGCCTCACACGCTGCGCTTATCTCTTCCGTGAATATCTTACATACGTCTTTCACCCCTTCCATCTGCTCTAGCTCATACCTTCCCAATCATTCTTCCACTATGCTCTTATACTCTGTCCTCTTCTCACTATCTTGCAATTTCTCCACTCTTCTCACAGGAGCTGCTTCCTCCTGTCTTCTCCTTCGCCTCCTCAACCACTTTCTTTGCAGCTCTACCTTAGCCATCACTAAGTGATGGTCCGAGACTCCATTCCCCCACCCTTTCCACACCCTTGCATCCAACACTTGTCTTCTCATTCGCTCATCCACACACACGTAGTCTATCATTGCCTTTCGTTCAACAAGTTCACCATCCATCCTCCTCATTACTCTCCATGTATACCGGTGGATCATCTTATGACGAAAGTAGGTGTTGGCTATTGCCAACCCCTTACCAGCACAGATGTCCACCAAAGCACTACCATTCCCATCTACTTCCGCTGGCACACCCCACTGACCAACCACTCCATCCACTCGTACATTCCCGACTTTGCCATTCATGTCTCCAATCAACAGCACTCTCTCGCTCCTCTCAAACTTGTCCATACATGCTTCTACTCTCGCCCAAAACTCATCTTTCACTCTTGCGATCTATTAGCGATCTCGAAAAAAAAAAAAAATGAACAAACGCACAGACATTTTCGCGTGTTGCGACTTCCGACAATCTTGCGCCGTCACGTCGAGCGCGATCACCAAAATTCTTGTTTGGTATTTTTCTTTCATTCCATGGATTTACCCCTACGTAAAGCAAAAAGAAGTAAGTCGATATTTATTACAGTTCTCGTGAGAGAAATGGAAAAACGCTCAGGCACACACACACACACACACACACACACACACACACACACACACACACACACACACACACACACACAAACTTTGACTTTATTAATGAGACATACTTTATGGCATGAACGTTCCTATGTAGTGAAATTATATGTGAGGCATTTATGGATTTTATATAGTTTTGTCAGTGCTGATTCTGACTGCACAATGCGCACACAAAGAGTTGCTAACATTTTTTTCTGTATTATAATAAATATATCGTGCACTGACTGATATTATCTGAATACACAATCATTATCGTCATTATAAATTGTTTCCTTTTTCTGGAAGAATGGTATATTCAGTTGAATCTTAGATATTCATTTCATATTTCTGGATAAGAAATTACGATTTCTGTGTGTGTGTGTGAGAGAGAGAGAGAGAGAGAGAGAGAGAGAGAGAGAGAGAGAGAGAGAGAGAGAGAGAGAGAGATTACACAGAAATAAAAACAATATGAAAGGAGAAGGAACACTCAGAGAGGCATCACCCGTGCACACCGCATGATTTTCAGGCCAAATATCTGGCTTTGCCTTGTGACCTTGACCATGAACAGTTTGATAAAATAATCGAATATCTTCATTCACGCCAGACCGTTAATCCTTCCACCAAGTTTGGTTCAGAGCAATGAAAACTGTTTCAGCTGACTTTGTACGGTGACAGTTATTTTTTACCTTTCTTTGAGACCTCGACCTTTGACTTGTCAAAAGCGAATCCCTTCATTTCTTCCTTGCCCAGAACTCGTGTAATTTATCTAGTGTGACTCGGAAAAAACTGCTTTAATTGTGCTTTCCATGTGACCTTGACCTTTCATTACTTATTATAAAAGAATAATAGGTCAACCCCTTTTTATTCCTCATCTTTCCGAGTATGTCTGACCCAAATGAGATAAAATCTGTTATATTTATTTTGTTCACACACGGACGCATGGTTCGAACCTTGGCCTTGCCTTGTAACCTTTACCTTTTAACAGATTGTTCTAAAGATTGATCCACTTCGTTATATTATCCTCACCCCTGCCGTCACCTTAAGTCTTAATCGCATACAGATTGTTTAAATTGGGTCAGGTGGGTGAAGCACTTTACCAAGCCCACTGACCTTGACATTTGACATATCTTTCTAATAAAAACAGGTCAATTCCTTGGCTGTCCCTCAACCCTAATGGATGAAAACTGAATGACTACACACACACACACACACACACACACACACACACACACACACACACACACACACACACACACACACACACAACTTGCAAATCATATCACTAACTCTCGCTTTGCAAGTGTATGCGTTTAAATCCATGGGGGAAATGTTTTTATGTGTCGGACTCCAGGTATGGGCTTGATTGTCCATTCAGTGCGCACGAATGATGGTACGAGCCATACTGCTTCACATGTCTCC